>NW_028270165.1:78339658-78652600 GCF_037043375.1 Chiloscyllium plagiosum | reverse complement strand
TCTCTCACTCCCCCCATTCTCTCTCACTGCCCCCATTCTCTCTCACTCCCCCCCATTCTCTCTCACTCCCCCCCATTCTCTCTCACTCCCCCCCATTCTCTCACTCCCCATCCCATTCTCTCTCACTCCCCCCATTCTCTCTCACTCCCCCATTCTCTCTCACTCCCCCATTCTCTCTCACTCCCCCATTCTCTCTCAATCCCCCATTCTCTCTCAATCCCCCATTCTCTCTCACTCCCCCCATTCTGTCTCACTCCGCCCATTCTCTCTCACTCCCCCCATTCTCTCACTCACCCCCATTCTCTCACTCCCCCCCATTCTCTCTCACTCCCCCCATTCTCTCTCACTCCCCATCCCATTCTCTCTCACTCCCCATCCCATTCTCTCACTCCCCATCCCATTCTCTCTCACTCCCCCCCCCATTCTCTCTCACTCCCCCATTCTCTCTCACTCCCCCATTCTCTCTCACTCCCCCATTCCTCCTTCCCCCATTCCTCCTTCCCCGCCCCCATTTTCTCACTCCACTTCATTCTCTCGCACTCCACCCCCATTCTCTCCCACTCCCCCTCCCATTCTCTCACTCCACCCATTCTCTCTCACTCCCCCCATTCTCTCTCACTCCCACATTCTCTCTCACTCCCCCCATTCTCTCTCACAATCCCCCATTCTCTCTCACTCCCCCCATTCTCTCACTCCCCCCATTCTCTCACTTCCCCCATTCTCTCACACCCCCATTCTCTCACTCCCCCATTCTCTCTCTCACTCCCCTATTCTCACTCCCCCCATTCTCTCACTCCCATTCTCTCACTCCCCCCATTCTCTCTCACTCCCCCCTTCTCTCTCTCTCCCCCCTTCTCTCTCACTCCCCCCATTCCTCCTTCCCCCCATTCCTCCTTCCCCGCCCCCATTCTCTCACTCCCCCCATTCTCTCTCACTCTCCCCCATTCTCTCTCACTCTCCCCCATTCTCTCTCACTCTCCCCCATTCTCTCTCACTCTCCCCCATTCTCTCTCACTCTCCCCATTCTCTCTCACTCCCCATCCCATTCTCTCTCACTCCCCATCCCATTCTCTCTCACTCCCCATCCCATTCTCTCTCACTCCCCATCCCATTCTCTCTCACTCCCCATCCCATTCTCTCTCACTCCCCCCATTCTCTCTCACTCCCCCCATTCTCTCTCACTCCCCCCATTCTCTCTCACTGCCCCCATTCTCTCTCACTCCCCCCCATTCTCTCTCACTCCCCCCCATTCTCTCTCACTCCCCCCCATTCTCTCACTCCCCATCCCATTCTCTCTCACTCCCCCCCATTCTCTCTCACTCCCCCATTCTCTCTCACTCCCCCATTCTCTCTCACTCCCCCATTCTCTCTCAATCCCCCATTCTCTCTCAATCCCCCATTCTCTCTCACTCCCCCCATTCTCTCTCACTCCCGCCCATTCTCTCTCACTCCCCCCATTCTCTCACTCACCCCCATTCTCTCACTCCCCCCCATTCTCTCTCACTCCCCCCCATTCTCTCTCACTCCCGATCCCATTCTCTCTCACTCCCCATCCCATTCTCTCACTCCCCATCCCATTCTCTCTCACTCCCCCCCATTCTCTCTCACTCCCCCATTCTCTCTCACTCCCCCATTCTCTCTCACTCCCCCATTCCTCCTTCCCCCATTCCTCCTTCCCCGCCCCCATTTTCTCACTCCCCTTCATTCTCTCGCACTCCACCCCCATTCTCTCCCACTCCCCCTCCCATTCTCTCACTCCACCCATTCTCTCTCACTCCCCCCATTCTCTCTCACTCCCACATTCTCTCTCACTCCCCCCATTCTCTCTCACAATCCCCCATTCTCTCTCACTCCCCCCATTCTCTCTCACATCCCCCCATTTTCTCACTCCCCCATTCTCTCTCACTCCCCCCATTCTCTCTCACTCCCCCCATTCTCTCACTCCCCCCATTCTCTCTCACTCCCCCCATTCTCTCTCACACCCCCCATTCTCTCTCAATCCCCCATTCTCTCTCACTCCCCCCATTCTTTCTCACTCCCCCTCCCATTCTCTCTCACTCCCCCAATTCTCTCTCACTCCCCCCAATTCTCTCTCACTCCCCCCATTCTCTCTCACTCCCCCCATTCTCTCTCACTCCCCCCATTCTCTCTCACTCCCCCATTCCTCCTTCCCCCCATTCCTCCTTCCCCGCCTCCATTCCTTAACCCCCCCATTTTCTCACTCCCCCCATTCTCTCGCACTCCCCCATTCTCTCGCACACCACCCCCATTCCCTCGCACTCCCCCCCCACACTCTCTCACTCCCCCCCATTCTCTCTCACTCCCCCCCATTCTCTCTCACTCCCCCCATTCTCTCTCACTCCCCCCATTCTCTCTCACTCCCCCCATTCTCTCTCACACCCCCCCATTCTCTCTCACACCCCCCATTCTCACTCACTCCCCCCATTCTTTCTCACTCCCCCTCCCATTCTCTCTCACTCCCCCCATTCTCTCTCACTCCCCCAATTCTCTCTCACTCCCCCCAATTCTCTCTCACTCCCCCCATTCTGTCTCACTCCCCCCATTCTCTCTCACTCCCCCATTCTCTCTCACTCCCCCCATTCTCTGTCACTCCCCCCATTCTCTCTCACTCCCCCCATTCTCTCACTCTCCCCCATTCTCTCACTCTCCCCCATTCTCTCTCACTCCCCCATTCCTCCTTCCCCCCATTCCTCCTTCCCCGCCTCCATTCTTTAACCCCCCCATTTTCTCACTCCCCCCATTCTCTCTCACTCCCTCCACTCTCTCTCACTCCCCCCCATTCTCTCTCACTCCCCCTCCCCAACTCTCTCACTCCCCCCCATTCCCTCACTCCCCCCTTTCTCTCTCACTCCCCCATTCTCTCTCACTCCCCCCATTCTCTCTCACTACCCCCATTCTCTCTCACTACCCCCATTCTCTCTCACTCTCCCTCCCAATCTCTCTCACTCCCCCTCCCAATCTCTCTCACTCCCCCTCCATTCTCTCTCACTCCCCCTCCCATTCTCTCTCACTCCCCCATTCTCTCACTCACCCCATTCTCTCACTCCCCCCCATTCTCTCTCACTCCCCCATTCCTCCTTGCCCTCCATTCTCTCACTCCCCCCCATTCTCTCTCACTCCCCCCCATTCTCTCACTCACCCCCATTCTCTCACTCCCCCCCCATTCTCTCTCACTCCCCATCCCATTCTCTCTCACTCCCCATCCCATTCTCTCTCACTCCCCCCCATTCTCTCTCACTCCCCCCATTCTCTCTCACTACCCCCATTCTCTCTCACTCCCCCCATTCTTTCTCACTCCCCCTCCCATTCTCTCTCACTCCCCATCCCATTCTCTCTCACTCCCCCCCATTCTCTCTCACTCCCCCATTCTCTCTCACTCCCCCATTCTCTCTCACTCCCCCATTCCTCCTTCCCCCATTCCTCCTTCCCCGCCCCCATTTTCTCACTCCACTTCATTCTCTCGCACTCCACCCCCATTCTCTCCCACTCCCCCTCCCATTCTCTCACTCCACCCATTCTCTCTCACTCCCCCCATTCTCTCTCACTCCCACATTCTCTCTCACTCCCCCCATTCTCTCTCACAATCCCCCATTCTCTCTCACTCCCCCCATTCTCTCACTCCCCCCATTCTCTCACTTCCCCCATTCTCTCACACCCCCATTCTCTCACTCCCCCATTCTCTCTCACTCCCCTATTCTCACTCCCCCCATTCTCTCACTCCCATTCTCTCACTCCCCCATTCTCTCTCACTCCCCCCTTCTCTCTCTCTCCCCCCTTCTCTCTCACTCCCCCCATTCCTCCTTCCCCCCATTCCTCCTTCCCCGCCCCCATTCTCTCACTCCCCCCATTCTCTCTCACTCTCCCCCATTCTCTCTCACTCTCCCCCATTCTCTCTCACTCTCCCCCATTCTCTCTCACTCTCCCCCATTCTCTCTCACTCTCCCCATTCTCTCTCACTCCCCATCCCATTCTCTCTCACTCCCCATCCCATTCTCTCTCACTCCCCATCCCATTCTCTCTCACTCCCCATCCCATTCTCTCTCACTCCCCATCCCATTCTCTCTCACTCCCCCCATTCTCTCTCACTCCCCCCCATTCTCTCTCACTGCCCCCATTCTCTCTCACTCCCCCCCATTCTCTCTCACTCCCCCCCATTCTCTCTCACTCCCCCCCATTCTCTCACTCCCCATCCCATTCTCTCTCACTCCCCCCCATTCTCTCTCACTCCCCCATTCTCTCTCACTCCCCCATTCTCTCTCACTCCCCCATTCTCTCTCAATCCCCCATTCTCTCTCAATCCCCCATTCTCTCTCACTCCCCCCATTCTCTCTCACTCCCGCCCATTCTCTCTCACTCCCCCCATTCTCTCACTCACCCCCATTCTCTCACTCCCCCCCATTCTCTCTCACTCCCCCCCATTCTCTCTCACTCCCCATCCCATTCTCTCTCACTCCCCATCCCATTCTCTCACTCCCCATCCCATTCTCTCTCACTCCCCCCCATTCTCTCTCACTCCCCCATTCTCTCTCACTCCCCCATTCTCTCTCACTCCCCCCATTCCTCCTTCCCCCATTCCTCCTTCCCCGCCCCCATTTTCTCACTCCCCTTCATTCTCTCGCACTCCACCCCCATTCTCTCCCACTCCCCCTCCCATTCTCTCACTCCACCCATTCTCTCTCACTCCCCCCATTCTCTCTCACTCCCACATTCTCTCTCACTCCCCCCATTCTCTCTCACAATCCCCCATTCTCTCTCACTCCCCCCATTCTCTCTCACTTCCCCCCATTTTCTCACTCCCCCATTCTCTCTCACTCCCCCCATTCTCTCTCACTCCCCCCATTCTCTCACTCCCCCCATTCTCTCTCACTCCCCCCATTCTCTCTCACACCCCCCATTCTCTCTCAATCCCCCATTCTCTCTCACTCCCCCCATTCTTTCTCACTCCCCCTCCCATTCTCTCTCACTCCCCCAATTCTCTCTCACTCCCCCCAATTCTCTCTCACTCCCCCCATTCTCTCTCACTCCCCCCATTCTCTCTCACTCCCCCCATTCTCTCTCACTCCCCCATTCCTCCTTCCCCCCATTCCTCCTTCCCCGCCTCCATTCCTTAACCCCCCCATTTTCTCACTCCCCCCATTCTCTCGCACTCCCCCATTCTCTCGCACACCACCCCCATTCCCTCGCACTCCCCCCCACACTCTCTCACTCCCCCCCATTCTCTCTCTTTCCCCCCCATTCTCTCTCACTCCCCCCATTCTCTCTCACTCCCCCCATTCTCTCTCACTCCCCCCATTCTCTCTCACACACCCCCATTCTCTCTCACACCCCCCATTCTCACTCACTCCCCACATTCTTTCTCACTCCCCCTCCCATTCTCTCTCACTCCCCCCATTCTCTCTCACTCCCCCAATTCTCTCTCACTCCCCCCCAATTCTCTCTCACTCACCCCATTCTGTCTCACTCCCCCCATTCTCTCTCACTCCCCCATTCTCTCTCACTCCCCCCATTCTCTGTCACTCCCCCCATTCTCTCTCACTCCCCCCATTCTCTCACTCTCCCCCATTCTCTCACTCTCCCCCATTCTCTCTCACTCCCCCATTCCTCCTTCCCCCCATTCCTCCTTCCCCGCCTCCATTCTTTAACCCCCCCATTTTCTCACTCCCCCCATTCTCTCTCACTCCCTCCACTCTCTCTCACTCCCCCCCATTCTCTCTCACTCCCCCTCCCCAACTCTCTCACTCCCCCCATTCCCTCACTCCCCCCTTTCTCTCTCACTCCCCCATTCTCTCTCACTCCCCCCATTCTCTCTCACTACCCCCATTCTCTCTCACTACCCCCATTCTCTCTCACTCTCCCTCCCAATCTCTCTCACTCCCCCTCCCAATCTCTCTCACTCCCCCTCCCATTCTCTCTCACTCCCCCTCCCATTCTCTCTCACTCCCCCATTCTCTCACTCACCCCATTCTCTCACTCCCCCCATTCTCTCTCACTCCCCCATTCCTCCTTGCCCTCCATTCTCTCACTCCCCCCCATTCTCTCTCACTCCCCCCCATTCTCGCACTCACCCCCATTCTCTCACTCCCCCCCATTCTCTCTCACTCCCCATCCCATTCTCTCTCACTCCCCATCCCATTCTCTCTCACTCCCCCCCATTCTCTCTCACTCCCCCCCATTCTCTCTCACTATCCCCATTCTCTCTCACTCCCCCCATTCTTTCTCACTCCCCCTCCCATTCTCTCTCACTCCCCCTCCCATTCTCTCTCACTCCCCCCATTCTCTCTCTCTCCCCCCATTCTCTCTCACTCCCCCATTCCTCCTTCCCCCATTCCTCCTTCCCCGCCCCCATTCTCTCACTCCCCCCATTCTCTCTCACTCACCCCCATTCTCTCACTCCCCCATTCTCTCACTCCCCCACATTCTCTCACTCCCCCACATTCTCTCACTCCCCCCATTCTCTCACTCCCCCCATTCTCTCACTCCCCCCATTCTCTCACTTCCCCCATTCTCTCACACCCCCATTCTCTCACTCCCCCATTCTCTCTCACTCCCCTATTCTCACTCCCCCCATTCTCTCACTCCCATTCTCTCACTCCCCCCATTCTCTCTCACTCCCCCCTTCTCTCTCTCTCTCCCCCCTTCTCTCTCACTCCCCCCATTCCTCCTTCACCCCATTCCTCCTTCCCCGCCCCCATTTTCTCTCACTCCCCCCATTCTCTCTCACTCTCCCCCATTCTCTCTCACTCTCCCCCATTCTCTCTCACTCTCCCCATTCTCTCTCACTCCCCATCCCATTCTCTCTCACTCCCCATCCCATTCTCTCTCACTCCCCATCCCATTCTCTCTCACTCCCCATCCCATTCTCTCTCACTCCCCATCCCATTCTCTCTCACTCCCCATCCCATTCTCTCTCACTCCCCCCATTCTCTCTCACTCCCCCCATTCTCTCTCACTGCCCCCATTCTCTCTCACTCCCCCCCATTCTCTCTCACTCCCCCCCATTCTCTCTCACTCCCCCCCATTCTCTCACTCCCCATCCCATTCTCTCTCACTCCCCCCCATTCTCTCTCACTCCCCCATTCTCTCTCACTCCCCCATTCTCTCTCACTCCCCCATTCTCTCTCAATCCCCCATTCTCTCTCAATCCCCCATTCTCTCTCACTCCCCCCATTCTCTCTCACTCCCGCCCATTCTCTCTCACTCCCCCCATTCTCTCACTCACCCCCATTCTCTCACTCCCCCCCATTCTCTCTCACTCCCCCCATTCTCTCTCACTCCCCATCCCATTCTCTCTCACTCCCCATCCCATTCTCTCACTCCCCATCCCATTCTCTCTCACTCCCCCCCATTCTCTCTCACTCCCCCATTCTCTCTCACTCCCCCATTCTCTCTCACTCCCCCATTCCTCCTTCCCCCATTCCTCCTTCCCCGCCCCCATTTTCTCACTCCCCTTCATTCTCTCGCACTCCACCCCCATTCTCTCCCACTCCCCCTCCCATTCTCTCACTCCACCCATTCTCTCTCACTCCCCCCATTCTCTCTCACTCCCACATTCTCTCTCACTCCCCCCATTCTCTCTCACAATCCCCCATTCTCTCTCACTCCCCCCATTCTCTCTCACTTCCCCCCATTTTCTCACTCCCCCCATTCTCTCTCACTCCCCCCATTCTCTCTCACTCCCCCCATTCTCTCACTCCCCCCATTCTCTCTCACTCCCCCCATTCTCTCTCACACCCCCCATTCTCTCTCAATCCCCCATTCTCTCTCACTCCCCCCATTCTTTCTCACTCCCCCTCCCATTCTCTCTCACTCCCCCAATTCTCTCTCACTCCCCCCCAATTCTCTCTCACTCCCCCCATTCTCTCTCACTCCCCCCATTCTCTCTCACTCCCCCCATTCTCTCTCACTCCCCCATTCCTCCTTCCCCCCATTCCTCCTTCCCCGCCTCCATTCCTTAACCCCCCCATTTTCTCACTCCCCCCATTCTCTCGCACTCCCCCATTCTCTCGCACACCACCCCCATTCCCTCGCACTCCCCCCCACACTCTCTCACTCCCCCCCATTCTCTCTCACTCCCCCCCATTCTCTCTCACTCCCCCCATTCTCTCTCACTCCCCCCATTCTCTCTCACACCCCCCCATTCTCTCTCACACCCCCCATTCTCACTCACTCCCCCCATTCTTTCTCACTCCCCCTCCCATTCTCTCTCACTCCCCCCATTCTCTCTCACTCCCCCAATTCTCTCTCACTCCCCCCAATTCTCTCTCACTCCCCCCATTCTGTCTCACTCCCCCCATTCTCTCTCACTCCCCCCATTCTCTCTCACTCCCCCCATTCTCTGTCACTCCCCCCATTCTCTCTCACTCCCCCCATTCTCTCACTCTCCCCCATTCTCTCACTCTCCCCCATTCTCTCTCACTCCCCCATTCCTCCTTCCCCCCATTCCTCCTTCCCCGCCTCCATTCTTTAACCCCCCCATTTTCTCACTCCCCCCATTCTCTCTCACTCCCTCCACTCTCTCTCACTCCCCCCCATTCTCTCTCACTCCCCCTCCCCAACTCTCTCACTCCCCCCATTCCCTCACTCCCCCCATTCTCTCTCACTCCCCCATTCTCTCTCACTCCCCCCATTCTCTCTCACTACCCCCATTCTCTCTCACTACCCCCATTCTCTCTCACTCTCCCTCCCAATCTCTCTCACTCCCCCTCCCAATCTCTCTCACTCCCCCTCCCATTCTCTCTCACTCCCCCTCCCATTCTCTCTCACTCCCCCATTCTCTCACTCACCCCATTCTCTCACTCCCCCCATTCTATCTCACTCCCCCATTCCTCCTTGCCCTCCATTCTCTCACTCCCCCCATTCTCTCTCACTCCCCCCCATTCTCTCACTCACCCCCATTCTCTCACTCCCCCCCATTCTCTCTCACTCCCCATCCCATTCTCTCTCACTCCCCATCCCATTCTCTCTCACTCCCCATCCCATTCTCTCTCACTCCCCCCCATTCTCTCTCACTCCCCCCATTCTCTCTCACTCCCCCCATTCTCTCTCACTCCCCCCATTCTTTCTCACTCCCCCTCCCATTCTCTCTCACTCCCCCTCCCATTCTCTCTCACTCCCCCCCATTCTCTCTCTCTCCCCCCATTCTCTCTCACTCCCCCATTCCTCCTTCCCCCATTCCTCCTTCCCCGCCCCCATTCTCTCACTCCCCCCATTTTCTCAGCCCCCCCATTCTCTCGCACTCCACCCCCATTGTCTCCCACTGCCCCCCATTCTCTCTCACTCCCCCCCATTCTCTCTCACTCCCCCCCATTCTCTCTCACTCCCCCCCATTCTCTCACTCCCCCCATTCTCTCTCACTCTCCCCCATTCTCTCTCACTCTCCCCCATTCTCTCTCACTCTCCCCCATTCTCTCTCACTCCCCATCCCATTCTCTCACTCCCCATCCCATTCTCTCTCACTCCCCCATTCTCTCTCACTCCCCCATTCTCTCTCACTCCCTCATTCTCTCTCACTCCCCCATTCTCTCTCACTTCCCCAATTCTCTCTCACTCCCCCCATTCTCTCTCACTCCCCCCCATTCTCTCTCACTCCCCCCCATTCTCTCTCACTCCCCATCCCATTCTCTCTCACTCCCCATCCCATTCTCTCACTCCCCATCCCATTCTCTCTCACTCCCCCCCATTCTCTCTCACTCCCCCATTCTCTCTCACTCCCCCATTCTCTCTCACTCCCCCATTCTCTCTCAATCCCCCATTCTCTCTCACTCCCCCCATTCTTTCTCACTCCCCCTCCCATTCTCTCTCACTCCCCACCATTCTCTCTCACTCCCCCCCATTCTCTCTCACTCCCCATCCCATTCTCTCTCACTCCCCATCCCATTCTCTCTCACTCCCCATCCCATTCTCTCACTCCCCATCCCATTCTCTCTCACTCCCCCATTCTCTCTCACTCCCCCATTCTCTCTCACTCCCCCATTCTCTCTCAATCCCCCATTCTCTCTCACTCCCCCCATTCTTTCTCACTCCCCCTCCCATTCTCTCTCACTCCCCCCCATTCTCTCACTCCCCCCATTCTCTCTCACTCCCCCCATTCTTTCTCACTCCCCCATTCCTCCTTCCCTGCCCCCATTCTTTAACCCCCCCCATTTTCTCACACACCACCCCAATTCCCTCGCACTCTGCCTCATTCTCTCTCACTCCCCCCCATTCTCTCTCACTCCCCCATTCTCTCTCACTCCCCCCATTCTTTCTCACTCCCCCCATTCTCTCTCACTCCCCCTCCCAATTTCTCTCACTCCCCCTCCCATTCTCTCTCACTTCCCCTCCCATTCTCTCTCACTTCCCCTCCCATTCTCTCTCACTTCCCCTTCCATTCTCTCTCACTCCCCCCATTCTCACTCCCCCCATTCTCTCACTCCCCCCATTCTATCTCACTCACCCCCATTCTCTCACTCCCCCATTCTCTCACTCCCCCACATTCTCTCACACCCCCACATTCTCTCACTCCCCCCATTCTCTCACTCCCCCATTCTCTCACTCCCCCCATTCTCTCACTTCCCCCATTCTCTCACACCCCCATTCTCTCACTCCCCCATTCTCTCTCACTCCCCTATTCTCACTCCCCCCATTCTCTCACTCCCATTCTCTCACTCCCCCCATTCTCTCTCACTCCCCCCTTCTCTCTCTCTCCCCCCTTCTCTCTCACTCCCCCCATTCCTCCTTCCCCCCATTCCTCCTTCCCCGCCCCCATTCTCTCACTCCCCCCATTCTCTCTCACTCTCCCCCATTCTCTCTCACTCTCCCCCATTCTCTCTCACTCTCCCCCATTCTCTCTCACTCTCCCCATTCTCTCTCACTCCCCCCCATTCTCTCTCACTCCCCCCCATTCTCTCACTCCCCCCATTCTCTCTCACTCTCCCCCATTCTCTCTCACTCTCCCCATTCTCTCTCACTCCCCCATTCTCTCTCACTCCCCCATTCTCTCTCACTCCCCCATTCTCTCTCAATCCCCCATTCTCTCTCAATCCCCCATTCTCTCTCACTCCCCCCATTCTCTCTCACTCCCCCCCATTCTCTCACTCACCCCCATTCTCTCACTCCCCCCCATTCTCTCTCACTCCCCATCCCATTCTCTCTCACTCCCCATCCCATTCTCTCTCACTCCCCATCCCATTCTCTCTCACTCCCCCCATTCTCTCTCACTCCCCCCATTCTCTCTCACTCCCCCCATTCTCTCTCACTGCCCCCATTCTCTCTCACTCCCCCCATTCTCTCTCACTCCCCCCCCATTCTCTCTCACTCCCCCCCATTCTCTCTCACTCCCCATCCCATTCTCTCTCACTCCCCATCCCATTCTCTCACTCCCCATCCCATTCTCTCTCACTCCCCCCCCATTCTCTCTCACTCCCCCCATTCTCTCTCACTCCCCCCATTCTTTCTCACTCCCCCTCCCATTCTTTCTCACTCCCCCTCCCATTCTCTCTCACTCCCCCCCATTCTCTCTCTCTCCCCCCATTCTCTCTCACTCCCCCATTCCTCCTTCCCCATTCCTCCTTCCCCGCCCCCATTCTCTCACTCCCCCCATTTTCTCAGCCCCCCATTCTCTCGCATTCCACCCCCATTCTCTCCCACTGCCCCCCATTCTCTCTCACTCCCCCCATTCTCTCTCACTCCCCCCCATTCTCTCTCATTCCCCCCATTCTCTCTCACTCCCCCCCCATTCTCTCACTCCCCCCATTCTCTCTCACTCCCCCCATTCTCTCTCACTCCCCCATTCCTCCTTCCCCCCATTCCTCCTTCCCTGCCCCCATTCTTTAACCCCCCCATTTTCTCACACACCACCCCCATTCCCTCGCACTCCCCCTCATTCTCTCTCACTCCCCCCCATTCTCTCTCACTCCCCCATTCTCTCTCACTCCCCCATCTTCTCACTCCCCATTCTCTCTCACTCCCCTCCAATTTCTCTCACTCCCCCTCCCATTCTCTCACTTCCCCTCCCATTCTCTCTCACTTCCCCTCCCATTCTCTCTCACTTCCCCTCCCATTCTCTCTCACTTCCCCTCACATTCTGTCTCACTTCCCCTTCCATTCTCTCTCACTCCTCCCATTCTCACTCCCCCCCATTCTCTCACTCCCCCCATTCTCTCACTCCCCCCATTCTCTCTCACTTACCCCCATTCTCTCACTCCCCCCATTCTCTCACTCCCCCCATTCTCTCACTCCCCCCATTCTCTCACTCCCCCCATTCTCTCTCACTCCCCTATTCTCACTCCCCCCATTCTCTCACTGCCCCCATTCTCTCTCACTCCCCCCTTCTCTCTCACTCCCCCCTTCTCTCTCACTCCCCCCATTCCTCCTTCCCCCCATTCCTCCTTCCCCGCCCCCATTTCTCTCACTCCCCCATTTCTATCTCACTCTCCCCCATTCTCTCTCACTCTCCCCCATTCTCTCTCACCTCTCCCCCATTCTCTCTCACTCCCCATCCCATTCTCTCACTCCCCATTCCATTCTCTCTCACTCCCCCATTCTCTCTCACTTCCCCCATTCTCTCTCACTCCCTCATTCTCTCTCACTCCCCCATTCTCTCTCACTTCCCCAATTCTCTCTCACTCCCCCCATTCTCTCTCACTCCCCCCATTCTCTCTCACTCCCCCCCATTCTCTCTCACTCCCCATCCCATTCTCTCTCACTCCCATCCATTCTCTCACTCCCCATCCCATTCTCTCTCACTCCCCCCCATTCTCTCTCACTCCCCATTCTCTCTCACTCCCCCATTCTCTCTCACTCCCCCATTCTCTCTCACTCCCCCCATTCTTTCTCACTCCCCCTCCCATTCTCTCTCACTCCCCACCATTCTCTCTCACTCCCCCCCATTCTCTCTCACTCCCCATCCCATTCTCTCTCACTCCCCATCCCATTCTCTCACTCCCCATCCCATTCTCTCTCACTCCCCCATTCTCTCTCACTCCCCCATTCTCTCTCACTCCCCCATTCTCTATCACTCTCCCATTCTCTCTCAATCCCCCATTCTCTCTCACTCCCCCCATTCTATCTCACTCCCCCCCCATTCTCTCTCACTCCCCCCCATTCTCTCTCACTCCCCCATTCTCTCTCACTCCCCCCATTCTCTCTCACTCCCCCCATTCTCTCTCACTCCCCCCCATTCTCTCACTCCCCCCCCATTCTCTCACTCCCCCCATTCTCTCTCACTCCCCCATTCCTCCTTCCCCCCATTCCTCCTTCCCCGCCTCCATTCTTTAACCCCCCCCCATTTTCTCACTCCCCTCATTCTCTCGCACTCCCCCATTCTCTCGCACACCACCCCATTCCCTCGCACACCCCCCATTCTCTCTCACTCCCCCCCATTCTCTCACTCCCCCCCATTCTCTCACTCCGCCCCATTCTCTCTCACTCCCCCATTCCTCCTTCCCCCCATTCCTCCTTCCCCGCCTCCATTCTTTAACCCCCCCCATTCTCTCACTCCCCCCCATTCTCTCTCACTCCCCCATTCCTCCTTCCCCCCATTCCTCCTTCCCCGCCTCCATTCTTTAACCCCCCCCATTTTCTCACTCCCCTCATTCTCTCGCACTCCCCCATTCTCTCGCACACCACCCCCATTCCCTCGCACTCCCCCCACTCTCTCTCACTCCCCCCCATTCTCTCTCACTCCCCCCCATTCTCTCTCACACCCCCCCATTCTCTCTCACACACCCCCATTCTCTCTCACACCCTCATTCTCTCTCACACACCCCCATTCTCTCTCACACCCCCCCATTCTCTCTCACTCCCCCTCCCATTCTCTCTCACTCCCCCTCCCATTCTCTCTCACTCCCCCCATTCTCTCACTCCCCCCCATTCTCTCACTCCCCCTCCATTCTTTCTCACTCCCCCATTCTCTCTCACTCCCCCCATTCTCTCTCACTCCCCCCATTCTCTCTCACACACCCCCAATCTCTCTCACTCCCCCTCCCATTCTCTCTCACTCCCCCTCCCATTCTCTCTCACTCCCCCATTCTCTCACTCCCCATCCCATTCTCTCACTCCCCATCCCATTCTCTCACTCCCCATCCCATTCTCTCTCACTCCCCCCCATTCTCTCTCACTCCCCCCCATTCTCTCTCACTCCGCCCCATTCTCTCACACTCCCCCATTCTCTCTCACTCCCCCATTCTCTCTCACTCCCCCCATTCTCTCTCACTCCCCCCATTCTCTCTCACTCCCCCCATTCTCTCTCACTCCCCCTCCCAATCTCTCTCACTCCCCCTCCCATTCTCTCTCACTCCCCCTCCCATTCTATCTCACTCCACCATTCTCTCACTCCCCCATTCTCTCACTCCCCATCCCATTCTCTCACTCCCCATCCCATTCTCTCACTCCCCATCCCATTCTCTCTCACTCCCCCCCATTCTCTCTCACTCCCCCCCCATTCTCTCTCACTCCCCCATTCTCTCTCACTCCCCCATTCTCTCTCACTCCCCCCATTCTCTCTCACTCCCCCCATTCTCTCTCACTCCCCCCATTGTCTCTCACTCCCCCCATTCTCTCTCACTTCCCCATTCTCTCTCACTCCCCCGATTCTCTCTCACTCCCACCTTCTCTCTCACTCCCCCATTCTCTCTCACTCCCCCCATTCTCTATCACTCCCCCCCATTCTCGCTCTCTCCCCCCACTCTCTCTCACTCCCCCATTCCTCCTTCCCCCCATTCCTCCTTCCCCGCCTCCATTCTTTAACCCCCCCCATTTTCTCACTCCCCCATTCTCTCGCATTCCCCATTCTCTCGCACTCCCCCATTCTCTCGCACACCACCCCCATTCCCTCGCACACCACCCCCATTCCCTCGCACTCCCCCCACTCTCTCTCACTCCCCCCCATTCTCTCTCACTCCCCCCACTCTCTCTCACTCCCCCTCCCCAACTCTCTCACTCCCCACATTCTCTCTCACTCCCCCCATTCTCACTCCCCCCCCATTCTCTCTCACTCCCCCCATTCTCTCTCACTCCCCCCATTCTCTCTCACTACCCCCATTCTCTCTCATTACCCCCATTCTCTCTCACTCCCCCCATTCTCGCTCTCTCCCCCCATTCTCTCTCACTCCCCCATTCCTCCTTCCCCCCATTCCTCCTTCCCCGCCTCCATTCTTTAACCCCCCCCATTTTCTCACTCCCCCATTCTCTCGCACACCCCCATTCTCTCGCACTCCCCCATTCTCTCGCACACCACCCCCATTCCCTCGCACACCACCCCCATTCCCTCGCACACCACCCCCATTCCCTCGCACTCCCCCCACTCTCTCTCACTCCCCCTCCCCAACTCTCTCACTCCCCCCATTCTCTCTCACTCCCCCGATTCTCTCTCACTCCCCCCATTCTCTCTCACTACCCCCATTCTCTCTCACTACCCCCATTCTCTCTCACTACCCCCATTCTCTCTCACTCCCCCTCCCATTCTCTCTCACTCCCCCTCACATTCTCTCTCACTCCCCCCTCCCATTCTCTCTCACTCCCCCCATTCTCTCACTCCCTCCATTCTCTCACTCCCCCATTCTCTCACTCCCCCATTCTCTCACTCACCCCATTCTCTCACTCACCCCATTCTCTCACTCCCCCCATTCTCTCTCACTCACCCCCAATCTCTCTCACTCACCCCATTCCTCCTTGCCCTCCATTCTCTCACTCCCCCCCATTCTCTCTCATTCCCCCCATTCTCTCTCACTCCCCCCCTATTCTCTCTCACTCCCCCCCATTCTCTCTCACTCCCCCATTCTCTCTCACTCCCCCCATTCTCTCTCACTCCCCCCATTCTCTCTCACTCCCCCCATTCTCTCTCACTCCCCCCCAATCTCTCTCACTCCCCCCATTCTCTCTCACTCCCCCCATTCTCTCACTCCCCCCCATTCTCTCACTCCCCCCATTCTCTCACTCCCCCCCATTCTCTCTCTCTCCCCCCATTCTCTCTCACTCCCCCATTCCTCCTTCCCCCCATTCCTCCTTCCCTGCCCCATTCTTTAACCCCCATTTTCTCACTCCCCCCATTCTCTCTCACTCCCCCTCCCAAACTCTCTCACTCCCCCCCATTCTCTCACTCCCCCCATTCTCTCTCACTCATCCCCATTCTCTCTCACTCCCCCCCATTCTCTCTCACTCCCCCCATTCTCTCTCACTCCCCCCCTATTCTCTCTCACTCCCCCATTCTCTCTCACTCCCCCATTCCTCCTTCCCCCATTCCTCCTTCCCCGCCCCCATTCTCTCACTCCCCCCATTTTCTCAGCCCCCCCATTCTCTCGCACTCCACCCCCATTCTCTCGCACACCCCCTCCCATTCTCTCTCACTCCCCCCATTCTCTCTCACTCCCCCATTCTCTCACTCCCCCCATTCTCTCTCACTCCCCCCATTCTCTCTCACTCCCCCCATTCTCTCACACTCCCCCCCATTCTCTCTCACTCCCCCCCATTCTCTCTCACTCCCCCCCATTCTCTCACTCCCCCCATTCTCTCACTCCCCCCCATTCTCTCACTCCCCCCATTCTCTCTCTCTCCCCCCATTCTCTCTCTCTCCCCCATTCCTCCTTCCCCCATTCCTCCTTCCCTGCCCCCATTCTTTAACCCCCATTTTCTCACTCCCCCCATTCTCTCTCACTCCCCCCACTCTCTCGCACACCACCCCCATTCCCTCGCACTCCCCCCCCCCATTCTCTCTCACTCCCCCCCATTCTCTCTCACTCCCTCCCATTCTGTCTCACTCCCCCCCATTCTCTCTCACACCCCCCCATTCCCTCTCACACACCCCCATTCTCTCTCACTCCCCCTCCCATTCTCTCTCACTTCCCCTCCCATTCTCTCTCACTCCCCCCATTCTCTCTCACTCCCCCATTCTCTCTCACTCCCCCCATTCTCTCTCACTCCCCCCATTCTCTCACTCCCCCCCATTCTCTCACTCCCCCCCATTCTCTCACTCCCCCCATTCTCTCACTCCCCCCATTCTCTCTCACTCCCTCTCCCAATCTCTCTCACTCCCCCTCTCATTCTCTCTCACTCCCCCTCCCATTCTCTCTCACTCCCCTCCCATTCTCTCTCACTTCCCCTCCCATTCTCTCTCACTTCCCCTCCCATTCTCTCTCACTCCCCCCATTCTCTCTCACTCCCCCCATTCTCTCTCACTCCCCCATTCCTCCTTGCTCTCCATTCTCTCACTCCCCCTCCCATTCTCTCTCACTCCCCCCCATTCTCTCTCACTCCCCCCACTCTCTCTCACTCCCCCTCCCCAACTCTCTCACTCCCCACATTCTCTCTCACTCCCCCCATTCTCACTCCCCCCCCATTCTCTCTCACTCCCCCCCATTCTCTCTCACTCCCCCCCATTCTCTCTCACTCCCCCCATTCTCTCTCACTCCCCCCATTCTCTCTCACTACCCCCATTCTCTCTCATTACCCCCATTCTCTCTCACTCCCCCCATTCTCGCTCTCCCCCCATTCTCTCTCACTCCCCCATTCCTTCTTCCCCCCATTCCTCCTTCCCCGCCTCCATTCTTTAACCCCCCCATTTTCTCACTCCCCCATTCTCTCGCACACCCCCATTCTCTCGCACTCCCCCATTCTCTCGCACACCACCCCCATTCCCTCGCACACCACCCCCATTCCCTCGCACACCACCCCCATTCCCTCGCACTCCCCCCACTCTCTCTCACTCCCCCTCCCCAACTCTCTCACTCCCCCCATTCTCTCTCACTCCCCCCATTCTCTCTCACTCCCCCCCATTCTCTCACACTCCCCCCATTCTCTCTCACTCCCCCCATTCTCTCTCACTACCCCCATTCTCTCTCACTACCCCCATTCTCTCTCACTCCCCCCCATTCTCTCTCACTCCCCCCATTCTCTCTCACTACCCCCATTCTCTCTCACTACCCCCATTCTCTCTCACTACCCCCATTCTCTCTCACTCCCCCTCCCATTCTCTCTCACTCCCCCTCCCATTCTCTCTCACTCCCCCTCCCATTCTCTCTCACTCCCCCCATTCTCTCACTCCCCCATTCTCTCACTCCCCCCATTCTCTCACTCCCCCATTCTCTCACTCACCCCATTCTCTCACTCACCCCATTCTCTCACTCCCCCCATTCTCTCTCACTCACCCCCAATCTCTCTCACTCACCCCATTCCTCCTTGCCTCCATTCTCTCACTCCCCCCCATTCTCTCTCACTCCCCCCATTCTCTCTCACTCCCCCCCTATTCTCTCTCACTCCCCCCATTCTCTCTCACTCCCCCATTCTCTCTCACTCCCCCCATTCTCTCTCACTCCGGCCATTCTCTCTCACTCCCCCCATTCTCTCTCACTCCCCCCATTCTCTCTCACTCCCCCCCATTCTCTCTCACTCCCCCCATTCTCTCTCACTCCCCCATTCTCTCACTCCCCCCCCATTCTCTCACTCCCCCCCAGTCTCTCACTCCACCCCCATTCTCTCCCACACCCCCTCCCATTCTCTCTCACTCCCCCCATTCTCTCTCACTCCCCCCATTCTCTCACTCCCCCCATTCTCTCTCACTCCCCCCATTCTCTCTCACTCCCCCCATTCTCTCTCTCTCCCCCCATTCTCTCTCACTCCCCCATTCCTCCTTCCCCCCATTCCTCCTTCCCTGCCCCCATTCTTTAACCCCCATTTTCTCACTCCCCCCATTCTCTCTCACTCCCCCTCCCAAACTCTCTCACTCCCCCCCATTCTCTCACTCCCCCCATTCTCTCTCACTTACCCCCATTCTCTCTCACTCCCCCCATTCTCTCTCACTCCCCCCCATTCTCTCTCACTCCCCCCCTATTCTCTCTCACTCCCCCATTCCTCCTTCCGTCATTCCTCCTTCCCCGCCCCATTCTCTCACTCCCCCCATTTTCTCAGCCCCCCCATTCTCTCGCACTCCACCCCCATTCTCTCCCACACCCCCTCCCATTCTCTCTCACTCCCCCCATTCTCTCTCACTCCCCCCATTCTCTCACTCACCCCCATTCTCTCAGTCCCCCATTCTCTCACTCCCCCACATTCTCTCACTCCCCCCATTCTCTCACTCCCCCCATTCTCTCACTCCCCCCATTCTCTCACTCCCCCACATTCTCTCACTCCCCCATTCTCTCACTCCCCCACATTCTCTCACTCCCCCCATTCTCTCTCACTCCCCCCATTCTCTCTCACTCCCCCCATTCTCTCACTCCCCCCATTCTCTCACTCCCCCCATTCTCTCACTCTCCCATTCTCTCACTCTCCCCATTCTCTCTCACTCCCCCATTCTCTCTCACTCCCCCCTTCTCTCTCACTCCCCCCTTCTCTCTCACTCCCCCCATTCCTCCTTCCCCCCATTCCTCCTTCCCTGCCCCCATTCTCTCACTCTCCCCCATTCTCTCTCACTCTTCCCCATTCTCTCTCACTCTCCCCCATTCTCTCTCACTCTCCCCCATTCTCTCTCACTCTCCCCCATTCTCTCTCTCTCTCCCCCATTCTCTCTCACTCCCCCCATTGTCTCTCACTCCCCCCATTCTCTCTCACTCCCCCCATTCTCTCTCACTCCCCCGATTCTCTCTCACTCCCCCCATTCTCTCTCACTCCCCCCATTCTCTCTCACTCCCCCCCATTCTCTCTCACTCCCCCCATTCTCGCTCTCTCCCCCCACTCTCTCTCACTCCCCCATTCCTCCTTCCCCCCATTCCTCCTTCCCCGCCTCCATTCTTTAACCCCCCCCCATTTTCTCACTCCCCCATTCTCTCGCATTCCCCATTCTCTCGCACTCCACCATTCTCTCGCACACCATCCCCATTCCCTCGCACACCACCCCCATTCCCTCGCACTCCCCCCACTCTCTCTCACTCCCCCCCATTCTCTCTCACTCCCCCCACTCTCTCTCACTCCCCCTCCCCAACTCTCTCACTCCCCCCATTCTCTTTCACTCCCCCCATTCTCACTCCCCCCCCATTCTCTCTCACTCCCCCCCATTCTCTCTCACTCCCCCCCATTCTCTCTCACTCCCCCCATTCTCTCTCACTCCCCCCATTCTCTCTCACTACCCCCATTCTCTCTCATTACCCCCATTCTCTCTCACTCCCCCCATTCTCGCTCTCCCCCCATTCTCTCTCACTCCCCCATTCCTCCTTCCCCCCATTCCTCCTTCCCCGCCTCCATTCTTTAACCCCCCCATTTTCTCACTCCCCCATTCTCTCGCACACCCCCATTCTCTCGCACTCCCCCATTCTCTCGCACTCCACCCCCATTCCCTCGCACACCACCCCCATTCCCTCGCACACCACCCCCATTCCCTCGCACTCCCCCCACTCTCTCTCACTCCCCCTCCCCAACTCTCTCACTCCCCCCATTCTCTCTCACTCCCCCCATTCTCTCTCACTCCCCCCCATTCTCTCTCACTCCCCCCATTCTCTCTCACTACCCCCATTCTCTCTCACTACCCCCATTCTCTCTCACTACCCCCATTCTCTCTCACTCCCCCTCCCATTCTCTCTCACTCCCCCTCCCATTCTCTCTCACTCCCCCTCCCATTCTCTCTCACTCCCCCCATTCTCCCACTCCCCCATTCTCTCACTCCCCCCATTCTCTCACTCCCCCATTCTCTCACTCACCCCATTCTCTCACTCACCCCATTCTCTCACTCCCCCCATTCTCTCTCACTCACCCCCAATCTCTCTCACTCACCCCATTCCTCCTTGCCCTCCATTCTCTCACTCCCCCCCATTCTCTCTCACTCCCCCCATTCTCTCTCACTCCCCCCCTATTCTCTCTCACTCCCCCCATTCTCTCTCACTCCCCCATTCTCTCTCACTCCCCCCATTCTCTCTCACTCCGGCCATTCTCTCTCACTCCCCCCATTCTCTCTCACTCCCCCCATTCTCTCTCACTCCCCCCCATTCTCTCTCACTCCCCCCATTCTCTCTCACTCCCCCCATTCTCTCACTCCCCCCCCATTCTCTCACTCCACCCCCATTCTCTCCCACACCCCCTCCCATTCTCTCTCACTCCCCCCATTCTCTCTCACTCCCCCCATTCTCTCACTCCCCCATTCTCTCACTCCCCCCATTCTCTCACTCCCCCATTCTCTCACTCACCCCATTCTCTCACTCACCCCATTCTCTCACTCCCCCCATTCTCTCTCACTCACCCCCAATCTCTCTCACTCACCCCATTCCTCCTTGCCCTCCATTCTCTCACTCCCCCCCATTCTCTCTCACTCCCCCCATTCTCTCTCACTCCCCCCCTATTCTCTCTCACTCCCCCCATTCTCTCTCACTCCCCCATTCTCTCTCACTCCCCCCATTCTCTCTCACTCCGGCCATTCTCTCTCACTCCCCCCATTCTCTCTCACTCCCCCCATTCTCTCTCACTCCCCCCCATTCTCTCTCACTCCCCCCATTCTCTCTCACTCCCCCCATTCTCTCACTCCCCCCCCATTCTCTCACTCCACCCCCATTCTCTCCCACACCCCCTCCCATTCTCTCTCACTCCCCCCATTCTCTCTCACTCCCCCCATTCTCTCACTCCCCCCATTCTCTCTCACTCCCCCCATTCTCTCTCACTCCCCCCATTCTCTCTCTCTCCCCCCATTCTCTCTCACTCCCCCATTCCTCCTTCCCCCCATTCCTCCTTCCCTGCCCCCATTCTTTAACCCCCATTTTCTCACTCCCCCCATTCTCTCTCACTCCCCCTCCCAAACTCTCTCACTCCCCCCCATTCTCTCACTCCCCCCATTCTCTCTCACTTACCCCCATTCTCTCTCACTCCCCCCATTCTCTCTCACTCCCCCCCATTCTCTCTCACTCCCCCCCTATTCTCTCTCACTCCCCCATTCCTCCTTCCGTCATTCCTCCTTCCCCGCCCCCATTCTCTCACTCCCCCCATTTTCTCAGCCCCCCCATTCTCTCGCACTCCACCCCCATTCTCTCCCACACCCCCTCCCATTCTCTCTCACTCCCCCCATTCTCTCTCACTCCCCCCATTCTCTCACTCCCCCATTCTCTCTCACTCCCCCTTTCTCTCTCACTCCCCCCATTCTCTCTCACTCCCCCCCATTCTCTCTCACTCCCCCCCATTCTCTCTCACTCCCCCCATTCTCTCACTCCCCCCCATTCTCTCACTCCCCCCCATTCTCTCACTCCCCCCATTCTCTCTCTCTCCCCCCATTCTCTCTCTCTCCCCCATTCCTCCTTCCCCCCATTCCTCCTTCCCTGCCCCCATTCTTTAACCCCCATTTTCTCACTCCCCCCATTCTCTCTCACTCCCCCCACTCTCTCGCACACCACCCCCATTCCCTCGCACTCCCCCCCCCCATTCTCTCTCACTCCCCCCCATTCTCTCTCACTCCCCACCCATTCTGTCTCACTCCCCCCCATTCTCTCTCACCCCCCCATTCTCTCTCACAACCCCCATTCTCTCTCACTCCCCCTCCCATTCTCTCTCACTTCCCCTCCCATTCTCTCTCACTCCCCCCATTCTCTCTCACTCCCCCATTCTCTCTCACTCCCCCCATTCTCTCTCACTCCCCCCATTCTCTCTCACTCCCCCCATTCTCTCACTCCCCCCATTCTCTCACTCCCCCCCATTCTCTCACTCCCCCCCATTCTCTCACTCCCCCCCATTCTCTCACTCCCCCCATTCTCACTCACTCCCCCCATTCTCTCTCACTCCCCCATTCTCTCTCACTCCCTCTCCCAATCTCTCTCACTCCCCCTCCCATTCTCTCTCACTCCCCCTCCCATTCTCTCTCACTCCCCTCCCATTCTCTCTCACTTCCCCTCCCATTCTCTCTCACTTCCCCTCCCATTCTCTCTCACTCCCCCCATTCTCTCTCCCCCCATTCTCTCACTCCCCCCATTCTCTCTCACTCCCCCCATTCTGTCACTCCCCCCATTCTCTCACTCCCCCCATTCTCTCACTCCCCCCATTCTCTCTCACTCCCCCCATTCTCTCTCACTCCCCCATTCCTCCTTGCTCTCCATTCTCTCACTTCCCCCATTCTCTCTCACTCCCCCACATTCTCTCTCACTCACCCCCATTCTCTCAGTCCCCCATTCTCTCACTCCCCCACATTCTCTCACTCCCCCCATTCTCTCACTCCCCCCATTCTCTCACTCCCCCCATTCTCTCACTCCCCCCATTCTCTCACTCCCCCACATTCTCTCACTCCCCCCATTCTCTCACTCCCCCACATTCTCTCACTCCCCCCATTCTCTCTCACTCCCCCCATTCTCTCTCACTCCCCCATTCTCTCACTTCCCCCATTCTCTCACTCTCCCCATTCTCTCACTCTCCCCATTCTCTCTCACTCCCCCCTTCTCTCTCACTCCCCCCTTCTCTCTCACTCCCCCTATTCCTCCTTCCCCCCATTCCTCCTTCCCTGCCCCCATTCTCTCACTCTCCCCCATTCTCTCTCACTCTCCCCCATTCTCTCTCACTCTCCCCCATTCTCTCTCACTCTCCCCCATTCTCTCTCACTCTCCCCATTCTCTCTCACTCTCCCCCATTCTCTCTCACTCCCCCCATTCTCTCTCACTCCCCCCATTCTCTCTCACTCCCCCATTCTCTCTCACTCCCCCGATTCTCTCTCACTCCCCCCATTCTCTCTCACTCCCCCCACTCTCTCTCACTCCCCCATTCCTCCTTCCCCCCATTCCTCCTTCCCCGCCTCCATTCTTTAACCCCCCCCATTTTCTCACTCCCCCATTCTCTCGCATTCCCCATTCTCTCGCACTCCCCCATTCTCTCGCACACCCCCCCCATTCCCTCGCACACCACCCCCGTTCCCTCGCACTCCCCCCACTCTCTCTCACTCCCCCCCATTCTCTCTCACTCCCCCCACACTCTCTCACTCCCCCCACTCTCTCTCACTCCCCCTTCCCAACTCTCTCACTCCCCCCATTTTCTCTCACTCCCCCCATTCTCACTCCCCCCCCATTCTCTCTCACTCCCCCCATTCTCTCTCACTCCCCCCCATTCTCTCTCACTCCCCCATTCTCTCCCACTCCCCCATTCTCTCTCACTCCCCCATTCTCTCTCACTACCCCCATTCTCTCTCACTACCCCCATTCTCTCTCACTACCCCCATTCTCGCTCTCTCCCCCCATTCTCTCTCACTCCCCCATTCCTCCTTCCCCCCATTCCTCCTTCCCCGCCTCCATTCTTTAACCCCCCCATTTTCTCACTCCCCCATTCTCTCGCACACCCCCATTCTCTCGCACTCCCCCATTCTCTCGCACACCACCCCCATTCCCTCGCACACCACCCACATTCCCTCGCACTCCCCCCACTCTCTCTCACTCCCCCTCCCCAACTCTCTCACTCCCCCCATTCTCTCTCACTCCCCCCATTCTCTCTCACTCCCCCCCATTCTCTCTCACTCCCCCCATTCTCTCTCACTACCCCCATTCTCTCTCACTACCCCCATTCTCTCTCACTACCCCCATTCTCTCTCACTCCCCCTCCCATTCTCTCTCACTCCCCCTCCCATTCTCTCTCATTCCCCCTCCCGTTCTCTCTCACTCCCCATTCTCTCACTCCCCCCATTCTCTCACTCCCCCCATTCTCTCACTCCCCCCATTCTCTCACTCCCCCATTCTCTCACTCACCCCATTCTCTCACTCACCCCATTCTCTCACTCACCCCATTCTCTCACTCCCCCCATTCTCTCTCACTCACCCCCATTCTCTCTCACTCACCCCATTCCTCCTTGCAGTCCATTCTCTCACTCCCCCCCATTCTCTCTCACTCCCCCCATTCTCTCTCACTCCCCCCCCTATTCTCTCTCACTCCCCCCCATTCTCTCTCACTCCCCCATTCTCTCTCACTCCCCCATTCCTCCTTCCCCCATTCCTCCTTCCCCGCCCCCATTCTCTCACTCCCCCCATTTTCTCAGCCCCCCCATTCTCTCGCACTCCACCCCCATTCTCTCCCACACCCCCTCCCATTCTCTCTCACTCCCCCCATTCTCTCTCACTCCCCCCATTCTCTCTCACTCCCCCCCATTCTCTCTCACTCCCCCCATTCTCTCACTCCCCCCCATTCTCTCTCTCTCCCCCCATTCTCTCTCTCTCCCCCCATTCTCTCTCAATCCCCCATTCTCTCTCACTCCCCCATTCCTCCTTCCCCCCATTCCTCCTTCCCTGCCCCCATTCTTTAACCCCCATTTTCTCACTCCCCCCATTCTCTCTCACTCCCCCTCCCAAACTCTCTCACTCCCCCCCATTCTCTCACTCCCCCCATTCTCTCTCACTCACCCCCATTCTCTCTCACTCCACCCCATTCTCTCTCACTCCCCCCCTATTCTCTCTCACTCCCCCATTCTCTCTCACTCCTCCATTCCTCCTTCCCCCATTCCTCCTTCCCCGCCCCCATTCTCTCACTCCCTCCATTTTCTCAGCCCCCCCATTCTCTCGCACTCCACCCCCATTCTCTCCCACACTCCCTCCCATTCTCTCTCACTCCCCCCATTCTCTCTCACTCCCCCCATTCTCTCTCACTCCCCCCCATTCTCTCTCACTCCCCCCCATTCTCTCTCACTCCCCCCCATTCTCTCACTCCCCCCATTCTCTCACTCCCCCCCATTCTCTCACTCCCCCCATTCTCTCTCTCTCCCCCCATTCTCTCTCTCTCCCCCATTCCTCCTTCCCCCATTCCTCCTTCCCTGCCCCCATTCTTTAACCCCCATTTTCTCACTCCCCCCATTCTCTCTCACTCCCCCCACTCTCTCGCACACCACCCCCATTCCCTCGCACTCCCCCCCATTCTCTCTCACTCCCCCCCATTCTCTCTCACTCCCTCCCATTCTGTCTCACTCCCCCCCATTCTCTCTCACACCCCCCCATTCTCTCTCACACCCCCCCATTCTCTCTCACTCCCCCTCCCATTCTCTCTCACTTCCCCTCCCATTCTCTCTCACTCCCCCCATTCTCTCTCACTCCCCCATTCTCTCTCACTCCCCCCATTCTCTCTCACTCCCCCCATTCTCTCACTCCCCCCCATTCTCTCACTCCCCCCCATTCTCTCACTCCCCCCATTCTCTCACTCCCCCCATTCTCTCTCACTCCCCCCATTCTCTCTCACTCCCTCTCCCAATCTCTCTCACTCCCCCTCCCATTCTCTCTCACTCCCCCTCCCATTCTCTCTCACTCCCCTCCCATTCTCTCTCACTTCCCCTCCCATTCTCTCTCACTTCCCCTCCCATTCTCTCTCACTCCCCCCATTCTCTCTCCCCCCATTCTCTCACTCCCCCCATTCTCTCTCACTCCCCCTCCCATTCTCTCTCACTCCCCCCATTCTCTCTCACTCCCCCATTCTCTCTCACTCCCCCCATTCTCTCTCACTCCCCCCATTCTCTCACTCCCCCCCATTCTCTCACTCCCCCCCATTCTCTCACTCCCCCCATTCTCTCACTCCCCCCATTCTCTCTCACTCCCCCCATTCTCTCTCACTCCCCCCATTCTCTCACACTCCCATTCTCTCACTCTCCCCATTCTCTCTCACTCCCCCATTCTCTCTCACTCCCCCCTTCTCTCTCACTCCCCCCTTCTCTCTCACTCCCCCCATTCCTCCTTCCCCCCATTCCTCCTTCCCTGCCCCCATTCTCTCACTCTCCCCCATTCTCTCTCACTCTCCCCCATTCTCTCTCACTCTCCCCCATTCTCTCTCACTCTCCCCCATTCTCTCTCACTCTCCCCCATTCTCTCTCTCTCTCCCCCATTCTCTCTCACTCCCCCCATTGTCTCTCACTCCCCCCATTCTCTCTCACTCCCCCCATTCTCTCTCACTCCCCCGATTCTCTCTCACTCCCCCCATTCTCTCTCACTCCCCCCATTCTCTCTCACTCCCCCCCATTCTCTCTCACTCCCCCCATTCTCGCTCTCTCCCCCCACTCTCTCTCACTCCCCCATTCCTCCTTCCCCCCATTCCTCCTTCCCCGCCTCCATTCTTTAACCCCCCCCATTTTCTCACTCCCCCATTCTCTCGCATTCCCCATTCTCTCGCACTCCCCCATTCTCTCGCACACCATCCCCATTCCCTCGCACACCACCCCCATTCCCTCGCACTCCCCCCACTCTCTCTCACTCCCCCCCATTCTCTCTCACTCCCCCCACTCTCTCTCACTCCCCCTCCCCAACTCTCTCACTCCCCCCATTCTCTTTCACTCCCCCCATTCTCACTCCCCCCCCATTCTCTCTCACTCCCCCCCATTCTCTCTCACTCCCCCCCATTCTCTCTCACTCCCCCCATTCTCTCTCACTCCCCCCATTCTCTCTCACTACCCCCATTCTCTCTCATTACCCCCATTCTCTCTCACTCCCCCCATTCTCGCTCTCCCCCCATTCTCTCTCACTCCCCCATTCCTCCTTCCCCCCATTCCTCCTTCCCCGCCTCCATTCTTTAACCCCCCCATTTTCTCACTCCCCCATTCTCTCGCACACCCCCATTCTCTCGCACTCCCCCATTCTCTCGCACACCACCCCCATTCCCTCGCACACCACCCCCATTCCCTCGCACACCACCCCCATTCCCTCGCACTCCCCCCACTCTCTCTCACTCCCCCTCCCCAACTCTCTCACTCCCCCCATTCTCTCTCACTCCCCCCATTCTCTCTCACTCCCCCCCATTCTCTCTCACTCCCCCCATTCTCTCTCACTACCCCCATTCTCTCTCACTACCCCCATTCTCTCTCACTACCCCCATTCTCTCTCACTCCCCCTCCCATTCTCTCTCACTCCCCCTCCCATTCTCTCTCACTCCCCCTCCCATTCTCTCTCACTCCCCCCATTCTCTCACTCCCCCATTCTCTCACTCCCCCCATTCTCTCACTCCCCCATTCTCTCACTCACCCCATTCTCTCACTCACCCCATTCTCTCACTCCCCCATTCTCTCTCACTCACCCCCAATCTCTCTCATTCACCCCATTCCTCCTTGCCCTCCATTCTCTCACTCCCCCCATTCTCTCTCACTCCCCCCATTCTCTCTCACTTCCCCCCTATTCTCTCTCACTCCCCCCATTCTCTCTCACTCCCCCATTCTCTCTCACTCCCCCCATTCTCTCTCACTCCGGCCATTCTCTCTCACTCCCCCCATTCTCTCTCACTCCCCCCATTCTCTCTCACTCCCCCCCATTCTCTCTCACTCTCCCCCATTCTCTCACTCTCCCCCATTCTCTCTCACTCTCCCCCATTCTCTCTCACTCTCCCCCATTCTCTCTCACTCTCCCCCATTCTCTCTCACTCTCCCCCATTCTCTCTCTCTCTCCCCCATTCTCTCTCACTCCCCCCATTGTCTCTCACTCCCCCCATTCTCTCTCACTCCCCCCATTCTCTCTCACTCCCCCGATTCTCTCTCACTCCCCCCATTCTCTCTCACTCCCCCCACTCTCTCTCACTCCCCCATTCCTCCTTCCCCCCATTCCTCCTTCCCCGCCTCCATTCTTTAACCCCCCCCATTTTCTCACTCCCCCATTCTCTCGCATTCCCCATTCTCTCGCACTCCCCCATTCTCTCGCACACCATCCCCATTCCCTCGCACACCACCCCCATTCCCTCGCACTCCCCCCACTCTCTCTCACTCCCCCCCATTCTCTCTCACTCCCCCCACTCTCTCTCACTCCCCCTCCCCAACTCTCTCACTCCCCCCATTCTCTTTCACTCCCCCCATTCTCACTCCCCCCCCATTCTCTCTCACTCCCCCCCATTCTCTCTCACTCCCCCCCATTCTCTCTCACTCCCCCCATTCTCTCTCACTCCCCCCATTCTCTCTCACTACCCCCATTCTCTCTCATTACCCCCATTCTCTCTCACTCCCCCCATTCTCGCTCTCCCCCCATTCTCTCTCACTCCCCCATTCCTCCTTCCCCCCATTCCGCCTTCCCCGCCTCCATTCTTTAACCCCCCCATTTTCTCACTCCCCCATTCTCTCGCACACCCCCATTCTCTCGCACTCCCCCATTCTCTCGCACACCACCCCCATTCCCTCGCACACCACCCCCATTCCCTCGCACACCACCCCCATTCCCTCGCACTCCCCCCACTCTCTCTCACTCCCCCTCCCCAACTCTCTCACTCCCCCCATTCTCTCTCACTCCCCCCATTCTCTCTCACTCCCCCCCATTCTCTCTCACTCCCCCCATTCTCTCTCACTACCCCCATTCTCTCTCACTACCCCCATTCTCTCTCACTACCCCCATTCTCTCTCACTCCCCCTCCCATTCTCTCTCACTCCCCCTCCCATTCTCTCTCACTCCCCCTCCCATTCTCTCTCACTCCCCCCATTCTCTCACTCCCCCATTCTCTCACTCCCCCCATTCTCTCACTCCCCCATTCTCTCACTCACCCCATTCTCTCACTCACCCCATTCTCTCACTCCCCCCATTCTCTCTCACTCACCCCCAATCTCTCTC
The DNA here is from genome assembly GCF_037043375.1 of Chiloscyllium plagiosum. NCBI lineage: Eukaryota > Metazoa > Chordata > Chondrichthyes > Orectolobiformes > Hemiscylliidae > Chiloscyllium > Chiloscyllium plagiosum. The sequence continues at coordinate 78,623,177 of NW_028270165.1, read as the reverse complement.
ATTCACCCCATTCCTCCTTGCCCTCCATTCTCTCACTCCCCCCATTCTCTCTCACTCCCCCCATTCTCTCTCACTTCCCCCCTATTCTCTCTCACTCCCCCCATTCTCTCTCACTCCCCCATTCTCTCTCACTCCCCCCATTCTCTCTCACTCCGGCCATTCTCTCTCACTCCCCCCATTCTCTCTCACTCCCCCCATTCTCTCTCACTCCCCCCCATTCTCTCTCACTCCCCCCATTCTCTCTCACTCCCCCCATTCTCTCACTCCCCCCCCATTCTCTCACTCCCCCCCATTCTCTCACTCCACCCCCTTTCTCTCCCACACCCCCTCCCATTCTCTCTCACTCCCCCCATTCTCTCTCACTCCCCCCATTCTCTCACTCCCCCCATTCTCTCTCACTCCCCCCATTCTCTCTCACTCCCCCCATTCTCTCTCTCTCCCCCCATTCTCTCTCACTCCCCCATTCCTCCTTCCCCCCATTCCTCCTTCCCTGCCCCCATTCTTTAACCCCCATTTTCTCACTCCCCCCATTCTCTCTCACTCCCCCTCCCAAACTCTCTCACTCCCCCCCATTCTCTCACTCCCCCCATTCTCTCTCACTTACCCCCATTCTCTCTCACTCCCCCCATTCTCTCTCACTCCCCCCCATTCTCTCTCACTCCCCCCTATTCTCTCTCACTCCCCCATTCCTCCTTCCGTCATTCCTCCTTCCCCGCCCCCATTCTCTCACTCCCCCCATTTTCTCAGCCCCCCATTCTCTCGCACTCCACCCCCATTCTCTCCCACACCCCCTCCCATTCTCTCTCACTCCCCCCATTCTCTCTCACTCCCCCCATTCTCTCACTCCCCCCATTCTCTCTCACTCCCCCCATTCTCTCTCACTCCCCCCATTCTCTCTCACTCCCCCCCATTCTCTCTCACTCCCCCCATTCTCTCTCACTCCCCCCATTCTCTCACTCCCCCCCATTCTCTCACTCCCCCCCATTCTCTCACTCCCCCCATTCTCTCTCTCTCCCCCCATTCTCTCTCTCTCCCCCATTCCTCCTTCCCCCCATTCCTCCTTCCCTGCCCCCATTCTTTAACCCCCATTTTCTCACTCCCCCCATTCTCTCTCACTCCCCCCACTCTCTCGCACACCACCCCCATTCCCTCGCACTCCCCCCCCATTCTCTCTCACTCCCCCCCATTCTCTCTCACTCCCCACCCATTCTGTCTCACTCCCCCCCATTCTCTCTCACCCCCCCCATTCTCTCTCACAACCCCCATTCTCTCTCACTCCCCCTCCCATTCTCTCTCACTTCCCCTCCCATTCTCTCTCACTCCCCCCATTCTCTCTCACTCCCCCATTCTCTCTCACTCCCCCCATTCTCTCTCACTCCCCCCATTCTCTCTCACTCCCCCCATTCTCTCACTCCCCCCCATTCTCTCACTCCCCCCCATTCTCTCACTCCCCCCCATTCTCTCACTCCCCCCCATTCTCTCACTCCCCCCATTCTCTCTCACTCCCCCCATTCTCTCTCACTCCCCCATTCTCTCTCACTCCCTCTCCCAATCTCTCTCACTCCCCCTCCCATTCTCTCTCACTCCCCCTCCCATTCTCTCTCACTCCCCTCCCATTCTCTCTCACTTCCCCTCCCATTCTCTCTCACCTCCCCTCCCATTCTCTCTCACTCCCCCCATTCTCTCTCCCCCCATTCTCTCACTCCCCCCATTCTCTCTCACTCCCCCCATTCTCTCACTCCCCCCATTCTCTCACTCCCCCCATTCTCTCACTCCCCCCATTCTCTCTCACTCCCCCCATTCTCTCTCACTCCCCCATTCCTCCTTGCTCTCCATTCTCTCACTTCCCCCATTCTCTCTCACTCCCCCACATTCTCTCTCACTCACCCCCATTCTCTCAGTCCCCCATTCTCTCACTCCCCCACATTCTCTCACTCCCCCCATTCTCTCACTCCCCCCATTCTCTCACTCCCCCCATTCTCTCACTCCCCCACATTCTCTCACTCCCCCCATTCTCTCACTCCCCCACATTCTCTCACTCCCCCCATTCTCTCTCACTCCCCCCATTCTCTCTCACTCCCCCATTCTCTCACTTCCCCCATTCTCTCACTCTCCCCATTCTCTCACTCTCCCCATTCTCTCTCACTCCCCCCTTCTCTCTCACTCCCCCCTTCTCTCTCACTCCCCCTATTCCTCCTTCCCCCCATTCCTCCTTCCCTGCCCCCATTCTCTCACTCTCCCCCATTCTCTCTCACTCTCCCCCATTCTCTCTCACTCTCCCCCATTCTCTCTCACTCTCCCCCATTCTCTCTCACTCTCCCCATTCTCTCTCACTCTCCCCCATTCTCTCTCACTCCCCCCATTCTCTCTCACTCCCCCCATTCTCTCTCACTCCCCCATTCTCTCTCACTCCCCCGATTCTCTCTCACTCCCCCCATTCTCTCTCACTCCCCCCACTCTCTCTCACTCCCCCATTCCTCCTTCCCCCCATTCCTCCTTCCCCGCCTCCATTCTTTAACCCCCCCCATTTTCTCACTCCCCCATTCTCTCGCATTCCCCATTCTCTCGCACTCCCCCATTCTCTCGCACACCACCCCCATTCCCTCGCACACCACCCCCGTTCCCTCGCACTCCCCCCACTCTCTCTCACTCCCCCCCATTCTCTCTCACTCCCCCCACACTCTCTCACTCCCCCCACTCTCTCTCACTCCCCCTCCCCAACTCTCTCACTCCCCCCATTTTCTCTCACTCCCCCCATTCTCACTCCCCCCCCATTCTCTCTCACTCCCCCCATTCTCTCTCACTCCCCCCCATTCTCTCTCACTCCCCCATTCTCTCCCACTCCCCCATTCTCTCTCACTCCCCCCATTCTCTCTCACTACCCCCATTCTCTCTCACTACCCCCATTCTCTCTCACTACCCCCATTCTCGCTCTCTCCCCCCATTCTCTCTCACTCCCCCATTCCTCCTTCCCCCCATTCCTCCTTCCCCGCCTCCATTCTTTAACCCCCCCATTTTCTCACTCCCCCATTCTCTCGCACACCCCCATTCTCTCGCACTCCCCCATTCTCTCGCACACCACCCCCATTCCCTCGCACACCACCCACATTCCCTCGCACTCCCCCCACTCTCTCTCACTCCCCCTCCCCAACTCTCTCACTCCCCCCATTCTCTCTCACTCCCCCCATTCTCTCTCACTCCCCCCCATTCTCTCTCACTCCCCCCATTCTCTCTCACTACCCCCATTCTCTCTCACTACCCCCATTCTCTCTCACTACCCCCATTCTCTCTCACTCCCCCTCCCATTCTCTCTCACTCCCCCTCCCATTCTCTCTCATTCCCCCTCCCGTTCTCTCTCACTCCCCATTCTCTCACTCCCCCCATTCTCTCACTCCCCCCATTCTCTCACTCCCCCCATTCTCTCACTCCCCCATTCTCTCACTCACCCCATTCTCTCACTCACCCCATTCTCTCACTCACCCCATTCTCTCACTCCCCCCATTCTCTCTCACTCACCCCCATTCTCTCTCACTCACCCCATTCCTCCTTGCAGTCCATTCTCTCACTCCCCCCCATTCTCTCTCACTCCCCCCATTCTCTCTCACTCCCCCCCTATTCTCTCTCACTCCCCCCCATTCTCTCTCACTCCCCCATTCTCTCTCACTCCCCCATTCCTCCTTCCCCCATTCCTCCTTCCCCGCCCCCATTCTCTCACTCCCCCCATTTTCTCAGCCCCCCCATTCACTCGCACTCCACCCCCATTCTCTCCCACACCCCCTCCCATTCTCTCTCACTCCCCCCATTCTCTCTCACTCCCCCCATTCTCTCTCACTCCCCCCCATTCTCTCTCACTCCCCCCCATTCTCTCTCACTCCCCCCCATTCTCTCACTCCCCCCCATTCTCTCTCTCTCCCCCATTCTCTCTCTCTCCCCCCATTCTCTCTCAATCCCCCATTCTCTCTCACTCCCCCATTCCTCCTTCCCCCCATTCCTCCTTCCCTGCCCCCATTCTTTAACCCCCATTTTCTCACTCCCCCATTCTCTCTCACTCCCCCTCCCAAACTCTCTCACTCCCCCCCATTCTCTCACTCCCCCCATTCTCTCTCACTCACCCCCATTCTCTCTCACTCCACCCCATTCTCTCTCACTCCCCCCCTATTCTCTCTCACTCCCCCATTCTCTCTCACTCCTCCATTCCTCCTTCCCCCATTCCTCCTTCCCCGCCCCCATTCTCTCACTCCCTCCATTTTCTCAGCCCCCCCATTCTCTCGCACTCCACCCCCATTCTCTCCCACACTCCCTCCCATTCTCTCTCACTCCCCCCATTCTCTCTCACTCCCCCCATTCTCTCTCACTCCCCCCCCATTCTCTCTCACTCCCCCCCATTCTCTCTCACTCCCCCCATTCTCTCACTCCCCCCCATTCTCTCACTCCCCCCCTTCTCTCTCTCTCCCCCATTCTCTCTCTCACCCCCATTCCTCCTTCCCCCCATTCCTCCTTCCCTGCCCCCATTCTTTAACCCCCATTTTCTCACTCCCCCCATTCTCTCTCACTCCCCCCACTCTCTCGCACACCACCCCCATTCCCTCGCACTCCCCCCCATTCTCTCTCACTCCCCCCATTCTCTCTCACTCCCCCCCATTCTGTCTCACTCCCCCCCATTCTCTCTCACACCCCCCCATTCTCTTTCACTCCCCCTCCCATTCTCTCTCACTCCCCCTCCCATTCTCTCTCACTCCCCCCATTCTCTCTCGCTCCCCCATTCTCTCTCACTCCCCCCATTCTCTCTCACTCCCCCCATTCTCTCTCACTCCCCCCATTCTCTCACTCCCCCCATTCTCTCTCACTCCCCCCATTCTCTCTCACTCCCTCTCACTCCCCCTCCCATTCTCTCTCACTCCCCCTCCCATTCTCTCTCACTCCCTCCCATTCTCTCTCACTTCCCCTCCCATTCTCTCTCACTTCCCCTCCCATTCTCTCTCACTCCCCCCATTCTCTCACTCCCCCATTCTCTCACTCACCCCATTCTCTCACTCACCCCATTCTCTCACTCACCCCATTCTCTCACTCCCCCCATTCTCTCTCACTCACCCCCATTCTCTCTCACTCACCCCATTCCTCCTTGCCCTCCATTCTCTCACTCCCCCCCATTCTCTCTCACTCCCCCCATTCTCTCTCACTCCCCCCTATTCTCTCTCACTCCCCCCCATTCTCTCTCACTCCCCCATTCTCTCTCACTCCCCCATTCCTCCTTCCCCCATTCCTCCTTCCCCGCCCCCATTCTCTCACTCCCCCCATTTTCTCAGCCCCCCCATTCTCTCGCACTCCACCCCCATTCTCTCCCACACCCCCTCCCATTCTCTCTCACTCCCCCTCCCATTCTCTCTCACTCCCCCCATTCTCTCTCACTCCCCCCATTCTCTCTCACTCCCCCCATTCTCTCACTCCCCCCCTTTCTCTCACTCCCCCATTCTCTCTCACTCCCCCCATTCTCTCTCACTCCCTCTCACTCCCCCTCCCATTCTCTCTCACTCCCCCTCCCATTCTCTCTCACTCCCCTCCCATTCTCTCTCACTTCCCCTCCCATTCTCTCTCACTTCCCCTCCCATTCTCTCTCACTCCCCCCATTCTCTCTCCCCCCATTCTCTCACTCCCCCCATTCTCTCTCACTCCCCCCATTCTCTCACTCCCCCATTCTCTCACTCCCCCCATTGTCTCTCACTCCCCCCATTCTCTCTCACTCCCCCATTCCTCCTTGCTCTCCATTCTCTCACTTCCCCATTCTCTCTCACTCCCCCCCATTCTCTCTCACTCACCCCCATTCTCTCACTCCCCCATTCTCTCACTCCCCCATTCTCTCACTCCCCCACATTCTCTCACTCCCCCCATTCTCTCACTCCCCCCATTCTCTCACTCCCCCCATTCTCTCACTCCCCCATTCTCTCACTCCCCCACATTCTCTCACTCCCCCCATTCTCTCTCACTCTCCCCATTCTCTCACTCTCCCCATTCTCTCTCACTCCCCCATTCTCTCTCACTCCCCCCATTCCTCCTTCCCCCCATTCCTCCTTCCCTTCCCCCATTCTCTCTCACTATCCCCCATTCTCTCTCACTCTCCCCCATTGTCTCTCACTCTCCCCCATTCTCTCTCACTCTCCCCCATTCTCTCTCACTCTCCCCCATTCTCTCTCACTCCCCCCATTCCTCCTTCCCCCCATTCCTCCTTCCCTTCCCCCATTCTCTCTCACTCTCTCCCATTCTCTCTCACTCTCCCCCATTCTCTCTCACTCTCCCCCATTCTCTCTCACTCCCCCCATTCTTTCTCACTCCCCCTCGCATTCTCTCTCACTCCCCCCATTCTCTCTCACTCCCCCCCATTCTCTCTCACTCCCCATCCCATTCTCTCTCACTCCCCATCCCATTCTCTCTCACTCCCCATCCCATTCTCTCACTCCCCATCCCATTCTCTCTCACTCCCCATCCCATTCTCTCTCACTCCCCATCCCATTCTCTCTCACTCCCCCATTCTCTCTCACTCCCCCATTCTCTCTCACTCCCCCATTCTCTCTCAATCCCCCATTCTCTCTCACTCCCCCCATTCTTTCTCACTCCCCCTCCCATTCTCTCTCACTCCCCCCATTCTCTCTCACTCCCCCATTCTCTCTCACTCCCCCCATTCTCTCACCCCCCCCCCATTCTCTCACTCTCCCCATTCTCTCTCTCTCCCCCCATTCTCTCTCTCTCCCCCCATTCTCTCTCACTCCCCCATTCCTCCTTCCCCCCATTCCTCCTTCACGCCTCCATTCTTTAACCCTCCCCATTTTCTCACTCCACCCATTCTCTCGCACTCCGCCATTCTCTTGCACACCACCCCCATTCCCTCGCACTCCCCCCATTCTCTCTCACACCCCCCCATTCTCTCTCACTCCCCCCATTCTCTCACTCCCCCCATTCTCTCTCACTCCCCCATTCTCTCTCACTCCCCCCATTCTCTCTCACTCCCCCCATTCTCTCTCACTCCCCCCATTCTCTCTCACTCCCCCTCCCATTCTCTCTCACTCCCCCTCCCATTCTCTCTCACTCCCCCCCATTCTCTCTCACTCCCCCATTCTCTCACTCCCCCCATTCTCTCTCACTCCCCCCATTCTCTCTCACTCCCCCCATTCTCTCTCACTCCCCCCCATTCTCTCTCACTCACCCCCATTCTCTCTCACTCACCCCCATTCTCTCTCACTCCCCCCCTATTCTCTCTCACTCCCCCCCTATTCTCTCTCACTCCCCCCATTCCTCCTTCTCCCATTCCTCCTTCCCCGCCCCCATTCTCTCACTCCCCCCATTTTCTCAGCCCCCCCATTCTCTCGCACTCCACCCCCATTCTCTCCCACTCCCCCCCATTCTCTCTCACTCCCCCCCATTCGCTCTCACTCCCCCCCATTCTCTCTCACTCCCCCCCATTCTCTCACTCCCCCCCCATTCTCTCACTCCCCCCCATTCTCTCTCTCTCCCCCCATTCTCTCTCTCTCTCCCCCCATTCTCTCACTCCCCCCATTCTCTCACTCCCCCCATTCTCTCTCACTCCCCCATTCCTCCTTCCCCCCATTCCTCCTTCCCTGCCCCCATTCTCTCGCACACCACCCCCATTCCCTCGCACTCCCCCTCATTCTGTCTCACTCCCCCCCATTCTCTCTCACTCCCGCCCATTCTCTCTCACTCCCCCCCATTCTCTCTCACTCCCCCCCATTCTCTCTCACTCCCCCCCATTCTCTCTCACTCCCCCCCATTCTCTCTCACTCCCCCCATTCTCTCTCACTCTCCCCATTCTCTCTCACTCCCCCCATTCTCTTTCACACACCATCCCATTCTCTCTCACTCCCCCCATTCTCTCTCACTCCCCCATTCCTCCTTCCCCCCATTCCTCCTTTCCTGCCCCCATTCTTTCACTCCCCCCATTCTCTCGCACACCACCCCCATTCTCTCTCACTCCCCCCCATTATCTCTCACTCTCCCTCCCAGTCTCTCTCACTACCCCCCATTGTCTCACTCCCCCCCATTCTCTCACTCCCCCTCCCATTCTCTCTCACTCCCCCCCATTCTCTCTCACTCCCCCAATCTCTCTCACTCCCCCCCATTCTCTCTCACTCCCACCCATTCTCTCTCACTCCCACCCATTCTCTCTCACTCCCCATTCTCTCACTCCCCCAATTCTCTCTCACTACCCCCCCCATTCTATCTCATTCCCCCCATTCTCTCTCTCCCCCCTCCCCCATTCTCACACTCCACCCCTCCCCCCATTCTCTCACTCACCCCATTCTCTCACTCTCTCCATTCTCTCACTCTCCCCATTCTCTCTCACTCTCCCCATTCTCTCTCAATCCCCCCATTCCTCCTTCCCCCATTCCTCCTTCCCCGCCCCCATTCTCTCACTCCCCCCATTCTCTCGCACTGCTCCCCATTCTCTCTCACTCCCCCCATTCCTCCTTCCCCCATTCCTCCTTCCCCCATTCCTCCTTCCCCGCCCCCATTCTCTCACTCCCCCCATTCTCTCGCACTCCACCCCCATTCTCTTGCACTCCACCCCCATTCTCTCGCACTCCACCCCCATTCTCTCACACTCTCCCCCATTCTCTCACACTCTCCCCCATTCTCTCTCACACTCTCCCCCATTCTCTCTCACTCTCCCCCATTCTCTCTCACTCTCCCCCATTCTCTCTCACTCTCCCCCATTCTCTCTCACTCTCCCCCATTCTCTCTCACTCCCCCCATTCTCTCTCACACTCCCCATCCCATTCTCTCTCACTCCCCCCATTCTCTCACTCCCACCCATTCTCTCACTCCCACCCATTCTCTCTCACTCCCCCCCATTCTCTCTCACTCCCCCATTCTCTCTCACTCCCCCCCATTCTCTCTCACTTCCCCCATTCCTCCTTCCCCCATTCCTCCTTCCCCGCCCCCATTCTCTCACTCCCCCCATTCTCTCGCACTGCTCCCCATTCTCTCTCACTCCCCCCATTCCTCCTTCCCCCATTCCTCCTTCCCCCATTCCTCCTTCCCCGCCCCCATTCTCTCACTCCCCCCATTCTCTCGCACTCCACCCCCATTCTCTCGCACTCCACCCCCATTCTCTCGCACTCCACCCCCATTCTCTCACACTCTCCTCCATTCTCTCACACTCTCCCCCATTCTCTCTCACACTCTCCCCCATTCTCTCTCACTCTCCGCCATTCTCTCTCACTCTCCCCCATTCTCTCTCACTCTCCCCCATTCTCTCTCACCTCTCCCCATTCACTCTCACTCCCCCCATTCTCTCACACACTCCCCAACCCATCTCACTCACTCCCCCCATTCACTCACTCCCACCCATTCTCTCACTCCCACCCATTCTCTCTCACCTCCCCCCCATTCTCTCTCACTCCCCCATTCTCTCTCACTCCCCCCCATTCTCTCTCACTTCCCCCATTCCTCCTTCCCCCATTCCTCCTTCCCCGCCCCCATTCTCTCACTCCCCCCATTCACTCGCACTCCTCCCCATTCACTCTCACTCCCCCCTTCTCTCTCACTCCCCATCCCATTCTCTCTCACTCCCCCCATTCTCTCACACTCCCCCCCTTCTCTCTCACTCCCCATCCCATTCTCTCTCACTCCCCCATTCTCTCTCACACCCCCCATTCTCTCTCACTCTCCCATTCTCTCTCACTCTCCCCCATTCTCTCTCACTCTCCCCCATTCTCTCTCACTCTCTCCCATTCTCTCACACTCTCCCGCATTCTCTCTCACTCCCCCCATTCTCTCTCACTCCCCATTCTCTCTCACTCCCCATCCCATTCTCTCTCACTCCCCCCATTCTCTCTCACTCCCCCCCTTCTCTCTCACTCCCCATCCCATTCTCTCACTCCCCCCCATTCTCTCTCACTCCCCCCCATTCTCTCTCACACCCCCCATTCTCTCACTCCCACCCATTCTCTCACTCCCCCCCCATTCTCTCACTCCCCCCCATTCTCTCACTCCCCCCCATTCTCTCACTCCCCCCCCATTCTCGCACTCCCCCCCATTCTCGCACTCCCCCCATTCTCTCACTCCCCCCATTCTCTCACTCCCCCCATTCTCTCACTCCCCCCCAATTCTCTCTCACTCCCCCAATTCGCACACTCCCCCACATTCTCTCTCAATCCCTCCCATTCTCTCTCACTCCCCCTCCCATTCCCTCTCACTGCCCCTCCCATTATCTCTCACTCTCCCTCCCATTCTCTCTCACTCCCCCCCATTGTCTCACTCCCCCCCATTCTCTCACTCCCCCAATTCTCTCTCACTCCCCCCCCATTCTCTCTCACTCCCCCCCATTCTCTCTCACTCCCACCCATTCTCTCTCACTCCCACCCATTCTCTCTCACTCCCCATTCTCTCACTCCCCCAATTCTCTCTCACTACCCCCCCATTCTATCTCATTCCCCCCATTCTCTCTCTCCCCCCTCCCCATTCTCACACTCCACCCCTCCCCCCATTCTCTCACTCACCCCATTCTCTCACTCTCTCCATTCTCTCACTCTCCCCATTCTCTCTCACTCTCCCCCATTCTCTCTCACTCCCCCCATTCCTCCTTCCCCATTCCTCCTTCCCCGCCCCCATTCTCTCACTCCCCCCATTCTCTCGCACTGCTCCCCATTCTCTCTCACTCTCCCCATTCCTCCTTCCCCATTCCTCCTTCCCCCATTCCTCCTTCCCCGCCCCCATTCTCTCACTCCCCCATTCTCTCGCACTCCTCCCCATTCTCTCGCACTCCACCCCCATTCTCTCGCACTCCACCCCCATTCTCTCACACTCTCCCCCATTCTCTCACACTCTCCCCCATTCTCTCTCACACTCTCCCCCATTCTCTCTCACTCTCCCCCATTCTCTCTCACCTCTCCCCCATTCTCTCTCACTCTCCCCCATTCTCTCTCAGTCCCCCCATTCTCTCTCACTCCCCATCCCATTCTCTCTCACTCCCCCATTCTCTCACTCCCACCCATTCTCTCACTCCCCCCCATTCTCTCTCACTCCCCCCCATTCTCTCTCACTCCCCCCATTCTCTCTCACTCCCCCCCATTCTCTCTCACTCCCACCCCAATTCTCTCACTCCCCCAATTCTCTCTCACTCCCCCCCCAATTTGCTCACTCCCCCCATTCTCTCTCACTCCCCCCCATTCTCTCTCACTCCCCCCCATTCTCTCTCACTCCCCCCCCCATTCTCTCACTCCATTCTCTCACTCCCCCATTCTCTCTCACTCCCCCCCATTCTCTCTCACTCCCCCCATTCTCTCTCACTCCCCCCCATTCTCTCACTCCCCCAATTCTCTCTCACTACCCCCCATTCTCTCTCACTCCCCCATTCTCTCTCACTCCCCCCCATTCTCTCACTCCCCCAATTCTCTCTCACTACCCCCCCATTCTCTCACTCCCCCAATTCTCTCTCACTACCCCCCATTCTCTCACTCCCCACTCCCCATTCTATCTCATTCCCCCCATTCTCTCTCTCCCCCCTCCCCCATTCTCTCTCTCCCCCCTCCCCCCATTCTCTCACTCCCCCCCATTCTCTCTCACTCCCCCCCATTCTCTCACTCCCCCAATTCTCTCTCACTACCCCCCCATTCTCTCACTCCCCCAATTCTCTCTCACTGCCCCCCATTCTATCTCATTCCCCCCATTCTCTCTCTCCCCGCTCCCCCATTCTCTCTCTCCCCCCTCCCCCCATTCTCTCACTCCCCCCCATTCTCTCCCACTCCCCCCATTCTCTCACTCCCCCAATTCTCTCTCACTACCCCCCATTCTCTCACTCCCCCAATTCTCTCTCACTACCCCCCATTCTCTCACTCCCCCAATTCTCTCTCACTACCCCCCCATTCTATCTCATTCCCCCATTCTCTCTCTCCCCCCTCCCCCATTCTCACACTCCACCCCTCCCCCCATTCTCTCACTCCCCCCATTCCTCCTTCCCCCCATTCTCTCACTCCCCCCCATTCCTCCTTCCCTCCATTCTCTCACTCCCCCCCATTCCTCCTTCCCCCCATTCTCTCTCCCCCCATTCTCTCTTCCCCATCCCCTTTCCTCCTCCCCACCATCCCCTTTCCTCCTCCCCACCATCCCCTTTCCTCCTCACCCATCCTTCTCCCCCATCCTCCTCCCCATCCTCCTCCCCACCATCCCGTATCCTCCTCCCCACCATCCCCTTTCCTCCTCCCCACCATCCCCTTTCCTCCTCCCCCCATCCCCTTTCCTCCTCCTCTCCCATCCTCTTTCCTCCCCCCATCCCCTTTCCTCCCCCCCATCCCCTTTCCTCCTCCTCTCCCATCCTCTTTCCTCCCCCATCCCCTTTCCTCCCCCCCATCCCCTTCCCTCCCCCTCCCCCTCCCCCCCTCCCCCTCCCCCCTCCCCTCGCCCCTCCCTTCGCCCTCCCCCCTCCCCCCTCCCCCTCCCCTCGCCCTCCCCCCTCCCCCCTCCCCCTCCCCTCGCCCTCCCCCTCCCCCTCCCCCTCCCCCCTCCCCTCGCCCTCCCCCTCCCCCCCTCCCCCTCCCTCCCCACCTCCCCCTCCCCCTCCCTCCATCTCCCCCTCCCTCCCCACCTCCCCCTCCCCCTCCCCCTCCCTCCCCACCTCCCCCTCCCCCTCCCTACCCCCTCCCTCCCTCACCCCCTTTCCTCCCTCCCTCCCTCCCTCACCCCCCTCCCTCCCTCCCTCACCCCCTCCCTCCCTCCCTCGCTCCCTCACCCCCCCTCCCTCCCTCCCTCCACCTCCCTCCCTCCCTCCCTCCCTCACCCCCTCCCTCCCTCCCTCACCCCCCCTCCCTCCCTCCCTCCACCTCCCTCCCTCCCTCACCCCCCTCCCTCCCTCCCTCCCTCACCCCCCTCCCTCCCTCCCTCACTCCCCTCCCTCCCTCCCTCCCCCCTCCATCCACCCCTCCCTCCCCCCCTCCCTCCCTCACACCCGTCCCTACCTCCCTCACCCCCCTCCCTCCCTCCCTCACCCCCCTCCCTCCCTCACCCCCTTTCCTCCCTCCCTCCCTCACCCCCTTTCCTCACCCCTCCTCCCTCACCCCCTTTCCTCCCTCCCTCCCTCATCCCCTTTCCTCTCCCCTCCTCCCTCACCCCCTTTCCTCTCCCCTCCTCCCTCATCCCCTTTCCTCTCCCCTCCTCCCTCACCCCCTTTCCTCTCCCCTCCTCCCTCACCCCCTTTCCTCTCCCCTCCTCCTCCCTCACCCCCTTTCCTCCCTCCTCCTCCCTCACCCCCTTTCCTCCCTCCCTCCCTCACCCCCTTTCCTCCCTCCTTCCCTCACCCCCTTTCCTCCCCCCTCCTCCCTCACCCCCTTTCCTCCCCCCTCCTCCCTCACCCCCTTTCCTCCCCCCTCCTCCCTCCCTCACCCCCTTTCCTCCCTCCCTCACCCCCTTTCCTCCCTCCCTCACCCCCTTTCCTCCCTCACACCCTTTCCTCCCTCCCTCCCTCACCCCCTTTCCTCCCCCCTCCTCCCTCCCACACCCCCTTTCCTCCCTCCCTCACCCCCTTTCCTCCCTCACACCCTTTCCTCCCTCCCTCCCTCACCCCCTTTCCTCCCCCCTCCTCCCTCCCACACCCCCTTTCCTCCCTCCCTCCCTCATCCCCTTTCCTCCCCCCTCCTCCCTCCCACACCCCCTTTCCTCCCTCCCTCCCTCACCCCCTTCCCTCCCTCCCTCCCTCACCCCCTTCCCTCCCTCCCTCCCTCCCTCCCTCACCCCCTTCCCTCCCTCCCTCCCTCCGTCCCTCACCCCCTTCCCTCCCTACCTCCCTCACCCCCTTCCCTCCCTCCCTCCCTCCCTCACCCCCTTCCCTCCCTCACCCCCTACCCTCCCTCCCTCCCTCCCTTCCCTCCCTCCCTCCCTCACCCCCTTTCCTCCCTCGCTCCCTCACCCCCTTTCCTCCCTCGCTCCCTCACCCCCTTTCCTCCCTCGCTCCCTCACCCCTCTCCTCCCCCCTCCTCCCTCCCTCACCCCCTTTCCTCCCCCCTCCTCCCTCCCTCCCTCACCCCCTTTCCTCCCTCCCTCATCCCCTTTCCTCCCCCTCCTCCCTCCCTCCCTCACCCCCTTTCCTCCCTCCCTCCCTCACCCCCTTTCCTCCCTCCCACCCTCACCCCCTTTCCTCCCTCCCTCACCCCCTTTCCTCCCTCCCTCCCTCACCCCTTTTCCTCCCTCCCTCCCTCACCCCCTTCCCTCCCTCCCTCACCCCCTACCCTCCCTCCCTCCCTCCCTCACCCCCTTCCCTCCCTCACCCCCTTTCCTCCCTCCCGCAGCCCCTCACACCCTTTCCTCCCTCCCTCCCTCCCTCACACCCTTTCCTCCCTCCCTCCCTCTCTCACACCCTTTCCTCCCTTCCTCACACACTTTCCTCCCTCCCTCACCCCCTTTCCGCCCTCCCTCACCCCCTTTCCGCCCTCCCTCCTCCCTCACACCCTTTCCTCCCTCCCTCCCTCACCCCCTTTCCTCCCTCCCTCCCTCACCCCCTTTCCTCCCTCCCTCCCTCCCTCACCCCCTTTCCTCCCTCCCTCCCTCCCTCACCCCCTTTCCTCCCTCCCTCCCTCCCTCACCCCCTTTCCTCCCTCCCTCCCTCACCCCCTTTCCTCCCTCCCTCCCTCACCCCCTTTCCTCCCCCCTCCCTCCCTCCCTCACCCCCTTTCCTCCCTCCCTCCCTCCCTCACCCCCTTTCCTCCCTCCCTCCCTCACCCCCTTTCCTCCCTCACCCCCTTTCCTCCTTCCCTCACCCCCTTCCCTCCCTCCCTCCCTCACCCCCTTCCCTCCCTCCCTCCCTCACCCCCTTCCCTCCCTCCCTCCCTCACCCCCTTCCCTCCCTCACCCCCTTCCCGCCCTCCCTCCCTCACCCCCTTCCCTCCCTCCCTCCCTCCCTCCCTCACCCCCTTCCCTCCCTCCCTCCCTCCCTCCCTCACCCCCTTCCCTCCCTCCCTCCCTCACCCCCTTCCCTCCCTCCCTCCCTCACCCCCTTCCCTCCCTCACCCCCTTCCCGCCCTCCCTCCCTCACCCCCTTCCCTCCCTCCCTCCCTCCCTCACCCCCTTCCCTCCCTCCCTCCCTCCCTCCCTCCCTCACCCCCTTCCCTCCCTCCCTCCCTCACCCCCTTCCCTCCCTCCCTCACCCCCTTCCCTCCCTCCCTCCCTCCCTCCCTCACCCCCTTCCCTCCCTCCCTCCCTCCGTCCCTCACCCCCTTCCCTCCCTACCTCCCTCACCCCCTTCCCTCCCTCCCTCCCTCCCTCACCCCCTTCCCTCCCTCACCCCCTACCCTCCCTCCCTCCCTTCCCTCCCTCCCTCCCTCACCCCCTTTCCTCCCTCGCTCCCTCACCCCCTTTCCTCCCTCGCTCCCTCACCCCCTTTCCTCCCTCGCTCCCTCACCCCTCTCCTCCCCCCTCCTCCCTCCCTCACCCCCTTTCCTCCCCCCTCCTCCCTCCCTCCCTCACCCCCTTTCCTCCCTCCCTCATCCCCTTTCCTCCCCCTCCTCCCTCCCTCCCTCACCCCCTTTCCTCCCTCCCTCCCTCACCCCCTTTCCTCCCTCCCACCCTCACCCCCTTTCCTCCCTCCCTCACCCCCTTTCCTCCCTCCCTCCCTCACCCCTTTTCCTCCCTCCCTCCCTCACCCCCTTCCCTCCCTCCCTCACCCCCTACCCTCCCTCCCTCCCTCCCTCACCCCCTTCCCTCCCTCACCCCCTTTCCTCCCTCCCTCAGCCCCTCACACCCTTTCCTCCCTCCCTCCCTCCCTCACACCCTTTCCTCCCTCCCTCCCTCTCTCACACCCTTTCCTCCCTTCCTCACACACTTTCCTCCCTCCCTCACCCCCTTTCCGCCCTCCCTCACCCCCTTTCCGCCCTCCCTCCTCCCTCACACCCTTTCCTCCCTCCCTCCCTCACCCCCTTTCCTCCCTCCCTCCCTCACCCCCTTTCCTCCCTCCCTCCCTCCCTCACCCCCTTTCCTCCCTCCCTCCCTCCCTCACCCCCTTTCCTCCCTCCCTCCCTCCCTCACCCCCTTTCCTCCCTCCCTCCCTCACCCCCTTTCCTCCCTCCCTCCCTCACCCCCTTTCCTCCCCCCTCCCTCCCTCCCTCACCCCCTTTCCTCCCTCCCTCCCTCCCTCACCCCCTTTCCTCCCTCCCTCCCTCACCCCCTTTCCTCCCTCACCCCCTTTCCTCCTTCCCTCACCCCCTTCCCTCCCTCCCTCCCTCACCCCCTTCCCTCCCTCCCTCCCTCACCCCCTTCCCTCCCTCCCTCCCTCACCCCCTTCCCTCCCTCACCCCCTTCCCGCCCTCCCTCCCTCACCCCCTTCCCTCCCTCCCTCCCTCCCTCACCCCCTTCCCTCCCTCCCTCCCTCCCTCCCTCCCTCACCCCCTTCCCTCCCTCCCTCCCTCACCCCCTTCCCTCCCTCCCTCCCTCACCCCCTTCCCTCCCTCACCCCCTTCCCGCCCTCCCTCCCTCACCCCCTTCCCTCCCTCCCTCCCTCCCTCACCCCCTTCCCTCCCTCCCTCCCTCCCTCCCTCCCTCACCCCCTTCCCTCCCTCCCTCCCTCACCCCCTTCCCTCCCTCCCTCACCCCCTTCCCTCCCTCCCTCCCTCACCCCCTTCCCTCCCTCCCTCACCCCCTTCCCTCCCTCCCTCCCTCATCCCCTTCCCTCCCTCCCTCACCCCCTTCCCTCCCTCCCTCCCTCCCTCACCCCCTTCCCTCCCTCCCTCACTCCCTCCCTCACCCCTTCCCTCCCTCCCTCACCCCCTTCCCTCCCTCCCTCATCCCCTTTCCTCCCCCTCCTCCCTCCCTCCCTCACCCCCTTTCCTCCCTCCCTCCCTCACCCCCTTTCCTCCCTCCCTCCCTCACCCCCTTCCCTCCCTCCCTCCCTCACACCCTTTCCTCCCTCCCTCCCTCACCCCCTTTCCTCCCTCCCTCCCTCACCCCCTTTCCTCCCTCCCTCCCTCACCCCCTTTCCTCCCTCGCTCCCTCACCCACTTTCCTCCCTCGCTCCCTCACCCCTTTCCTCCCCCCTCCTCCCTCCCTCACCCCCTTTCCTCCCTCCCTCCCTCACCCCCTTTCCTCCCTCCCTCCCTCACCCCCTTTCCTCCCTCCCTCACTCCCTTCCTCCCACACCCCCTTTCCTCCCTCCCTCACCCCCTTTCCTCCCTCCCTCACCCCCTTTCCTCCCCCCTCCTCCCTCCCTCCCTCACCCCCTTTCCACCCTCCCTCATCCCCTTTCCTCCCCCTCCTTCCTCCCTCCCTCACCCCCTTTCCTCCCTCCCTCCCTCACCCCCTTTCCTCCCTCCCACCCTCACCCCCTTTCCTCCCTCCCTCACCCCCTTTCCTCCCTCCCTCCCTCACCCCTTTTCCTCCCTCCCTCCCTCACCCCCTTCCCTCCCTCCCTCACCCCCTTCCCTCCCTCCCTCCCTCACCCCCTTCCCTCCCTCAACCCCATTCCTCCCTCCCTCACCCCCTTTCCTCCCTCCCTCACCCCCTTTCCTCCCTCCCTCACCCCCTCACACCCTTTCCTCCCTCCCTCCCTCCCTCACACCCTTTCCTCCCTCACTCCCTCTCTCACACCCTTTCCTCCCTCCCTCACACCCTTTCCTCCCTCCCTCACCCCCTTTCCGCCCTCCCTCACCCCCTTTCCGCCCTCCCTCCTCCCTCACACCCTTTCCTCCCTCCCTCCCTCACCCCCTTTCCTCCCGCCCTCCCTCCCTCACCCCCTTTCCTCCCTCCCTCCCTCCCTCACCCCCTTTCCTCCCTCCCTCCCTCACCCCCATTCCTCCCTCCCTCCCTCCCTCACCCCCTTTCCTCCCTCCCTCCCTCACCCCCTTTCCTCCCTCACCCCCTTTCCTCCTTCCCTCACCCCCTTCCCTCCCTCCCTCCCTCACCCCCTTCCCTCCCTCCCTCCCTCACCCCCTTCCCTCCCTCCCTCACCCCCTTCCCTCCCTCCCTCCCTCACCCCCTTCCCTCCCTCAACCCCTTCCCTCCCTCCCTCCCTCACCCCCTTCCCTCCCTCCCTCCCTCACCCCCTTCCCTCCCTCCCTCCCTCCCTCACCCCCTTCCCTCCCTCACCCCCTTCCCTCCCTCCCTCCCTCCCTCACCCCCTTCCCTCCCTCCCTCCCTCCCTCACCCCCTTCCCTCCCTCCCTCCCTCCCTCACCCCCTTCCCTCCCTCCCTCCCTCCCTCACCCCCTTCCCTCCCTCCCTCCCTCTCTCACACCCTTTCCTCCCTCCCTCACACCCTTTCCTCCCTCCCTCACCGCCTTTCCGCCCTCCCTCACCCCCTTTCCGCCCTCCCTCCTCCCTCACACCCTTTCCTCCCTCCCTCCCTCACCCCCTTTCCTCCCTCCCTCCCTCACCCCCTTTCCTCCCGCCCTCCCTCCCTCACCCCCTTTCCTCCCTCCCTCCCTCCCTCCCTCACCCCCTTTCCTCCCTCCCTCCCTCCCTCACCCCCTTTCCTCCCTCCCTCCCTCCCTCACCCCCTTTCCTCCCTCCCTCCCTCCCTCACCCCCTTTCCTCCCTCCCTCCCTCACCCCCTTTCCTCCCTCCCTCCCTCACCCCCTTTCCTCCCCCCTCCCTCCCTCCCTCACCCCCTTTCCTCCCTCCCTCCCTCACCCCCTTTCCTCCCTCACCCCCTTTCCTCCTTCCCTCACCCCCTTCCCTCCTTCCCTCACACCCTTCCCTCCCTCCCTCCCTCACCCCCTTCCCTCCCTCCCTCCCTCACCCCCTTCCCTCCCTCCCTCCCTCACCCCCCTCCCTCCCTCCCTCCCTCACCCCCCTCCCTCCCTCACCCCCTTCCCTCCCTCCCTCCCTCACCCCCTTCCCTCCCTCCCTCCCTCACCCCCTTCCCTCCCTCCCTCACCCCTTCCCTCCCTCCCTCCCTCACCCCCTTCCCTCCCTCCCTCCCTCCCTCACCCCCTTCCCTCCCTCCCTCCCTCCCTCACCCCCTTCAATTCCCACCTCAGGCGACTGACTGTGTGGAGTTTACACGTTCTCCCTGTGTCTGCGTGGGTTTCCTCCGGGTGCTCCGGTTTCCTCCCACAGTCCAAAGATGTGCAGGTCAGGTGAATTGGCCATGCTAAATTGCCCGTAGTGTTAGGTAAAGGGTAAATGTAGGGGGTATGGGTGGGTTGCGCTTCGGCAGGGCGGTGTGGACTTGTTGGGCCGAAGGGCCTGTTTCCACACTGTAAGTAATCTAATCTAATCTAATGAGGGGCTTGTCGTATGAAGAGAGATTGATCAGTTTCGGCCTATACTGTCGAGAATTTGGAAGAATGAGAGCAGATCAAATTGAGGTATTCATGATGATAAAAGGTATGGATAAAGTCAAAATGGAGTGGATGCTCCTTTTGTGGGATATTTTCAAACGAGAGTTCATACACAAATGATAAGGGGGAGCAAATTTAAAACAGAATTGAGGAAACTACTTCTCCAACAGGGTTGTGAATCTGTGGAATTCGCTCCCCCAAAGTGGTGGATGCTGGGACGAGTGAATTTCAAGAGGACTTAGACAGGTTTTTACTTGGTGATGGATTGAAGGGTTATGGGGAAAAGGCAGGAAAATGGGCATGAGGAGTGTATCATCCAGGATCGAATGGCGGAGCAGAGAAGATTTTCAGGAATGTTGCTGGGAGTGAAAGTTTTGAGTTATAGGGAGAAGCTGGGGCTTTTTTAACCCTAGTGGGTCAGATCTTAAGGAGTGACCTTATAGAGGTCACTCCTTAAGAGAATCACGGGTGAATACACAAGGTCTTATACCCCAAGGAGTGAGTATAAATACTCACCCTTCGACGCCAACGGTCACTTTGAGTGCGAGCAGCAGCTAAGGTAAGACAGTTTGTTTTAAAATTACTTACCGGTAGCGGGCAGCGGTGTTTTTTTCTCTCTTTACAGAAAGAGCGGGAGCAGCAGGGGGAAGTGACGAAGACCGGAGGGGCAGCCGGGTAGGTTTTTTTTCTCCCTTTAAAAGCGCGCAGGAGAAGAACCCGAGGCACTACAGAGGTAGTGTCTCCCACCCGCCCTCCTCCTCTAACCTAAATAATAAGACCCGTTGTGGTAAGTAGGTAAGTGCTGCATTTTGCTTGTTGTATTCTTTAGACCCAGTTTTTTTTTATAAAAGGTTACTTTCAGAGGGATGGCAGTGAAGGCAGTGCAATGTTCCTCTTGCAACATGTTTGAGGTGAGGGATGCCATGGACGTCCCTGCTGATAACACTTGCAGGAAGTGCACCCATCTCCAGCTCATCCAAGACCGTGTTAGGGAACTGGAGCTGGAGTTGGATGAACTTAGGATCATTCGGGAGGCAGAGGGGGTCATAGATCGGAGCTTTAGGGAAGTAGTAACTCCAAAGATGGCAGACAGATGGGTGACAGTGAGGGGGACTGGGAGGAAGCAGCCAGTGCAGGGACCCCCTGCGGCCGTTCCCCTCAAGAACAAGTATACCGTTTTGGATACTTGTGGGGGGGATGACTTACCAGGGGCAAGTAACGGGGCTCAGGCCTCTGGCACGGAGCCTGTCCCCGTTACTCAGAAGGGAAGGGTGGAGAAGAGCAGAGCAATAGTAATTGGGGACTCGATAGTTCGGGGATAGATAGGAGGTTTTGTGGGAACGAGAGAGACTCACGTTTGGTATGTTGCCTCCCAGGTGCAAGGGTACGTGATGTCTCTGATCGTGTTTTCCGGGTCCTTAAGGGGGAGGGGGAGCAGCCCGAAGTCGTGGTCCACATTGGCACCAATGACATAGGTAGGAGGAGCGCTGAGGATGTTAGGCAGGCTTTCAGGGAGCTAGGTTGGAAGCTCAGAGTTAGAACGAACAGAGTTGTTGTCTCTGGTTTGTTACCCGTGCCACGTGATAGAGAGTCGAAGAATAAGGAGAGAGAACAGTTAAATGCGTGGCTACACGGATGGTGCAGGAGGGAGGGATTCCGGTATTTGGATAACTGGGGTTCTTTCTGGGGAAGGTGGGACCTCTATAAACAGGATGGTCAACACCTGAACCTGAGGGGCACCAGTATCCTTGGTGGGAGGTTTGCTAGTGCTCTTGGGGGGGGGGGTTAAACTAACTCTGCAGGGGCATAGGAACCCAGACTGTAGCTTTAGGGTGCAGGACCTGGAATGTAGGGAGGTTAGGAACATGGCATCAATTTCATAGGAGGGTGCCTGTAAACAGGAAAGTGGTTTGAAGTGTGTATACTTCAATGCAAGAAGTATACGAAATAAGGTAGGTGAACTTGCAGCGTGGGTTGGTACCTGGGACTTCGATGTTGTGGCTATTACGGAGACATGGGTAGAACAGGGACAGGATTGGCTGTTGCAGGTTCCAGGGTTTAAATGTTTTAGTAGGGTCAGAGGTGGGGGTAAAAGAGGGGGAGGTGTGGCATTGCTTGTCAAAGATAGTATTACAGCTGTGGAAAGGACGATGGATGAAGACTCGCCATCTGAGGTAGTTTGGGCTGAGGTTAGGAATAGGAAAGGTGAGCTCACCCTGTTAGGAATTTTTTACAGGCCTCCTAATAGTCCTAGAAACGTAGAAGAAAGGATTGCGAGGATGATTCAAGAGAAGAGTGAAAGTAATAGGGTGGTTGTTATGGGGGACTTTAACTTTCCTGATATTAATTGGGAAAGCTATAGCTCAAGTTCGTTAGATGGGTCAGTGTTTGTCCAATGTGTGCAGGAGGGTTTCCTGACACAATAAGAAGATAGGCCAACAAGAGGTGAGGCCATACTGGATTTGGTTCTGGGTAATGAACCAGGCCAGGTGTTAGAATTAGAGGTAGGTGAGCACTTTGGGGACAGTGACCACAATTCGGTGACCTTTACTCTAGTGATGGAGAGGGATAAGTGTGCACTACAGGGCAAGAGTTATAGATGGGGGCAGGGAAATTATGATGCTGTGAGGCATGACTTAGGATGTGTGGCCTGGAAAAGTAAGCTTCAAGGCAAGGGTGTAATTGATATGTGGAGCTTGTTCAAGGAGCAACTATTGAGTGTCCTTGATAAGTATGTGCCCGTCAGGCAGGGAGGAAAGGGTCGTGTGAGGGAGCCGTGGTTTAATAAGGAATTGGAATCCCTTGTTAAATGGAAGAGGGCGGCCTATGTAAAGATGAGGCGTGAAGGTTCAATTGGGGCGATTGAGAGTTATAAGGTAGCCAGGAAGGACCTGAAGAGAGAGCTAAGAGCAGCAATGAGGGGTCATGAAAGGTCCTTAGTTGGTAGGATTAGGGAAAACCCTAAGGCTTTCTATAGGTATGTCAGGAATAAAAGAATGACTAGGGTAGGAATAGGTCCAGTCAAGGATAGAATGGGAAGTTGCATGTGGAGGCTGAAGAGATTGGGGAGACACTGAATGAATACTTTTCGTCAGTATTCAATCAGGAACAGGACATTGTTGTCAATGTGAGTACTGAGTCACAATTAAGTAGAATGGATGGCTTTGAGGTATGTAGAGAAGAGGTGTTGGAAATTCTGGAAAGGTTGAAAATAGATAAGTCTCCTGGGCCTGATGGCATTTATCCTAGGATTCTCTGGGAAGCAAGGGAGGAGATTGCAGAGCCATTGGCCTTGATTTTTATGTCCTCGTTGTCTACAGGAGTAGTGCCAGAAGATTGGAGGCTAGCAAATGTGGTTCCCTTGTTCAAGAAGGGGAGTAGGGATAACCCTAGTAACTATAGGCCGGTGAGTCTCACTTCTGTTGTGGGAAAAATCTTAGAGAGAATTGTAAGGGATAGGATTTATGAACATCTGGATAGGAATAATGTGATCAAGGATAGTCAGCATGGTTTTGTGAAGGGCAGGTCGTGCCTCACAAACCTTATTGAATTCTTTGAGAAGGTGACTAAGGAGGTGGACGAGGGGAAAGCAGTAGATGTGGTGTATATGGATTTTAGTAAGGCGTTTGATAAGGTTCCCCATGGTAGACTACTGCAAAAAATACGGAGGTATGGCATTGAGGGTGAGTTGGAGGTTTGGATCAGGAGTTGGCTGGCTGGAAGAAGACAGAGGGTAGTAGTTGATGGCAAAGGTTCATCTTGGAGTGCCGTCACTAGCGGTGTTCCGCAAGGATCTGTTTTGGGACCATTGTTGTTTGTCATTTTTATAAATGACCTGGAGGAGGGGTTAGAAGGTTGGGTGAGTAAGTTTGCGGATGATACGAAAGTCGGAGGAGTTGTAGACAGTGAGGAAGGATGTGGCAGGTTACAGCGGGATATAGATAAGCTGCAGAACTGGGCAGAAAGGTGGCAAATGGAGTTCAATGTAGCTAAGTGTGAGGTGATTCACTTTGGTAAGGGTAATAAAAAGATGGGGTACTGGGCTAATGGTCGGATACTTGGTAGTGTGGAGGAGCAGAGGGATCTTGGTGTCCATGTACACAAATCTTTGAAAGTTGCCACCCAGGTAAATAGTGCGGTGAAGAAGGCATATGGCGTACTGGCTTTTATTGGTAGAGGAATTGAGTTCCGGAGTACTGAGGTCATGTTGCAGTTGTATAAGACTCTGGTGCGGCCACATCTGGAGTATTGTGTGCAGTTTTGGTCGCCATACTATAGGAAGGATGTGGAGGCACTGGAACGGGTGCAGAGGAGGTTTACCAGGATGTTTCCTGGTATGGTAGAAAGATCGTATGAGGAAAGGCTGAGGCACTTGGGGTTGTTTTCATTGGAGAAAAGAAGGTTTAGGGGTGACTTGATAGAGGTGTATAAGATGATTAGGGGTTTAGATAGGGTCGACAGTGAGAATCTTTTTCCACGTATGAAGTCAGCTATTACAAGGGGGCATAGCTATAAATTAAGGGGGGGTAGGTATAGGACAGATGTTAGGGGTAGGTTCTTTACTCAGCGAGTCGTGAGTTCATGGAATGCCCTGCCAGTAGCAGTGGTGGACTCTCCCTCATTATGGGCATTTAAGCGGGCATTGGATAGGCATATGGAGGATAGTGGGCTAGTGTAGGTTAGGTGGGCTTGGATCGGCGCAACATCGAGGGCCCAAGGGCCTGTACTGCGCTGTATTCTTCTATGTTCTATGTTCTAAGGTTGGGGAGTCAAAAACTAGAAGGCATATGTTTACGGTGAGAGGAGGAAAGATCAAAAGAGGACCTAAAAGACAACGTTTTCACGGAGAGAGCTGTACATCTCTATGACTCTATGTATGGAATGAGTTGCCAGAGAATGTTGTGTAGGTGGGTACAATTACACCATTTAAAACGTGTTTGGACGAATAGTTCGGATTTAGAGGGGTAAGGGCCAAATGCTGAAAATTGGGACTGGGTCAGATTGGGACATCTGGTCAGCATGGATGAATTGAACCGAAGGGTCTGTTTCCATGCAGTGTGACTCTGTAAGTCTATAACTCTATGACAAAACCAGACCTTTTCACTGATAACGTTCCTGCTGGATTTTTTTTAGTGCACCCAGTTTCAGGAGATTTGTGGTGGGTGAACTTGGCAAATGTCCTGCATCCTGGAAATTCTGCAAAATAAGAATAAATAATAGCTCCCCTGTGAATGGTACAATCTAACCCCCCACCCCCATGTGAATGGTACAAACCTCCCCTTTCCTCCCCCCGAATGGTACTGTCCTCCTCACCTACGCTATGCCCCCAATGAAAGTTCCAATTCTCCCTCTCCGAATGGTACAATCCTTTCTTCCGGCACACCCAGGCAGGGGACAAGGCAAAAGTGAGGACTGCGGATGCTGAAACCAGAGTTTACATCAGAGTGGTGCTGGAAAAGCACGGCAGGTCAGGCAGCATCCGAGGAGCAGGAAAATCGACGTTTCGGGCAAAAGCCCTTCATCAGGAATGTTCCTGTTTCTCGGATGCTGCCTGACCTGCTGTACTTTTCCAGCACCATTCTGATCTAAACTCATGCAGAGTACGATCCTCCTCTACCCACGTCCGCCATGAATGGTGCAAGCCAACCCTTCTTATGTTAATGGTACGTTCTGTGAGCACACAGAAGCAAGCCCTTCAGTCCTATCCTAAATTAATCTCGTGACCCATTTGCCAGCATTTGGCCCATATCCCACTGAATCCTTCCTATTCATGTTCCCATCCAGGTGCATTTTTTTCTTCTTCAGAGAATACTTTGGTGAGAGCCAAGATATGCTATTACTGACCCTTTCCCCACTGAGCTTCACCGTTCCTTCATGGTAATTGTAGCTGGAGTAGCCAGACATCTGAAAAGGATTTCCTGAAAAAAAAAATTCAAGATTGGGCTCAGTGGTGGATTTTCTTAAACTTTATTATTGTAGCTTTCACTTGACAAAAAAAACTTCCAGTTCTTGTTGTCCAAGGCAGAGGAGCTATTCATTTAAGATACAATTGAGATCGAAACGTTTTTTACAATGTTTTTCCATCATTTCCAGTGATTGCCTGTCACTTAGTCCATTGAGCTTCATCTTTTTGTGATTCAATAGATATGATTTGAAGTGAATTCTGTAAGATGTTTTTGTATTTTATTTATCTTTGCTTTGTTCTTTGTATTAAAGATTTCCTTTACATGATATTTTAATAAAACTATCTCAATGTATAATAATGAAGTGGCTAATTTATTCTGAAATTATTTCACTTAATCGGTCAATTGCCAAATAATAAATGTATAACTTTTGTAAATATTGATACCCAGGAAATCTACTTAATATTTGTAAACATCTTATCCAAATCATAAAATGACTGTGTCTTCATATGAAATAAAATTCGCAATGTTTTATTAAATGATTGAAAGTAACTTTGCACTTAATTGCTCCATTTGGGATTAACAATGTGACTTTGATAAAAAAAATCTTTCACAATTTATGGTGAGTCTATTAACAAATGAATGTTGCCATTTGCTCTGGAACTACCTCAACTCAATTTGAAATTCTTGAATGAGTTGAATAAAGAGTGCAAAGTGAATATTTATTGCACTTTTTTGAAATTCTCTACACTACCATTGTATTTGGTTAAACAAGATATGTATTTCTCCTCATAAGTTTGTATTTCTTTGATATTTTATTTGTCATTGCTATTGCCCAAACAGCCTAAAAAAATGTTTCGGCATTTGGTGAAGTTGTGAATTTTCAGTCTAGTAATGTCATTCAATTGTGAAACAATCTGAAGATTAATTTAAGTACATATAAGAACGTCAAAATGTAGAATTGACAATGAAATTCTACAATCGTGGCTGCTCTCAATTTGGTATAGACTGAATATCAAGTGAAATGATAAGAATAAGTAGAAATAATGGCATTGTGCACAAACTGTAGTGTGAGTTCAAAATTTTTCTGATCATTTAATTCTGACACATGCAGTGATGGCAGCGCCATGATCTGTTTTATTTGTTTGTTCCTGGAATGTAAGCATCACATCATCATGCCTTATTTCCCTCGGAAACTTGACTGCTAACAATGCAGATAGGAATATTGGGTGAGGACAAGATGAGATTGAGTAGCAAGGCCTACTGTGGCATAACATATTGTACTGGCCTGCACTGTACCCTGACAACACAGAAACTTTGGGAGGAGAACAAAAATTGGAATTTCTACCTAAACATTGATGCTCCCAAAAGGAGGTTGTTTGGTCCATCAAATTTGTAATGGCTCTTTTGTTGAATTATTTCCCTGCATCCACATATATGTGGAATAATTTTCTTTTCAAGAAGTTTGCAATTATCTTTGCCATTTACTGGCTCCATTACCCCTTCAAGATCATTCCAAATCGTATTAACTTGCTTATTTTCTTAAAAATTAAATCGTCTCACCCCC
This sequence comes from Chiloscyllium plagiosum, assembly GCF_037043375.1. Taxonomy (NCBI): domain Eukaryota; kingdom Metazoa; phylum Chordata; class Chondrichthyes; order Orectolobiformes; family Hemiscylliidae; genus Chiloscyllium; species Chiloscyllium plagiosum. Next base: position 78,596,437 of record NW_028270165.1, on the reverse strand, counting down.
AGCCCAATCCCCTTTCTAAAAGCGGCTGCACTATTTCCAATATGGTCATGCTTTCCAAATATTACCATGTAATTTTAATTATGACCAAGTCTCTTTAGATTTCAATATATCTTTTCAAACATAAAAATGTCCCTTTACATGTAGCTCAGCCCTTTAAAGGTGTTATGTTCCTCGAAGTGCAATCTTGCCCCTCGATAATGTATATTTACCCCTTTAGATTTGATTATGTCTCTTAAAGGGATATTTCTGATTATAAATAGGGCAGGGTCTCTCCGATTCATTTAGTTATGACTGCGTCACTTTCCATATTAAGATATCCTTTTGAATATTCCCACATCCCTTTGAAATATACTCTTGTTCATTTAAATATCTTTATTTGCAGAAATAGCCCGTTAAAATGTATATGTCCCTTTAAAATGCAGATTTCCCCTATTTGATATGACGATGTTTTGTTATATGTCGGAATATCTCTTCAAATTGAGCCGTGAGCTTTCACAATGTGGACAGGGCTCCTGGAAACGTGGCAGTGTCCCCCCTGCAGCTGCAGAGCGAGACAGGAGAGTTTGTTTTTGTGAATGAGCAGTTGTAGCGCGAGGTGGCTGTTGCTTGGTGACGGTGAGGCTCCCCGGCCCCGCCCATCCCCCCGTGCAGACGTCACGCGGGGGCGAAGGCGGTTGGGAGGAGAAGTCGCTCGAGCGGGGAAGCGGCGGGAGGGCGGCCGTTAGGAAAATGGCGCCGTGCGGCCCGGGGCAGACACCCGTCACTGGGCACCGCCGCCTTCCTGGCGCAGCTGCTGTGTCACGGCCACACCGGCCGGCTGTACAGCAGGCAGGAGCCGGTGAGCATTCTGGAGGCGGATGGGGTTAAGGGCCTGCTTGGGAACTCGTCGGCCGCCTGGGTGGTGGAGTTCTACTGGTCGTGGGGCGGCCCCTGTGTCAACTATGGGGCCACCTGGAAGGTACTGGGCCCGGGAGGTGAAAGGTGAGGCAGGTTGTGGGGGGGACGGAGGGGAAGGAATGTGGGGCCTGTCCTGTCATAGTGACATTTTACACTCACTTTCCATCTGCTTTTACTGGGGCTTGTGCTGTTTACCCTCACTGTTTGTTTCATCCTTGTGCTTTTTACCCTTGCGGACTAAAATAATTTATAGATTAGGGGGTGTAGGTTAGGGAGGATTGGCCGTGCTAAATTACCATAGTGCCCAGGGATGTGTAGGCTCGGGAGGATTGGCCATGGGCAATACAGAGTTGAAAAATGTGGTGCTGGAAAAACACAGCAGGCCAGGCAGCATCCGAGGAGCAGGAGAATCGACGTTTCGGGCATAAGCCCTTCTTCAGGATTCCTGTCATAGTGACATTTTACATTGACTAAACGTCGATTCTCCTGCTCCTCAGATGCTGCCTGGCCTGCTGTGTTTTTCCAGCACCACATTTTTCAACTCTGCTTTCCAGCATCTGCAGTCCTCACTTTCTCCATGGGCAATACGTAGTAAGGGGGTGGGTATGAGTGGGATGCTCTTCAGAGGGCCAGTGTGAATAGATGGCTGAATGCCCTGCTTCCACATTCTCGGGATTCTATGATTCAACCCACAAAGGAAGATTTATCTGCACCTATCCTGTCAAGCCACTTTCAGAATTCTACTGGTTTCAAGAAGATCACTTCTGGTTCATGGAGATATACAACAGAGAAACAGACCCTTCGATCCAACTCGCCCATGCCGATCAGGATTCCCAAACTAAATTAGTCCCACTTTCCTGCATTTGGCCCATACCCCTCTAAAACCTTTCTCTCCATGCACCCATCCAAATGTCATTTAAACTGCACCTGCATTTACCACTTCCTCAGCAAGTTCATTCCACACACAGACCACCCTCTGTCAAAACGTTGTCCCTCAGGTTCCTTGTAGATCTCTCTCCTCTAACCTTATAAAAAGCTCCCTTGTTTTGATCTCCCCTTTGCTATTCACCTTGCCTCTGCCCTTCATGATTTTATAAATCTCAATAAGGTCATCCCTCAACCTCCTGTGCTCCAGTGGAAAAAAAGGTCCCAGCCTCTCTTGAAACTCAAACCCTCCAGTCTTGTCAACGTCCTCGTAAATCTTTACCAAAACCGCACTAATAATAACCATTGGTGGCATCCAAATCATTTATGTAAATGACAAAACATAGAAGGCCCAGCACCGATCCTTGTGGCACTCCACTGGTCACAGGCCTCCAGTCTGAAAAACAATCCTCCACCACCACCTTTGAGCCAGTTCTGTATCCAAATGGCTGGTTCTCCCTGTATTCCATGAGATCTAACCTTGCTAATCAGTCTCCCATGGGGAACCTTGTCAAACGCCTTACTGAAGTCCATATAGATCTCATCTACTGCTCTGCCCTCATCAATCTTCTTTGTTACTTCAAAAAACTCAATCAAATTTGTGAGACATGATTTCCCACACACAAAACCATGTTGACTATCCCTAATCAGTCATTGCCTTTCCAAATACATGTACATCCTGTCCCTCCAACAACTTGCCCACCACCAAGGTCAGGCTCACCAGTCTATAGATCCCTGGGTTGTCTTTACCGCCCTTCTTAAAGCTATCTCATGTCCCCGTTTTGCCCTCCTGATTTCCCTCTTAAGTATACTCCTACTTTCCTTACACTCTTCTAAGGATTCACTCGATCTATCCTGTCTATACCTGACATATGCTTCCTTCTTTTTCTTATAGCATTCCCTATACCTACCAGCCTTCCCTTTCAGGAGAAAGTGAGTCTGCAGATGCTGGAGATCAAAGTTGAAACTTTATTGCTGGAACAGCACAGCAGGTCAGGCAGCATCCAGGGAACAGGAGATTCGACGTTTCGGGCACAGGCCCTTCTTCAGGAATGAGCAGAGAGTGTTCAGCAGGAGAAGATAAAAGGTAGGGAGGAGGGACTTGGAGGAGGGGAGTTGGAAATGTGATAGGTGGAAAGAGGTCAAGGTGAGGGTGATAGGTCGGAGTAGGGTGGAGGCGGAGAGGTCAAGAAGAAGACTGCAGGTCAGGAAGGCGGTGCCGGGCTGGAAGGATCCGGCTGAGACAAGGTGGGGGGAGGGGGGATGAAGAAACTGGTGAAGTCCAAGTTCATCCCCTGCGGTTGGAGGGTTCCCAGTCGGAAGATAAGACGCTCCTCCTCCGACCGTCGGGTTGTTGTGGTTTGGCGGTGGATGAGTCCAATGACCTGCATATCCTCGGTGGAGTGGGAGGGGGAGTTGAAATGCTGTGCCACAGGTTGGTTGGGTTGGTTCGTCCGGGTGGCCCAGAGGTGCTCCCTGAATCGCTCCGCAAGTAGGCGGCCTGTCTCCCCAATATAGAGGAGGCCACACCGGCTGCAGCGGATGCAGTAGATGATGTGGGTGGAGGTGCAGGTGAATCTGTGGCGGATATGGAAGTTTCCCTTGGGGCCTTGGAGAGAAGTGAGGGGGGAGGTGTGGGCGCAAGTGTTGCACCTCCTGCGGTTGCAAGGGAAGGTGCCGGGAGTGGTGGTTGGGTCGGTGGGGGGTGTGGATCTGACAAGGGAGTCGCGGAGGGAGTGGTCTCTACGGAAAGCTGATAGGGGAGGGGAGGGAAATATATCCTTGGTGCTGGGGTCTGTTTGGAGGTGGCGGAAGTGACGGCGGATGATGCGCTGTACATGGAGATTGGTGGGGTGGTAGGTGAGGACCAGTGGGGTTCTGTCCTGGTGGCGGTTGGAGGGGCGGGGCTCAAGGGCGGAGGAGCGGGAAGTGGAGGAGATGCGGTGGAGGGCACCGTCGACCACGTCGGGGGGGAAATTGCGGTCCTTGAAGAAGGAGGCCATCTGTGTTGTACGTATTTTGAACTGGTCCTCCTGGGAGCAGATGCGGCGGAGACGAAGGAATTGGGAGAATGGGATGGCGTTTTTACAGGGGGCAGGATGGGAGGAGGTGTAGTCCAGGTAGCTGTGGGAGTCGGTAGGTTTGTAGTAGATGTCCGTGTTGATTCGGTCGCCTGAGATAGAAACAGAAAGGTCTAGGAAGGGGAGGGAGGAGTCCGAGACTGTCCAGGTGAATTTGAGGTCGGGGTGGAAGGTGTTGGTGTAGTGGATGAACTGTTCAACCTCCTCGTGGGAGCACGAGGTAGCGCCGATACAGTCATCAATGTAGCGAAGAAAAAGATGGGGGGTGGGGCCAGTGTAGTTGCGGAAGATGGATTGTTCCACATACCCTACAAAGAGGCAGGCATAGCTGGGGCCCATGCGGGTGCCCATGGCTACTCCTTTTGTTTGGAGAAAGTGGGAGGATTGGAAAGAAAAGTTGTTCAGGGTGAGGACCAGTTCGGTCAGTCGAAGGAGGGTGTCGGTGGAAGGGTACTGGGTGGTACGGCGGGAAAGGAAGAAGCGGAGTGCTTTGAGTCCTTCGTGATGGGGGATGGAGGTGTACAGGGACTGGATGTCCATGGTGAAGATGAGGCGTTGGGGACCGGGGAAGCGGAAATCCTGGAGGAGGTGGAGGGCGTGGGTGGTGTCATGAACGTAGGTGGGGAGTTCTTGGACTAATGGGGACAGGACCGTGTCGAGGTATGCCGAGATGAGTTCGGTTGGGCAGGAGCAGGCTGAGACGATGGGTCGTCCGGGGCAGTCAGGTTTGTGGATTTTGGGCAGGAGGTAGAAACGGGCGGTTCGGGGTTGTGGGACTATGAGGTTGGAGGCGGTGGATGGGAGGTCCCCTGAGGTGATGAGGTTATGGACGGTCTGGGAGATGATGGTTTGGTGGTGGGGGGTGGGGTCATGGTCAAGGGGACGGTAGGAGGAGGTATCTGCGAGCTGGCGTTTGGCCTCAGCGGTGTAAAGGTCAGTGCGCCAAACTACTACTGCGCCTCCCTTGTCAGCTGGTTTGATGGTGAGGTTGGGGTTGGAACGGAGGGAGTGGAGGGCTGCGCGTTCCGAGGGTGAGAGGTTGGAGTCCAACCTCTCACCCTCGGAACGCGCAGCCCTCCACTCCCTCCGTTCCAACCCCAACCTCACCATCAAACCAGCTGACAAGGGAGGCGCAGTAGTAGTTTGGCGCACTGACCTTTACACCGCTGAGGCCAAACGCCAGCTCGCAGATACCTCCTCCTACCGTCCCCTTGACCATGACCCCACCCCCCACCACCAAACCATCATCTCCCAGACCGTCCATAACCTCATCACCTCAGGGGACCTCCCATCCACCGCCTCCAACCTCATAGTCCCACAACCCCGAACCGCCCGTTTCTACCTCCTGCCCAAAATCCACAAACCTGACTGCCCCGGACGACCCATCGTCTCAGCCTGCTCCTGCCCAACCGAACTCATCTCGGCATACCTCGACACGGTCCTGTCCCCATTAGTCCAAGAACTCCCCACCTACGTTCATGACACCACCCACGCCCTCCACCTCCTCCAGGATTTCCGCTTCCCCGGTCCCCAACGCCTCATCTTCACCATGGACATCCAGTCCCTGTACACCTCCATCCCCCATCACGAAGGACTCAAAGCACTCCGCTTCTTCCTTTCCCGCCGTACCACCCAGTACCCTTCCACCGACACCCTCCTTCGACTGACCGAACTGGTCCTCACCCTGAACAACTTTTCTTTCCAATCCTCCCACTTTCTCCAAACAAAAGGAGTAGCCATGGGCACCCGCATGGGCCCCAGCTATGCCTGCCTCTTTGTAGGGTATGTGGAACAATCCATCTTCCGCAACTACACTGGCCCCACCCCCCATCTTTTTCTTCGCTACATTGATGACTGTATCGGCGCTACCTCGTGCTCCCACGAGGAGGTTGAACAGTTCATCCACTACACCAACACCTTCCACCCCGACCTCAAATTCACCTGGACAGTCTCGGACTCCTCCCTCCCCTTCCTAGACCTTTCTGTTTCTATCTCAGGCGACCGAATCAACACGGACATCTACTACAAACCTACCGACTCCCACAGCTACCTGGACTACACCTCCTCCCATCCTGCCCCCTGTAAAAACGCCATCCCATTCTCCCAATTCCTTCGTCTCCGCCGCATCTGCTCCCAGGAGGACCAGTTCAAAATACGTACAACACAGATGGCCTCCTTCTTCAAGGACCGCAATTTCCCCCCCGACGTGGTCGACGGTGCCCTCCACCGCATCTCCTCCACTTCCCGCTCCTCCGCCCTTGAGCCCCGCCCCTCCAACCGCCACCAGGACAGAACCCCACTGGTCCTCACCTACCACCCCACCAATCTCCATGTACAGCGCATCATCCGCCGTCACTTCCGCCACCTCCAAACAGACCCCAGCACCAAGGATATATTTCCCTCCCCTCCCCTATCAGCTTTCCGTAGAGACCACTCCCTCCGCGACTCCCTTGTCAGATCCACACCCCCCACCGACCCAACCACCACTCCCGGCACCTTCCCTTGCAACCGCAGGAGGTGCAACACTTGCGCCCACACCTCCCCCCTCACTTCTCTCCAAGGCCCCAAGGGAAACTTCCATATCCGCCACAGATTCACCTGCACCTCCACCCACATCATCTACTGCATCCGCTGCAGCCGGTGTGGCCTCCTCTATATTGGGGAGACAGGCCGCCTACTTGCGGAGCGATTCAGGGAGCACCTCTGGGCCACCCGGACGAACCAACCCAACCAACCTGTGGCACAGCATTTCAACTCCCCCTCCCACTCCACCGAGGATATGCAGGTCATTGGACTCATCCACCGCCAAACCACAACAACCCGACGGTCGGAGGAGGAGCGTCTTATCTTCCGACTGGGAACCCTCCAACCGCAGGGGATGAACTTGGACTTCACCAGTTTCTTCATCCCCCCTCCCCCCACCTTGTCTCAGCCGGATCCTTCCAGCCCGGCACCGCCTTCCTGACCTGCAGTCTTCTTCTTGACCTCTCCGCCTCCACCCTACTCCGACCTATCACCCTCACCTTGACCTCTTTCCACCTATCACATTTCCAACTCCCCTCCTCCAAGTCCCTCCTCCCTACCTTTTATCTTCTCCTGCTGAACACTCTCTGCTCATTCCTGAAGAAGGGCCTGTGCCCGAAACGTCGAATCTCCTGTTCCCTGGATGCTGCCTGACCTGCTGTGCTGTTCCAGCAATAAAGTTTCAGCCTTCCCTTTCACCCTGACAGGAATATACTTTCTCTGGATTCTTGTTATCTCATTTCTGAAGGCTTCCCATTTTTCAGCCGTCCCTTTACCTGCAAACATCTGCCTCCAATCAGCTCTCGAAAGTTCTTGCCTAATACCTTCAAAATTGGCCTTTCTCCAATTTAGAACTTCAACTTTTAGATCTGGTCTATCCTTTTCCATCACTATTTTAAAACGAATAGAATTATGGTCACTGGCCCCAAAGTGCTCCCCCCTGACCCCTCAGTCACCTGCCCTGCCTTATTACCCAAAAGTAGGTCAAGTTTTGCACCTTCTCTAGTAGGTACGTCAACATACTGAATCAGAAAATTGTCTTGTACACACTTAAGAAATTCCTCTCCATCTAAACCTTTAACACTATGGCAGTCCCAGTCGATATTTGGAAAGTTAAAATCCCCTACCAAAACTACTCTATTATTCTTACAGATAGCTGAGATCTCCTTACAAGTTTGTTTCTCAATTTCCTTCTGACTTTTGGGGGGGTTCTATAATGCAATCCCAATAAGGTTATCATCCCTTTCTTATTTCCCAGTTCCACCCAAATAACTTCCCTGGATATATTTCCAGGAATATCCTCCCTCAGCACAGCTTTGAGTTCAGAAGTGTGGATGTCTTCCTGCAGTTAGGTCGGTCATTGAATGTATTCAAGGCTGAGATCATTTGACTTTGATGAACAAAGAAGTGGATGGTTCTGGGGAAGGCAAGAAAATGGTTTTAAGACCAGTGTAGAACAGTTGCAGAGTCACACAGCATAGAAACAGACCCTTCAGTCCAACTAGTCCATGCTGACTATATGCACAAACTAAACTAGTCCCACCTGCCAATGTTTGGCCCATATCTTTCTGAAACATTTCTATTCATGCACTTATTCAAATTTATTTTAAATGTTGTTACTGTACCTGCATCCACTACTTCCTCTGGACATTCATTTGACACACACTCCACTCTGTTAACCAAAAATGTGCTCTTTTTAAAATTTTTCTCCTCTCTCCTTAAAAAGATTGCTCCCTAATCTTGAAACAACACCTGATATTGACCTCATAGAGTCATAGAGATGTACCGCCGGGAAACAGACCCTTCGGTCCAACCCGTCCACGCCGACCAGACATCCCAACCCAATCTAGTCCCACCTGCCAGCACCCGGCCCATATCCCTCCAAACTCTTCCTATTCATATACCCATCCAAATGCCTCTTAAATGTTGCAATTGTACCAGCCTTCACCACATCCTCTGGCAGCTCATTCCATACACGTACCACCCTTATCTATACCCCTCGTGATTTTATAAACCTCTATGAGGTCACCTCTCAACCTCCTATGCTCCAGTGAAAACGTTCCAGCCTATTCACCTAGATGTCAGTATATCCATATTCAGCTGTTCAATCCTGGTGCAGGCTTGAAAGGCCAAATGGCCAACTCCTGCTCCCAATTCTCTCACTGTGTCCAGGACAGCAAGAGACCATAAGACATAGGAGCAGAAATTAGGCCATTCAGCCCATCAGGTCTGTTCGTACCATTCAATCGTGGCTGATAGGTTTCTTAACCCCATTCTCCCGTGCTCTCCCTGTAACTCTCCATCCCCATGATACTCAGGAACCTATCTACCTCAGTCTTAAATATCCTCAGTGTCCTGGCCTCTACAATCTTTTGTAGAAATGAATTCCATAGATTCGCCATGCTCTTACTGAAGAAGTATCTCCTTATTTGCATTCTAAAACGTCTGCCTGTGCCCTCCGGTCCTAGTCTCTCCTACCAATGGAAACATCCTCTGAAAATCCAGTCCATCCAGGCTGTTCAGTATTCTGTATGTTTCCATTAGATCCCCCTAAGTGTGGGCCTGTTAATCAGCATGAAACAGACCCTTCAGGATGAGGTACAGCAGGGATTAGGTTCAGCAATGAGAGAATGGAGGGAGAGTATGTGGGATGGAGATTTTCAGCTTCTAGGGAATAAGAGAGGAAAGAGAGTTTAGCATAAATTAGAATTGATCGGATGGGCCAAGGAGTGGTAGATGGTGTTTAATTCAGAGAAATATGAGATGTTGTATTTTGGTCCAGCAATCCAGGCAGGACTGACACAGTTAAGGGGAGTGTCGCAGAACAAAGAGACCTTGGAGTGCAGGTTCATAGTTCCTTGAAGGTGGAGTCTTACATAGACAGTATAATGAACAAGTTGTTTGGTATGCTTTCCTTTATTGGTCAGAGCATTAAGTATAGGAACTGGGAGATCATTTTGCAGCTGTACAGCACATTGGTTAGGCCATTTTTGGAATACTGCATTCAATTCTGCTCTCTCTGATGTAGGAAAGATGTTATGAAACTTTGAGAGGGGTCAGAAAATATTTAGAAGGCTGTTGCCAGATTTGGAGGGTTTGAGCTGCAGGTAGGGGCTGAATAGGCCAGGTATATTTTCTTTGGAGCATCAGAGGCTGAGTGGTAACCTTAAAGAAGTTTATAAGGGACATGGATACAGTGAATACCCAAGGTCTTTTCGCCATGGTAGGGGAGTCCAGAACTAAAGGGGCATAAGTTTAAGGTGAGTAGGGAAAGGGATCTGAGGGGCAACATTTTTTCAGACAGAAGGTGGAGCGTGAATGGAATGAACTGCCAGAGGAAGTGGGGAGGCTGGTACAATGACAACATTTAAAAGCCACTGGATAGGTACTTGAATAGGAAGGATTTAGAGGGACGAGTCAAATGCTGGGAAATTGGACTAGATTAGTTTGTAAAAAATGGTTGGCAGGGACGAGTTGGGCCGAAGGGTCTGTTTCTTTAATTGTCTTCAGTGAAAGCAGAAGCGTTTTTTAGATTAGATTAGATTAGATTAGATTACTTACAGTGTGGAAACAGGCCCTTCGGCCCCACACCGACCCGCCGAAGCGCAACCCACCCATACCCCTACATTTACCCCTTTAACCTAACACTACGGGCAATTTAGCATGGGCAATTTAGCATGGCCAATTCACCTGACCTGCACATCTTTGGACTGTGGGAGGAAACCGGAGCACCCGGAGGAAACCCACGCAGACACTGGGAGAATGTGCAAACTCCACACAGTCAGTCGCCTGAGTCGGGAATTGAACCCGGGTCTCTGGCGCTGTGAGGCAGCAGTGCTAACCACTGTGCCACCATGCCGCTGTGTTGTGAAAACTGGACTTTCAGAGCAGCTTTCAAAGATGTTTTGCCCTTATTCAGAGCAGAAGAAGTTACAATGAAATCTTTTATTTGTGAGACAGCAACTGAGTGAGTGAGTACATCTGGGATTTGGTGGAAAGTGGGAATTCATTGCACTGTGGGGATGAAACCCTACCCTATCCAGTCATTTCTGCTGGTAGATGAGACTCGGCCTCAAGATTAGGGGAAGTAGATTTAGGATGAGGAGGAACTGCTTTTCCTGGAGAGTAGTGAAACGATGGAAGTCTCTGCCCAAGGAAGCAGAGAAGGCAGCTTCGTTAAGTATATTCAAGATACAATTAGATGGGTTTCTGCATAATTGGGGAATTAAGGATAGTTGGGACACTGCAGGGAGGAGGAGCTGAGATGATGGACAGATCAGAAATAATCTTAATGATGGCAGAGCAGGCAGGACAGGCCAAATGGCCGACTCCTGCTTCTATTACTATGAACCTATAACCCTGCATTTCCCATGGCTTACCCAACTAACCTGTACATCCCTGGACACTGTGGGCAATTTAGCCTGGCCAATCCAAATCAAGGCTGGTGAGCAATGTCGTGATGTGGAAATGAACATCAGAGAATGATAGAAAGGGACAAGGAGAGTAAATATACCAGCAATTAAAACTGGATTCAGAAGATCACAAAAACTGAAACTAAAAACTGAATGTGAGCTGCATTGTAACAGAAGTGAATGAATTGACTGAACACATTGAAGAGAATAATTATGATCTGAGACTCCTTACAGGGACATGGCTTCAGGATGGCAAGGACTGGATCCTGAATATCGAGGGGGTAGTCAAATGGGAAGCTCAGTAAAGGAAGAGGGTTGGCACTGCTAATCAAAGCACTGATCACAGGGTGGTCTGGTGTCAGCTTGGATTTCAGGTCTGGATTTCTCTGTCCTCTGTTAACCTCCCTGTTCCCACAGAGTAAGATGTCGGTCTGTTCTCAGCTCTGCTGGATTTCTGCTGAAGCTTTGACACGTTTGGGAACAAAAAAACATTTACCAAAAAAACAATCCATCTACCAGACTGTCAACCAGTCCAAATCTGAAGTAGTGGTCTCCCAGGATTCTGATAGTGCTCTACCTGAGGAATTCTCTCTCTCTTACATCTAACTATTAGTACCCAGCTATAATTTACAACAATATTTACCCCAACAGAAATAAAGTATCTGTTATCAAATAGACATATAGATATACAGCATGGAATCAGGGTTTCTCTATTACATACATAGAACCACACTCTCCATGGGGATGCATTTGAATTTGCAGCATTACATTTGCAGATACATTCTATTTTGCTCAAAAATTCTAAATTGGAGGAAGGCCAAATTTGACGGTATTAGGCGAGAACTTTCAAAAGCTGATTGTGTGCCAATGTTTGCAGGTAAAGGGACAGCTGGAAAATGGGAAGCCTTCAAAATGTGATAACTAGAGTCCAGAGAAAGTATATTCCTGTTACGGTGAAAGGAAAGGCTGGTAGGTGTAGGGAAAGCTGGATGACTGGAGAAATTTAGGATTTGGTTCAGAAAATGAAGGAAGCATATGTCAAGTATAGACAGAATAGATCGAGTGAATCCTTAGAGTTTAAAGGCAGTAGGAGTATACTTAAGAGAGAAATCAGGAGAGAAAAAGGGGACATGAGATAGCTTTGGCAACTAGAGTTGAGGAGAATCCAAAGGGTTTTTACAAATACATTAAGGACAAAAAAGTAAGTAGGGAGCAGATAGAGCCCCTCAAAGATCAGCAAGGTGGCATTTGTGTGGAGCTGCTGGAGATGGGGGAGATACTAAACGGGTATTTTGCATCAGATTTTACTGTGGAAAAGGGCATGGAAGATATAGAATGTAGGGAAATGGATGGTGACATCTTGAAAAATGTCGATATTACAGAGGAGGAAGTGCTGGATGTCTTGAAATGAATAAAAGTGGATAAATCCCCAGGACCTGATCAAGTGTACCCTAGAACTCTGTGGGAAGCTAGAGAAGTGATTGCTGGGCCTCCTGCTGTGATATTTGTATCATTGATAGTCACAGGTGAGTTGTCGGAAGACTGGAGGTTGGCAAACGTGGTGCCACTGTTAAAGAAAGGACAAGCCAGGGAACTATAGACCGGTGAGCCTGACCTCGGTGGTGGGCAAGTTGTTGGAGGGAATCCTGAGGGACAAGATGTACATGTATTGGAAAGGCAAGGACTGATTAGGGATAGTCAACATGATTTTGTGTGTGGGAAATCATGTCTCACAAACTTGATTGAGTTTTTTGAAGAACTAACGAAGGGAATTGATGAGGGCAGAGAGGTAGGTGTGATCTATTTGGACTTCAGTAAGACATTCGACAAGGTTCCACATGGGAGACTGGTGAGCAAGGTTAGATCTCATGGAATACAGGGAGAACTAGCCATTTGGATACAGAACTGGCTCAAAGGTAAAAGACAGAGAGTGCTGGTGGAGGGTTGTTTTTCAAACAGAAGGCCTGTGACCAGTGGAGTGCCACAAGGATCGGTGCTGGGTCCTCTACTTTTCATCATTTATATAAATGATTTGGATGTGAGCATAAGAAGTATAGCGAGTGTGGGCGGCACGGTAGCTCAGTGGTTAGCACTGCTGCCTCACAGCGCCAGAGACCCGGGTTCAATTCCTGCCTCAGGCGACTGACTGTGTGGAGTTTGCACGTTCTCCCCGTGTCTGCGTGGGTTTCCTCCGGGTGCTCCAGTTTCCTCCCACGGGCCAAAGATGTGCAGGTTAGGTGAATTGACCATGCTAAATTGCCCGTAGTGTTAGGTAAGGGGTAAATGTAGGGTATGGGTGGGTTGCGCTTCGGCAGGGCGGTGTGGACTTGTTGGGCCGAAGGGCCTGTTTCCACACTGTAAGTAATCTAATCTAATCTAAGTTTGCTGATGACACTAACATTAGACGTGTAGTGGACAGTGAAGAAGGTTACCTCAGATTACAACAGGATCTTGATCAGATGGGCCAATGGGCTGAGAAGTGGCAGATGGAGTTTAATTCAGATAAATGTGAAGTGTTGCATGTTGGGAAAGAAATTTTAGCAGGACTTATACACTTAATGGTAAAACAAAGAGGCCTTGGAGTGCTAAATTGTCCGTAGTGTTAGGTAAGGGGTAAATGCAGGGGTATGGGTGGGTTGCGCTTCGGCGGGTCGGTGTGGACTTGTTGGGTCGAAGGGCCTGTTTCCACACTGTAATGTAATCTAATCTAATCTCCTTGAAAGTGGAGTCGCAGGTAGATAGGATAGTGAAGACATCATTTGGTATGCTTTCCTTTAATGGTCGGAATATTGAGTACAGGAGTTGGGAAGTCATGTGGCTGTACAGGACATTGGTTAGGCCACTGTTGGAATATTCCTGAAGAAGGGCCTGTGCCCGAAACGTCGAATCTCCTGTTCCCTGGATGCTGCCTGACCTGCTGTGCTGTTCCAGCAATAAAGTTTCAACTTTGATCTCCAGCATCTGCAGACCTCACTTTCTCCACTGTTGGAATATTGCGTGCCATTCTGGTCTCCTTCCTATCAGAAAGATGTTGTGAAACTTGAAAGGGTTCAGAAAAGATTTACAAGGACGTTGCTAGGATTGGAGGATTTGAGCTGTAGGGAGAGGTTGAATAGGCTGGGGCTGTTTTCCCTGGAGCATCAGAGGCTGAGGGGTGACCTTATAGGGGTTTACAAAATTATGAGGGGCATGGATAGGATAAATGGACAAAGTCTTTCCCCTGGTTGTAGGGTAGTCCAGAACTAAAGGGCATAGGTTCAGGGTGAAAGGGACCTAAGAGACAACCTCTTCACTCAGAGGGTGGTATGTGTATGGAATGAGCTGCCAGAGGAAGTGGTAGAGTCTGGTACAATTGCAACATTTAAAAGGCATCTGGATGGGTATATGAATAGGAAGGGTTTGGAGGGATATGGGCCGGGTGCTGGCAGGTGGGACTAGATTGGGTTGGGATATCTGGTTGGCATGGATGAGTTGGACTGTTTCTATGCTGTCCATCTCTATAACTCTGACTTTTGCATGTTGTGCATTTAATGCAGGCAGCCAATACATGTAATATTTTGTAAATTCCACTTTGCAAATCGAAGCGGGCTGACTCAAGATTGGAATACAGACAGACTCTGACCTCACTCCTTTCATGCATTGTCTGAGCTGAGATGTCACCTTTTCTTATAAAACCTTAAGCTATCTCGAGAAGGAGCCTGACAGGAAGTTCTGGGACTTGCATATTATTGATACCTGCAACCCATTGTAAAAGATGAAAGACTTAGCAATTCAGGTTTGTTCAGTATATCATTTCAGTGGCAGGACACTGTAATGTTTTTCCATAAATTCTGTGTCTTATGATCTTGTACTCCACAACCAACTGAATAAGGCGCAGCTCTCTGAAAGCCAGTGCTTCGAAATAAACCTATTGGACTGTAATCTGGTATTGTGTGATTTATAACTTTGTCCAGGTGAGGGTGAATTCACCATGTTAAATGACCCATAATGTTCTGTTTTGGATGGGTTCAGGTGGATTGGCAGTGTTCAATTACCCATATCGTCGAGGGATGTGCAGGTTAGGGTGGATTGGCCGTGCTAACTTACCCATAGTGCCCAGGGATGTGCAGGTTAGCATAGATTGGCCGTGCTAACTGAACCTACACATTCCTGGGCACTATGGATAAGATGGATTCTCTGTGCTAAATTGACTCTTTCATTAAGAGAGTGGTGTGTGTAAGGAATGAGCTGCCAGAGGAAGTGGTGGATGCTTGTACAATTATGACATTTGAAAGGCATCTGGATGGAAATATGCAATGGAAGGGTTTAGACGGATATGGGCCAAGTGCTGGCAAAAGGGTCTAGATTAATTTAGAATATCTGGTTGACATGGACGAGTTGGACTGTTTTCATGCTGTATATCTCTGACTCTGGCTTGCCACATCTGTATGTTCAGTTTCTCCCTGGTGTTGGTGTTAATGCCTTTGATGTCTCACTTTGCTCCCCCCTTTCCAGGGATGTTAACCACTTCATGTCTGGTTGTTCCTCAAGAACCTGCATTGCAGGTTCACCCTGAACTGACACTATTTTTTGCGCTTCCCAAAATCAGACCTGCTCACTCTCAGCAGTGGAGTTATCCAAAATTCAGAGAGATGTCAGTCTTGAAGTGTTTGCTGTTCTGCCCCTGTAAGATCCTGAATCAACACCTTCAGGAGAATTAGTTAGAGCGGTGTGAGAACAGAGGGGGAGAGAGAGAGAGAGGGATGGTGCTTTCAATTTTCAATGTGGAATAACAAAAGAAAAGAATGTTCTGCAGAAAGTAGAATTGCTTGTTCTGAATTTCTACCTTGCACTGACAGTCATGACTTTTGTAATCTCTTTTTACAAAGCATTTGATGATCTGAAGATGGAAGTTTCAAAATCAACAGATGAAGGGCTGATGCCCGAAACATCAACTTTCCTGCTCCTCGGATGCTGCCGGACCTGCTGTGCTTTTCCAGTGCCACATTGTTCAACTCTGACTCTCCAGCTTCTGCAGTCCTCACTTCGACGTCAATGTCCGACAGTCACTCAATCCATCAGGACTGCAACAATTTTTGACTGTTATTCTGTGAGAAGGAGCAAAGCCTTTTGGTTCCTGTTGGAGCACGTCTTCAGCATTAATGGGACTGGATGAGAGACCCTACTGTTGCAGTGCACTGATTGTGGAACCTGAAGCAGTTATACGGCCTGGAAAGAGGAACTCACGGCAGGGAGGGGCTGTACATGCGTTTGTGTGCAACTGAAGCTTCAGCCATGGAGAAACCTGCTGGATCACACCCCGTGCAGAAACTGTGGAAGTGTGGCGGCTGCAGAAAAGGCTTCCGTGTCCGGTCTTTCCTGGAGACTTATCGGCGCAGTCATACTGGGGAGAGGCCCTTCAGCTGCCCCGAATGCAGGAAGGCCTTCAGCAATTCTTCTGACCTGGTGAGGCACCAGCGGGTCCACACAGGGGAGAGGCCCTTCAGCTGCCCCAAGTGTGGTAAGGGCTTTACCCAGGCCTCCACCTTGCTGGCCCACAGGCAGGGGCACACCGGGGAGAGGCCTTTCTTCTGCACTGAGTGTGGGAAGGCCTTCAGCAATTCCTCCATCCTGCTGGCCCACCGGCAGGTGCACACTTGGGAGAGGCAGTTCACCTGCTCTCAGTGTGAGAAGGGCTTTACCCGCGCTTCCCATCTGCGGAGGCTCCAGCGAGTTCATGTGCCGTCGCAGGGGGATTAAAGGAGGGATAGCCAATTGCCTTATTGACTGGACTGTCAACCCAGTTCCGGGGACTGCCAGGTTTGAATCCTGCCATGGCAGATGGTGGAATTGGATTTCAGTCAGAAATCTGGAGTTCAGAACCTAATGAAGAAATGATTGTTTGGGGGACATCACCCATCTGATTCACTCACATCCCTTTTTAGGGAAGGAAACTGCTGTTGTGGGGAAGGGTTCACTCAGTCATCCCAGCTGCATCTGGCCTACACGTAACTCCAGACCCACAGCATGGTTGACTCTTCATTGCCCACCACTGCCACCGGTCATTGGGCGGGGAAAAACTTACTTGGTTTGCTGAGTGAGGCAATACTTCCTACAGTTAAGGCTGTACCAAGGATCCAATTACAAACTAACAACTCTGTGGTGACCAAAAGTAAATAAGGTGAGGTGGTGTGCACGCTTTGACCTTGAGCTGTTTAAAAAGCAGCTACTTTTTCTACACCTTTTTGCTGGGGGAGATCTGAAGCTGTAACAACGTTGGCTCACAACAAAGGTCTCTCATTAAAGGCTTTGAGCTCCAAGAGGTTTTTGTTTTAAAGCTACTCATTTCTTTCAGTCACCTGCACTAAGTTTCCAATGTCATGTATCAGATGGAGCAGTGAATGAGTAGCTAGTATTGTTAGAAGTTGTAAATTTTTCAGGCGTGCAAGTACTGCACCATTTCATCAGCATTGTATAGTTTACTGGCAGCAGCAGGAGATATGGGCTGTGTTCACTGGAAACAGTGTGGAGGTGCCGGTTTTGGACTTGGGTAGATAAAGTTTAAAATCACAAAACACCAGGTTATAACCCAACAGGTTTATTTGGAAGCACTAGCTTTCGGAGTGCTGCTCCTTCATCGGTTAGCTATGGACCAGGGAATAATACACAGATTGTATTGCAAAATATCACAGTGTCATGCAACTGATAGGATATATTGAACAAATCTAGATTGTTGTTAAGTCTTTCATCTTTTAGAATGGGTTGCAGGTTTTGGTTCATTAAGATGTAAATCCCAGAACATCTCTAAAGTCATGCTTTCGAGATGACTTAAAATTTTATTAAAAAAAAGTGACAGCTCAGACAATGCATTAAAGATGTGAGGTTCAAGTCTGTCAGTATTCCAATCTTGAATCAGACTGGTGGGGTGGGGGGTGAGGGGGTTCAGGTATATAGTTCTTTGAAAGTTGCATCACTGGTAGACAGGTGGTAAAGAAGGCATTTCGCACCATTGCCTTCACTGTCCACCCCATTGAGTGTAGAAGTTGGGACATCATGTTGATATGTACAGGATGTTGGTGAGGCCACTTTCTGGGTACTGAGTACAGTTCTGGTGGCTCTGTAACAGGAAGAATACTATTAGAGAGAGTTCTGTAAGGATTTAGCAGGATGTTGCCAGGACTGGAGGGTTTGAGTTATAAGGAAAGGTTGGGACTGTCTTCATTGGAGTGTAGGGGGTTGAGGGGTGTCCTTACTAAGATTCATAAAATCATGGAGAGTGGAGGTAAGGTGAACAGCAAAGAGCTCTTCCTTAAGACCATAAGACATAGGAGTGAAAGTAAGGCCATAAGTCCACTCCGCCATTTAATCATGGCTGATGGGCATTTCAACTTCACTTACCCACACTCTACCCATAGCTCTTAATTCTTTGTGATCCCAAGAATTTCTCAATCTCTGCCTTGAAGACATTTAATGTCCCAGTCTCCACTGCGCTCCATGGTAATGAATTCCACAGGCCCACCACTCTCTGGCTGAAGAAATGTCTCCTCATTTCCATTCTAAATTGACCCCCTCTAATTATCAGGCTGTGCCCATGGGTCCTAGTCTCCCTGCCTAATGGAAAAAACTTACCAGCATCCACCCTTTTTAAGCCATGTACTATCTTGTAAGTTTCTATTAGATCTCCCCTCAACCTTCTCAACTCAAATGAATATAATTCCAGGATCCTCAGCGGTTCATCGTATGTAAGGCCTATGATACCAGGGATCATCGTGTGAATCTCCGCTGGACACGCTCCAGTGCCACTATGTCCTTCCTGAGGCATGAGGTCCAAAATTGAACACCGTATTCTAAATGGGGCTAACCAAAGTCTCAGTAGCACATCGCTGCTTTTACATTCCAACCCTCTTGAGCTAAATGACAACATTACAATGCTTTCTTAACCTGCAAGTTAACCTTTAGAGAATCCTGGACTAGCAGTCCCAGATCCCTTTATACTTTGGTTTTATGAATTTTCTCACTGTTTAGAAAATAGTCCATGTCTGTATTCCTTTTTCCAAAGTGCAAGACCTCACATTTGCTTACATTGAATTTCAGCAGCTATTTCCTGGACCACTCTCCTAAACTGTCCCAATCTTTTTACAGCCTCCCCACCTCCTCAGAACTACCTGCCTGTCCACCTAATTTTGTATCATCAGTGAACTTCGCGGGAATGCCCCCAGTCCCTTTATCCAGATCATGAACATTTAAAGTGAACAGCTGCGGCCCCAACACTGAGCCCTGCGGGACACCACTTGTCACCAGCTGCCATTCCGAAAAAGAACCTTTTATCCCAACTCTCTGCCTTCTCTCAGGCAACCAATCCTCAATCCATGCCAGTAGCTCACCTCGAATACCATGGGCCCTCACTTTACTCAGCAACCTCCCATGAGGCACCTTATCAAAGGCCTTTTGGAAATCTAGGTAGATGACATCCTCTGGGTTTCCCAAGTCTAACCTACTTGTTAACTCTTCAAAGAATTCTAACAGGTTTGTCAGGCACGACCTCCCCTTACTAAATCCATGCTGACTTATTTTAATCCAACCATGCACTTCCAAAAATTTAGAAATCTCATCCTTAACGATGGATTCGAGAATTTTACCTGCAACTGTGGTTAGACTAATCGATGTATAATTTTCCATCTTTTGTCTTGATCCTTTCTTGAACAACAGACTTACGACAGTGATTTTCCAATCATCTGGGACTTTCCCTGAACCAGTGCTTTTTGAAAGATTACAACTAACATCTCTGCTAATTCTTCAGCCACCTCCCTCAGAACGCTAGGAGGTAGCCATCAGGGCCAGGAGGTTTCTTAATTTTTATACCTATTAACTTTTCTTGCACTTTCTCTTTTGTAATGGCTACCATACTCAATTCTGCCCCATAACTCTCCTTAATTGTTAGGATATTACTCATGTCTTCCACTGTGAAAACTGACACAAAGTATTTATTAAGTTCTTCAGCTATTTTCTTATCTCCCATCACTAGCCTTCCTGCATCAATTTGGAGCAGCCCAATTTCTACTTTTGCCTCTCGTTTGTTTCTTATGTAGTGCAAAAAAAACTTTTACTATCATTTCTAACATTACTGGTCCGCTTACCTTCATATTTGATCCTCTCCTTCCTTATTTCTCTCTTCGTTATCTTCTGTTTGTTTTTGTAGTCTTCCCAAGCTTCTGATTTCTCAGTGCTCTTGGCCACTTTGTAGGCTCTGTCTTTTTCGTTGATACATTTCCTGACTTCCTTTGTCAGCCATAGCTGTCTCCCCCCCACCCCACCCAATAATCTTTCTTATTTTGGGGAATGAACCTCTGTACTGTGTGTCCTCAATTACACCCAGAAATTCCTGCCATTGTTGCTCTACTGACTTCCCCACTAGGCTCTGCTTCCAGTCAATTTTTCTCAGTTCCTCTCTCATTGCCCTTTATTTAACTGTAACACCATTACATCCAATTTTGTCTTCTCTCTTTCAAACTGCACACTGAACTCTACCATATTATAATTGCTGCCTCCTTTGCTTTAAGATTTTTTATAAAAGTCTGGCTCATTACATAGCACTAAGAATTGAAATATGCTCAGTTAGACCACAGTTGAGGAAGTGTGTAAGGGGCGAATGGCCTATTCCTAGCCTTGTGAAATTGGTTCTGGCTCTGAACCATTGAGTTGTGGAGCACAAAAACAATCCTTCGGTATGTGCCGACCAGACAGCCTAAATTAATCTCATCCCATTTGCCAGCACTTTGTCCATAACCCTCTAAAACTTCTTATTCATGTACCTATCCAATGCCTTTTAAATGTTGTATTTGTACCAGCCTCCACCATTTTCTTTGGCAGCTCATTCAGCTCACACACCAACCTATACGTGAAAAGGTTGCCCCTTGGGGCCGTTTTTAAATCTTTCCCCTCTCACCCAAAACTAATGCCCTCTTGTACTGGACTCCCCCACCTCAGGAAAAAACCTTATCTTTTTGTCATATCCATACCTGCCATGATCTTAAACCTCCATAACGTCACCCCTCAGCCTCCAATGCTCCAAGGAAAAGAGCCCCAGCCAATTCAGCCTCTCCCTGTAGCTCAAAACCTAGCAACATTCTTATAAATAATTTCTGAAGTCTTTTAAGTTTTACAGACTGGAGGCCTGTGACCAGTGGAGTGCCACAAGGATTGGTGCTGGGCCCTCTGCTTTTTGTCATTTACATAAATGATTTGGATGCGAGCATAAGAGGCACAGTTAGTATGTTTGCAAATGACACCAAAATTGGAGGTGTCGTGGACAGCGAAGAGGGTTGCCTCAGATTACAACAGGATCTTGACCAGATGGGCCAATGGGCTGAGAAGTGGCAGATGGAGTTTAATTCAGATAAATGCGAGGTGCTGCATTTTGGGAAAGCAAATCTTAGCAGGACTTATACACTTAATAGTAGGGCCCAAGGGAATGTTGCTGAACAAAGAGACCTTGGAGTGCAGGTTCATAGTTCCTTGAAAGTGGAGTCGCAGGTAGATAGGATAGTGAAGAAGGTGTTTGGTATGTTTTCCTTTATTGGTCAGAGCATCGAGTCCAGGAGTTGGGAGGTCATGTTGCGGTTGTACAGGACATTGGTTAGGCTACTGTTGGAATATTGCGTGCAATTCTGGTCTCCTTCCTATCAGAAAGATGTTCAGAAAAGATTTACAAGGATGTTTCCAGGGTTGGAGAATTTGAGCTGTAGGGAGAGGCTGAACAGGCTGGGGGTGTTTTCCTGGAGTGTCGGAGGCTGAGGGGTGACCTTATAGGGGTTTACAAAATTATGAGGGGCATAGTGGGGTCGGGGAGTCCAGAACTAGAGGGCATTGTTTAGGGTGAGAGGGGAAAGATATAAAAGAGACCTAAGGGGCAACTTTTCCATGCAGAGGGTGGTACGTGTATGGAATGAGCTGCCAGAGGATGCGGTGGAGGCTGGTACAATTGCAACATTTAAGAGGCATTTGGATGGGTATATGAATAGGAAAGGTTTAGAGGGATATGGGCTGGGTGCTGTCAGGTGGGACTAGATTGGGTTGGGATATCTGGTCGGCATGGATGGGTTGGACCGAAGGGTCTGTTTCCATGCTGTACATCTCTATGACTCTTAAGTTTCACAACATCGTTCCTGATTAGTGATTAATAGGCTGTGAACAATCTATTTTGTTGAGGTCGTAAGAGAAAGTGTTTCTTGAGGCGAATTAACTTTCACACTTTTTTTTCTAATCCTTGGGTTCCTTTAAATCTTTCCCCTCTCACCCTAAACCTGTGCCCTCTAGTTCGGGATTCCCTTCCCCTGGGGAAGAGACAGACAAAAGGAATGAGATGTGCAACCACAGGGAAAAGAATTGTGGCTCCCGCCTTTTTTTTATTCCAAATTGGCAATTGGACACAATCTCTGTCAGTAACAACTAGTGCCGGCCACCATTGGTCAGGTGGAGTAAGGTGCGCTCTGATTGGAGGGGGCGCGGATGATGCGCGTCACTCGAGGAGACGGAAAGAAGAGAAAAAGGAAAATGGTGCGAGGCTGTGGTTTTCTCATCGACTCAGCGGGCGGTTTCTGACGGAGGGAGGGGGGCAGACAGGCATCGTTTACCTCAGAAAATACCTTTAAAATACATTTCAAATTAAAGCCCGAACTTTTCAAACAAAAGTTGTGAAATAAAGTTTGAGAAACGAAGCTCACTCACGTCAATAATTTCAGTCCGAGACAAGATCTGAATCAGTAGTGTCACTTATTTTACTCTTGCAAGAGGGGTTTTGTGTCCACTGTCCACAAGGCAGGGACACACACACTGAATTCAACTAGTACACAATATTTATGTAATTCGTTCCTATTCCATCCTCCCATTGCTCCTCCCCTGTTTACATCTCCCACCTAAGACTCTTGTTTATCTCTTGCCTTATCCGACCTTGTCTGTGACAAAATGCTTATTCTGGCCTCACAAGGCCGTTTGACCACATCCTGCTGTGGTCCATTGTTAGGTATATCCTCCTTCACTACCATCTGTTTCCCTCACTTGTTATGACCTTATGACCTCTTGATTGTGGTTTGTTCTTGTTTTTGCAGAAGCGGGAAATAGATGCTTATAACTACTGTTTGTACAGGCATATCTAGCTTAACCCCCTCCCCTCACAGCACCTTATCTATTTGTCTGTAACATCTACCATTGTTTGCAGGCATATTTCATTCTTGCATGCACATTTTAGCTAATACAAAAACAATTATATATTTCCTCACATAGTTTTCATTCTTGTTATCTCAACTCTTGGCTGAAACAATTATACACTGGTGTGAGTTCATTTACCTTGAATAAGTAATTATAATTGCAGAAGTAACCCTACTTTACCTATATCCCACAAAAGGAAACAGTCCCCGGTGGGGTTTATAGTTTATTTGTGTATAATTCCCGGGGCCCAGGAAGGGGGAGGTGACGGTTACCGGGTGAACAAGAAAACAAATTAAAAATGGCGGTGGAGGAGAGAGAGCCGGCGCCTGCGGCTTCTTCGGCGGCGGCCGGAGCCCAGGAGCTCAACAACCCCCCGGAGCTGGAGGAAGGTCCGAGCTCCAAGAAGCGGGGGGTCCGGCTGGAGGCTGGATTTGCTCAAGGCTTGTATCTATTAACTTATTTAAATGGTACCTACTGTATGGGGCTATGGTTTACATTAAAACCGGAGGGTCATGTCAGAGTGTTTGTTTATATTGAGCAGTTGTAGTTGGTAAAATACACTCCGTGGAGGAGCACCTTCTATGATGCTGCATTTCTTGCCTTCTGCCCTTCCCCCATTTGTTATCTCCCATTTGATTTTACATTTTATTTGGTCAGATTTAATTTCATATTAACGAGACTTGGTGTTCACTGTGTGCTATTAATTTGTTTGTTGGATTATTGTAATACAAAAATAATCGTGCCATTTCATTTCTGATGTCAGAGTTTGACATTGAATGTGCAGGTGTGAATACCAGCAAGTTGTGAAAATAAATCAAGAGCTTGTGCTTCCAACAAAAAAAGCAGTTCACTGATATTAATGGCATTGTCTCATTTGAGGATGATTTGAGTCTGACCAACAAACCTTTTCATGCAGTCACCCAATTTAATTAAAATTTTCTTTAACTTAATTACAGAAAATAACTCTGGCAGGCTAAAATTTTGTACAATTTGTTTATAAGATTTATTTATATGTTCATTGCTTTCGATGTGGTCTCTGCCACATCAGGGAGACTGGACGCCAACTTGCAGAATATTTCAGGGAACAGCTCTGGGATACCAAAACTAAATGACCCCATCGCCTTGTGGCTGAACACTTTAACTCCCCCTCCCACTCTGTCAAGGACATGTAAGACCTGGGCTGCCTCCCCCTCCAAGCTCTAGCTACTTGACACTTGAAGAAAGAATACCTCGTCTTCCGCTTTGGGACCCACTAACTACATGGGATCAATATAGATTTCACCAGTTTCCTTATTTCCCCTCAACTCCCCCCCCCCACCACACCCATCGCCACACCACACACCTTATCCCAGATCCAACCTTCTAACTCGGCACCGGCCTCTTGAACTGTCTTCCCTGTCCATCTTGCTTCCCACCTATTCGCTCCACTCTCCTGTCTGACCTATCACGATCGATCCCCACTTCTATCTACCTATTTGATTCACAGCTACCTCCCCTCCAGCCCCAGCCCCTTCCCCATTATCTCTCAGCCCCCTTGGACCACCCTTCATTCCTGATGAAGAATTTATGCTCTAAACCAAGACTGTGATGAAGCAACATCCTCAACAAATAAGAAAGAGCTCCCAGGGTTGGAGAGTTTGAGCGCGAGGAAAAGGCTGAACAGACTGGGGCTATTTTCCCTGGAGCTTTGGAGGCTGAGGGGTGACTTTATAGACGTTCATAAAATCATGAGGGGCATGGACAGGGTAAATAGGAAAGGTCTTTTCCCTGGGGTGGGGGGAGTCAAAAATTAGAGTGCATAGATTTAAGGTTAAAAACAAATGGAGTTTAATATAGATAAGTGTGAGGTCTCACAGTTTGGACAGTCAAATCAAGGTAGGGGTTTCATGGTGAATGGTTGGACCTGTAGTGGAACAGAGGGATCTTGGAGCAGGTTCACAGTTCACTGAAAGTGGAATCATAGGTAAAGGCCTTCTTCAGTCAGGGCATTGAGTTAGATGGGAATTTATGTTGCAGTTATGCAGGAGGTTGGTGAGGCTGCACTTGGAGATTCAGTGCTATATTGAAGGCAGGAAAGAATAACAAACGTATACTAATTAGAGAGCCATAAATTATATATCTAAATAAGATAGTGAATTAGAGTCGAGATAAGCACCAAATAAGAATGTTCTTCTGACAAGCACCCAGTCTGTTTCATATGCAGTATTTCAAACCAAGAGATCTAGGGGTGCACGTTCGTAGCTCCAAGAAAGTGGAGTTACAGTGTTAACAGCCTGCTTCCATTCATCAGTACAAGTAATGAGCATAGGAGTTGGGACATCTTGTTGCAGCTATCACACATGCCACACAACACAGGGTGTGACCCTGACCTTCTCTGACTGACCATCCCTTTGAATATCGGGGGGAAGACACCCCTTTAATTGTGATGTTCAGGAAAGATGCCTTATTTCAACAAAAATGTGCTGTACTCACAGATGTTTGGACAGAGAAAGGAAGTTGCAGTCTTGGGTGAAGCTCAACCTTCATTCAGAGAGAGGAGCAGCAGGAGCTTCAGAAGCTCATGGTCCAACTTGCGCATTCAGACAATAGGGGGGCTCTGATTGGCAAGTGGACCCGGCAAAGTTTGGTTCTTCAGGGCTCCCCATTGGTCAATCCCCAGACACAGCACCGCGTGGACTGGGTGATGTGCGTGATGGGAGACAGCCAGTCTGGAAACGTGGGGAAGTCACTGCCAACCACCACAAATCCAACTGACTATACCCCCCCCCCCCATCCCCCACCAATTGTGGGCATCACAATGCTAAAGTTAACCAATGAGGTTCAGAGGGAAACTGTCTCTTCTGTGCAAAATCTGGGAACAAAGTAATGTCTCCCCCTTTCCATTCCTCATCCTAGGAGAGCAAAAGAAGGGGGGAAAGCACTGTCCACTTGTAGCAACTGGAGACAGACAATGTGAATCCACTGGGAGCAGACTCTGTAAAGGTCAGTTTCAGTAGGCCACTCCTGGAATATTGTGTGCAATTCTGGTCTCCCTCCGAAAGGAACGATGTTGTGAAACTTGAAAGGATTCAGAAAAGATTCACAAGGATGGTGCCAGGGTAGGTGGGTTTGAACCACAGGGAGAGGCTGAATACGATGGGTCTGTTTTCCCTGAAGCGTCGCAGGCTGAGTGATTTTTTTTTTCGCAGAGGTTGATAAAAACTTGAGGGGTGTGGATGGGGTGAACGGACAAGGTCTTTTCCTGGGATAGAGGGAGTGCAGAACTAGAGGGCACAGGTTTAGGGTGAGAGGGGAAAAATTCAAATGGTTGTGCATGTATGGAACGAGCTGCCAGGGGAAGTGGTGGAGGCATCTGGATGGGTATATGAATAGAAGGGTTTAGAGGGATAATTTTGGATATCTGATCGGCATGGACAAGTTAGATTGAAGGATCTATTTCTGTGCTTTCTGTCTCTGACTCTGACTGGTGAAAAGCATTGGCATTTGTTGAAACATTTATGCAACAGAAAATTATAAGACGGTAAAGATAAGCCTTATGTCATGGATCCACGAATCCCGGATTAGTATGGATGTATTTCCAGTAATAGAGTCAATATGACATGGAAGGAGTCCAAAACGATTGCTTCTTTTACAAAAATTCACACTTAAATCCGAGTCTTCTGGGAATCTAAGACAACCGTGCGTTAATATAAGACAGATAAATCTGGGATGTATGGTACATATTTGTTGGAATGTTTATGGCTCTAAAAGCCTGATTTGCAGTTGTTTCTGGGCTCGTAATATTGTACTGCAGCATATTGTATATCTTCAATAAGAACGTCAATACCGCATGATAGATGTCCATTCAGCAACTTGAGGCCATGTGAACTCTTCATGGAGTATGCAATCCACCACATTACCCTGCTGTATACATTTACATATAGATCAGCACAAAGATCTTGGGTATTAAGAGAGGAAAGAATGTTCCACAGAAACTAGAATTGTGTGTTCGGATTTTCTATTGTGGACTGACAGCAATGACCTTTGCAATCTCTTTTCACAGGAATATCATGAGAAGAATTTGGAGGCAGAAATCTCAGACCAAACATCACGTCAAAGTCTGAGAGTCACTTGATTCACCAGGACGTAGATATTGATGGCCTTGAAAACAAACGAGAGAAGGTCTGTCTGTTTCATTAGGTTTTAAACATCAGTGTGACTGGAAACTCAGAGTCTCACATACCCACATACCAGAGTAATGACAGACTGAATGAGTGTGTTCCAATTATCAGAGGGTTCACCAGTAACACGACACACATATTGTAAGCGTGAGCGAGTTTTCAACTGATTGTTGAACCTGGAGAAAGACGAGGACAACTGCACCCTGGAGAAACCATGAAAATGCAGGGAATGTAGGAACGGTTTCCCTTCCCCGCCTGCACTGGACATTCATCAGCATTTACACACTGGGCAGCGGCTGTTCACCTGCACTCAGCACGGAAAGGTTTCACTCAGTCACATCACCACCTGGTCCACACTGGGAGAAACCATTCCTCTGCCCTGTATGCTGAAGCAGATGAAGGACATTTTTTTTAATCCTGGATGGAGCATACTACAGGTATACCTGAAATAGACAAATATGTCTCTGTCCCATTGAGACTCCAGCACAGGGCCAGGGTGGGCAGCTCAATTGGTCTCTGTCAGTGTTCATTCTCCACCTGAGCCTCCACCCACCCCTCTTCATTGCCTCCCATCTCCCCTCCATCAGCATACAGGTATCACCCCACTTTTCGAAAGTTCACTTTACACTACTTCACTTTTACAAAAGACCTACATTAATACCTGTTTTCACAAACCGAAAGAAATCCTAAGAGGATTTTCGCTTTTACAAAGAAAGGCATAATATAAATTAATTCATGGTAATTGCTCCTTTGCTTTATTCCATTTCAGCTTATGAAAGGTTTCATAGAAATGCTTTACTTTCAGATAGTGGGGGAAACTTGTATCAATATAATACAGCACGGTCACAGGCTCTTCTCACTTGGTTTAGGCACACCCCCCTCCCCAAGCCTGTGCTAATTCTTAATCCTTACTTAGACCTGCTATTTATTGCCCGTGTGTGGTTTCTGTTCCTCTGTTCACCTCCCCTTCACGTGTCTATCAAGATAGACCTTAAACATTGTTAAGGTGCCTGCTTCCACTACCTCCACTGACAGTGCGTTCCAGAAATCCACCACCCCTCTGTGTGAATTCCCCCCCCCCCCAACACTTTTTCCCTCGCCACTTCTCCCCCAGACAGTCCCCCTCTCGCCTTGAACCTGTGCCCTCTTGTAGTTGACCTTTCCATCCTGGAGGGAAAAACCACCTCTATCATAGAATCCCTCCAGCGTGGAAACAGACGATTCAGCCCAACAAGTCAACACCGTCCCTCCAAAGATTAACACATTGAGACGCATTCCTTTACCACTATTACTCTACATTTGCTCCTTACTAATGCACCTAACTTACACATTCATGAACACTGGGGCAATTTACACACAGACAATCTAACTTAACCTGCCTCTCCCTGGACACTATGGGTAATTTAGCTTCGCTAATCCACCCTAACCTATACATTTTTGGATTGAAGGAGGAAGCTGGAGCACTCTGAGGAAACCCACACAGACACGGGAGCTGGGGTGCAGGGAGAATGTGCAAACTCCACACAGACAGTTGCCTGAGACTGAAATCGAACCTGGGTCTCTGGCACTGTGAGGCATCAGTGTGAACCACTGAGCTACCCTGCTGCCCCTGTCCAGCCAATATGTGTCTCATCATTTTATCGAGGTCTCCCCTCAGCCTCTGTCTTTCCAGAGAAAATAATCCAGGTTTATGCCACTTATCCTCATAATGAGAGCCCTCCAGACCAGGCAATGTCCTGGTGAATCTTGTCTGTACCCTCTGCCAGAACACCCACATCCTTCCGGTTGCGTGGCGACTAGGACTGCATGCAATATTCCAAATGTGACCGGAATAAATAGCTGTAACATAACACACCGACTCTTACACTCAAGGAAGGCAAGCATGCTGTGTGCCTTCTTGACCACCGTACCCACCTGCATTACCACTTACTGGGATCTATATGCCCACATCCTTCTGTATGCCAGTCCTGTATGCCATTTCCTTCTTCTCTATCCAGCTTCACCTTAATTGTCTTAATTTTATTCCTCTCTTCATCTCTTTCCCCCCCTCCTCACCACTCCACACATCAGCGTATCATAAGACTGTAGGAGCCGAAATTAGGCCATTCAGCCCATTGAGTCTGCTTCACCATTCAATCATGGCTGATACGTTTCTCAACCCCATTCTCCCCACAACCATTGACCCCCTTGATACTTGAAACCTATCTATCCCTGTCTTAAATATACTCAGTGACCTGGCCTCCACAACCTTCTGTGGCAGTGAATTCCATAGATTCACCACTCTCTGGCTGAGGAAGTATCTCTTACCTCCGTTCTAAAGGGTCTTCCCTTGATGCGAAGGCTAAGCCCTCAGGTTCTAGTCTCTCCTCCGAATGGAAACATCTTCCCAACATCCACGCTCAGGTTCTAGTCTCTCCTCCGAATGGAAACATCTTCCCAACATCCACGCCGTTCATTATTCTGTGGGTTTCAATTAAATCCACCTCCTCCCCCCCACCCCCCCCCCCCCCCCCCCATCCTTCTGAACTCCATAGAATATAAACCTAGAGTTCTCTAATGTTCTTCGTACGTTAAATTTTTCATTCCTGGACCATTCTCGTGAACCTCCTCTGAACACTTTCTAGGGCCAGTACATCCTTCCTGAGATATGGGGCCCAAAACTGTGTGCAATACTCTAAATGAGGCCTGCCCGGAGTCTTGCAGAGCCTCAGAAGTACATCTCTGCTTTTATATTCAAGTCCTGTCAAAATAAATGCCATTGTTGCATTTGCCTTCCTAACTACTGACTCAACCTGTAAGTTTACATTGAGAGAATCCTGGAGTAGAACTCCATAGTCTCTTTGCACATCAGATTTCTGAATTTTCTCCCCATAATCCTTCTGTTCCAGAGTAGCAGCAGAGATTTCCCGACAAACCGATTTGTATTCAGGGATACCAAGGGATCTTGGGAATTGTCAGTATCTCAGGAGGAGGCAGAGAGGAATGTGGTGTGGTCCTGTAAACTGCAGAACTTTCCAAACTGCCTGAGTCAGCAATAACTCTTTCTGGACCAAGAAACAAAAGGGCCACTGAGAAACTGTGACATCATAAGCCCTCAAGCAGAAATTAGGCCATTGAGTCTGCTCCACCATTCAATCGTTCTTAAGTATCAAGTGTTACAGGGAGAAAATTATCAGCCATGATTGAATAGTGGAGTAGACTCAGTGGGCTGAATGGCCTAATTTCTGCTAGTTAACCATCCCTGGGAAGAAGGACGCAAAACAACGAGCTGTTTCCTGGGATGGACGAGATAAGTGTTTAATAACCTCATGACAAAAGGACAATTAAGTCTGTCTGTGGAAGGAAGGCCCTGATGTAAAGGGGTTAATTGCAGGACAGGCTGTTTCAGACAGCTAAACCTCAAGGATAAGAAGGTAAGTTGCAGGCCCAAGGTCTCCAGCAGTGTGGGGAGGTGGTGGTAGAATCTAAAGAAACGGCACTCCACAGATTTGAAAGTGAGGAATCGCCACCAGAATTTAACTCCGGAACAATGCAGCAGCAATACTTGGAAGAACAACACTGCATCAAACCCCTGTAAACCTTCAGAGATGGGCACTGTCAGTGGAAATTCAGTTAAATTCTGCCATAGTCAACTTGGGAGTGAGGTTGAACTTGGTTACTTGAGGGGTTTTATTTTTAGTTGCTACATACAATAAAATGTAAATCATTGTTTCAGCAGTTGATTCTGTGTGCGGTTTCTGAGTCAGGAGCCAAATTAAAATGATTCACTCATAACCGCAACAAGAGGCTGGGATTAACATTGACTCTATTGCATTCAGCAAGACATCACATCAATACTGTTATAAAGCGAAGGCTGACAGTACCTCCCCAGGTCTTAAACTGAAACATCCAGAGGAGCGTGTTGCCCTATAATTTGTAAAATTAGCGCGAAAAGTGGTGTAACCTGCTCTAGTGATAAAAATAATACCCTGACACTTTAAAATCAACAATCAGTAATTTATTCTTCCAACTCTCTCAGTGAACAAATTAACAAAACTATTAACAAACTGGATACAGGCCAAGAACAGACAGGTGGCACTAGTTTAGTTGGAGATCATGGACTGGTTGGTCTGAAGGGTCTGTTTCCAGGCTGCATAACTCCATAGCCCTGAATGAATGGGGATCCATCCCAAAGATGATAAAGATTTCGAGAACCACTTTAGGCAAATGTGTGGACCCCTCCAGGTAAATGAGGCACTGTGAGGTTCAGTAGATTAGCCAGTAAGTTCTCTCTGAGAGACTTGTCTCAAGAAAGCTTGTGATTTCAAATAAACCTGTTGCACTGTAACATGGTGTCGTGTGACTTCTGACTTCTTCAACTCTGGGTTTGTCTCAAACTGGATGGGATACTTTGTCCAACTTGGCATATTTAAACAGTATCGCTTGGAGGAATTCTTTTTTTTAAGATTAGATTAGATTCTCTCCAGTATGGAAACAGGTCCTTTGGCCCAACAAGTCCACACTGGCCCTCCACAAAGTAACCCACCCAGACCCATTCCCCTATCCCTATTCCTCTACATTTACCCCTGACTAATGCACCACACCTACACATCCCTGAACACTATGGGACAATTTAGATGGGCCAATCCATCCTAACCTGCATATCTTTAGACTGTGGGAGGAAACCAGAGCACTCAGAGGTAACCCATACAGACATGGGGGGGCATTGTGCAAGTTACACACAGACCGTCACCGTGAGGGTGGAATTGAACCCAGGTCAGCATAGTGAGGCAGTGGTGCTAACCACTGAGTCGCCGTGCCACCCTGAGCTACCGTAGGGTGGGCTGGGAGGGGGGTTGGTGTGAGTCCAGCACAAAACAAAAAAAGCCCACTGACTCTCCCACTGCACCCACTGTCAGGAAGTTCGGTCCTGGGGGTGACCCACAGCAGCGTCACCGGTGGAATCTGATTGTTGGGTGCGCTGATGCCCCCGCTGGTGCCTCCGCAAGTTGCAGGACAATGTGAACCTCCGCCCGCAGTCGGGGCAGGCAAGCGGCCTCTCCCCGGTGTGGACCCATTGGTGGGCCAGCAGTTTGGAGGAGCGGGTGAACCCCTTTCCACACTCGGGGCAGCTGAATGGCCTCTCCCCCGTGTGGA
This sequence comes from Chiloscyllium plagiosum, assembly GCF_037043375.1. Lineage (NCBI taxonomy): Eukaryota > Metazoa > Chordata > Chondrichthyes > Orectolobiformes > Hemiscylliidae > Chiloscyllium > Chiloscyllium plagiosum. Next base: position 78,564,118 of record NW_028270165.1, on the reverse strand, counting down.
CTCGCTGGTGCTTCAGCAGGTTGGAGGAACTGCTGAAGGCCTCCCTGCACTCGTGGCAACTGAAGAGCCTCTCCCCTGTGTGGAATCGCTGGTGGGTCTGGAGGTTGTCCACCCAAGTAAACCCTTTCCCACACATGGAGCAGTAAAACGCCCTCTCACCAGGACATAGGAGCAAGTAAAGCCCTTCACCCACTCGGGGCAGGAGAACGGCCTCTTCCCAGTGTGATTGCACTGAACAGCCGCCAGGACAGATGGGACACGGAAGCCCTTCCCACAGTCGCCACACTTCCACAGTTTCTCAACGGGGCGGGATTCCTCTGGTTTCTCCATGGCCGAAGCTTCAGCTGCACACACACACAAGTGTACAACCCCACCGTGAATTCTTCTTTCCAGGCCGTATAACTGTTTCAGGCTCCACACTCAGTGCACTGCAACAGTAGTGCCTTTCCTGAAGAAGGGCCTGTGCCCGAAACGTCGAATCTCCTGTTCCCTGGATGCTGCCTGACCTGCTGTGCTGTTCCAGCAATAAAGTTTCAACTTTGATCTCCAGCATCTGCAGACCTCACTTTCTCCTCTTTCAACCAGTCCAACTGACGCTGAAACCGTACTCAAATAGGAACCAAAAAAAAAGCTTTGCTCCTTCGCACAGAATCATATTTGAAAATTGTTGCGGTCCTGATGGATTGAGTGACCGTCAGACATTGACGTGAAAGTGAGGACTGCAGACGCTGGAGAGTCAGTCAAAAAGTGTGTTGCTGGAAAAGCGCAGCACGGCAAGCAGCATCAGAGAAGCAGGAGAATCAACGTTTTGGACATAAGCACTTCATCTGTTGATTTTGAAACTTCTGTCTTCAGATAGTCTGTAAGAAGAGATTACAAAAGTCGTCACTGCCAGTCCGGTTAAGAATGAGACATCAAGGCATTGACACTAACACCAGAGAGAAACTGAACATATAGATGTGGCAAATATTAGTGGCAAGCCAGAGTGATAGAGATATGTAGCACCAAAACAGACCCTTCGGTCTAATTCGTCCGTGCCAACTAGATAACCTAACCTAATCTCGGCCAGTTTGCCAGCATTTGGCCCATATCCTCTAAACCCTTACTAATCGTATACCCATCCTGATGCCTTTTAATGTCATAATTGTACCAGCACCCACCACATCTGGCAGCTCTTTTCTTAAACACACCACTTTCTGCACCCTCCACCAGCAGGTTCACTCCGGGGAGAAGCCGTTCACCTGCGCCGTGTGTGGGAAGGGCTTCACCCAGCTGTCTACTTTGCAGGCCCTCCAGCACATTCACACCAGGGAGAAGCCGTTCTCCTGCTCTGTCTGCAGGAAGGGCTTCATTGATTCGTGTGGCCTGTAGAGACACAAGTGAGTCCACACAGGGGAGAGCCATTGATTTGCTCGGTGTGTGGGAAGGGCTTCACCCATTTGACCTCCCTGCTGACCCACCAGCACATTCATACCAAGGAGAGGCTGTTCTCCTGCTCCATCTGTCGGAAGGGATTCATGGATTCCTCCGCCCTGCAGATACACCAGTGGGTTCACACCAGGGAGAGGCCGTTTACCTGCTCAGTGTGTGTGAAGGCCTTCAGTTGGTTGTCCCATCTGCTGAGTCACCTTTCCAGTCACATTGAATAGAGAATTTTAAAATTCTTTGTGTGGGTGTGACTTGGATTAGTATTCAAAAGAGCACACATTCACTGGTCAGTTGAACATCTATTAAGAGGCTCTTAACGATTGGAGGTATATACCTGAAATGTTTGACTCTGTGAAGAAATTTGATTTGGGAAGTGTGGCACTATAAGATGTACAGCAGGTCAGGCAGCGTCCGAGGGACAGGAGAATTGATGTTTCGGGCATTAGCCCTTCATCACATTCCAGTGCCACACTTTTTGACACTGACTTTCTAGCATCTGCAGTCCTCGCCTCCTCTGAGTCTGTGATGAAATCTGCCCCATGGAAAGATTGGCTCCAGTTTCTCCCTTCCCAGTGAGGCTGTCAGGATGACTACGTGGGAAAAAGAGAAAGCTCGTCCAGTACTGAAGGTCAGACAATTAAAATTAGGAAAAATAAAGTTTTTTTACAGCAGCTACAATCCTGGTAGCTTATGTGAGAAATGCCTCAAGGTATTTGGATATTGTCAGAGACTGAGATCCAGGGTCTGAGCCACACAACAAGTGGCAGGATGGACGGGGGAATGTAGACATGGGTTATGTCCCTACCATACAGCCATAGAACTCAACAGCACGGAAACAGACTTTTCAGTCCAGCACGTCCATGTCGACCAGATATCCCAAATTGATGAGACCATTTCTGGAATACAGTGTTCAGCTCCAGTCTCTCTGCTTTGGGATGGATTTTACACTTAAACGATTCAGAAAAAGTTTACAAGGATGTTGCTAGGGTTGAAGGGTTTGTGGTAAAGGGAGAGGACGAATGGGCTGGGGCTGGTTTTCTCTGAAGCATCAAAGGTTGAGGGGTGACCTTATAGAGGTTAAAAAATCATGAGTGGTATGGATAGGGTGAATACCAGTGTCGTTTCCCCAGGGTGGGCGAGTCCAAAACTAGAGGGCATAGGGATAAGGTGAGAAGGAAAAGATTTAAAGACGCCGAAATGCCCTGAAACTCCTTCCCTTGGATTCACTCCCCCTTCCTTTGCTACAAGTGAACAGACTGCCCCCACTCCCCCAGGATAAGGAATGGAAAGAGGGAGACATTGCTTTGTTCCCAGATGTTGTCCAGAGAGAGGGATTTTCCCTTTGAAACAGGTAGATAAAATAGTGAAGAAAATGTTTGGTATGCCTTCCTTTTTTGGTCAGAGCTTTCAGTATAGGAGTTGGGAGGTCATGTTGTGGTTATACAGGACGTTGGTTAGGCCACTTTTGGAATATTGAGTGCAATTATGGTCTCCTCCCTATGGGAAGGATGTTATGAAACTTAAAGGGGTTCAGAAAAGATTTACAAGGATGCTGCCAAGGTTAGAGGATTTGAGTTATAGTGAGAGGCTGAAAAGTCTGGGGCTATTTTCCCTGAAGCATCGCAGGCTGAGGGTTGGCCTTATAGGATTTTATAAAATCATGAATGGCATGGGTAGGGTAGGAACACTGGGACACAGACTTTAACCTTACACCTTCAATGCATCATCTGAGCTGAGATGGCATCTAATGTTAAAGCTATCTTGAGAATGTAACTTTTAAAAAAGTTCTGGGATTTACATATGAAGGAACCAACACTAACCTGATCTTTTGAAAAGATGAAAGACTTAAGCTAAATTTGTTTAATACTACATTCTTGAACAATAGTCTTGTGTAACTCCGGGCAGCTGGCCAATGACAGACAAGCCGTTTGGAGCATGGGATGTCAGTACCTGTCACTGCAGCTCCTATTGGCTCCTTCAGGAAGTCCTCCATACACACTTAGAGCTATCTGGCTGCATGAGGGTTTTCAGGTTTGTATCCTGGATAATATGTGATCAGCAGGCATCTGATAATCTACAGGAATTGCCACCAATGTTATGTTTCTTTAACTGTACTGACCGTGGGAAAGAAATCTGAAAGCAAATTATACATCAACTTTTGACATAGCCACTTGATTCATTGGGACTAGAATATCAGCACCCATACCAATCGAGAAGAAAGGTTTGTTTTTGTCTGCGTGACAGATTTTGAAAACTGGTGGAGCAGGAAGAGCATTGAGACACAGATACCCAAGTGAGGAAGATTCAGAGCACTGACTGTGAAAGGCACTTTAATGACTTACTCAGCTTAGGGGATCAAAACCACACCACCAGAAACTGTTCACCTACTGTGTGTGCAAGAAGGATTCATTGATTCCTCCACCCTACTAACACACCAGCAGGTCCACACTGGGGAGAAACCATTCACCTGCCCGGAGTGCGGGAATGGATTCAGTCAGATGTGCAACTCTGTGGACACACCAGCGAATCCACACCGGGAAGAGGCCATTCACCTACTGTCGGTGCAAGAAGAGCTTCATCAGTTCCTCCCACTTGCAGAGGCACCAGTGAGTTCATGTGCCATCACAGAGGGATTGAAGGACTGACGACCGCATGCCATTATCAATTGGATGATCAACCCAGTTCTGGGGACTCACTAGTTCGAATCCCGCCACGGCAGATGGCGGAATTGGAATTCAGTCAGAAATCTTGAGCCCAGAATTGGGGGGGTGGGAAAAGACATCTGATTCACTCATATCCTTTTTAGGGAAGGAAACTCTCATTGTGGGAAAGGATTCACTCAGTCATCTCAGCTGCATCCTTTACCCAGTCTGGTCTACATGTGACTCTAGACCCACAGCAGTACAGTTGACTCTTGACTGCTCCTCCTCCCCCTGGCAAATGACTGGGGAGAAATTTACTTGAATGATGCTACGGTGGCTCAGTGGTTAGCACTGCTGCCTCACAGCAACAGGGTCCCAGTTTCAATTCCAGCCTTGGGTGACTGTCTGTGTGGAATTTGCACATTCGCTCTGTATCCTCCGAATGCTCCGGTTTCCTCCCACAGTACAAAGAAGTGCAGGTCAGGTGAATTGGATGTGTTAAATTACCCATTGTGCTAGGTGCATTAGTCCGAGAGAAATGGGTTTGCGTGGGTTACTCTGCGGAGGGTTGGTGTGGACTGGTTGGGCTGAAGTGCCTGTTCCACACTGTAGGGAATCTAATCATAGCTGAACCTAACCATATCCCTCTAAACCCATCGTATTCATATAACCATCCAGATTCCTATTAAACATTGTAAATGCACCAGCCTCCACCACTTCCTCTGGCAGCTCTTTCCGTACACACACCACCCTCTGTGCGAAAAAGCTGCCTCTTCGGACCATTTTAAATCTTTCTCCCCTCACCTTAAACCGATTCCCTCCAGTTTACAACTTCATCTGCCCTGGTGAGAAGACTTACAAAAGTTGAGCAGCCAGACAAAATGCAAAAAGAATACAACGTCGAGCCACAGGGAAAAATAAAATTGTGACTCCAGCCGTTTTTTCTCCTTTTGGTCTTTACATTCTTTAAATCTGTCAGTAACAGTACTCGCCAAAGTGCACACTGCGCATGCTCTGAGGTGTCAACAAGGAAGGCGCATGCTCACCGGTGTCAGCAAAGACCGACATTTGTTCCTCGTTGTCCGAAGAACGGCACGCGACTTCCTTTTGATGGACCAATGGGGAAGTCTGAAGGATCGGATGGAGATTGGTCCTCCTGCCATTTAGTGCACCCCTATTGTCCGAATGCAAAAGTGGGACAATGAGCTTCTGAAGCTGCTGTGAAGATTGAGCTTCACCCCAGACTGTAACTTCCTTCTTCTGTCCAACATCTGTGAGTACAGCGCTCTCTTTTCTCACCCCCTTTTCTATTTAGTTTTCATTCTGGTGTTCAATTATAGAGTCATAGAGATGTACAGCACGGAAACAGACCCTTCGGTCCAAATCGACTATGCAGGCCAGATATCGCAACCTAACGTAGTCCCGCTTGCCAGCATCTAGCCTATATCCCTGTTCATATACAGTTGATTTGCAGTGACTGAAGGGAAAGGGAGTGATTCTCCTGGGTGGAGACAGACTCTGGAAATGTTGGATCAGGTCTGTGTCTCAATTGGCAAACACATAGCAAATGCAGTACCTCAATGTGAAACTATAGCCTTTGCTGTGAAAAAAACCCAGAAAAGAGGTGCATTGTTTAAATGTGATACAGAAGGTGAGGATTGCAAAGTGTGGCATTGGAAAAGTACAGCTGGTCAGGCAGCATGAGAGTTGATGTTTTGGGCACAAGCACTTCATCAAGAATGATGTGTGGATGTATAATGGGACCTCAGCGTCCTTCTGCACCAGTCACTGCCAGTTGTCAGACAGGTGCAGCCAGCAATCAGCAAGGCAAGTGGTATATTAACAGGAGGAATTGAGTTCAGAAGTGAGGATGTCTTCCTGCAGTTAGGGGGTCATTGAATATATTCAAGGCTGAGTTCATCTGATATTTTGAACAACAATGAAATGGATTTTTATGGGGGAAGGCAAGAAAATGGTTTTAAGACCAGTATAGAACAGTTACAGTGTCAGACAGAACAGAAACAGACCCTTCAGTCCAACTAGTCCATGCTGACTCTGTTCTCAAACTAAACTTGTCCCACCTACCAGTGTTTGGCCCATATCCTTCTGAATCTTTCCTATTCAGATACTTATCCAAATGTCTGTTTAAATGCTGTAACTGCACCTGTATCCACCGCTTCCTCTGGATATTCATTCCACACATGAACCACTCGCTGTGTAAAATGAAACATAGTGCCCCTTATGTCTCTTTCAAATCTTTCTCCTCTCCCCTTCAAAATTTGCTCCCTAATCTTGAAACCCCCAACGAAGGGAAAGGACACCTGCCTTTCACGTCAGCTATATCCCTCATGATTTAATCAACCTCAGTAAGGTCACCTCTCAACCTCCTATGTTCCAATGAAAAATGTCCCAGCCTGTCCACCAAAATGTAGGTATATTCATATCTAGTTATGATCTGTTCAATGCTGGTCCAGGCTTGAAAGACCAAATATCCTAGTCCTGCTCTCAATTCTCACACTCTGTGTCCAGGACAGCAAGAGACCATAAGACATAGGAGCTGAAATTAGGCCATTCAGCCCATCAGGTCTGCTGATACCACACAATCGCAGCTGATAAGTTTCTCAACCCCATTCTCCTGCTTTCTCCCCATAACCCTCGATCCCCTTGATACTTAAGAATCTGTCTACCTCCATCTTAAATATCCTCAATGACCTACCCTTTACAGCCTTCTGTGGCAATGAATTCCAAAGATTCACCACTCTCTGGTTGAAGAAGTTTCTCCTTATCTCTGTTCCAAAAGGCCTTCCCTTTACTCTAAGGCTGTGCTTTCAGGTTCTTGTCTCTCCTCCCAATGGAAACATCTTCCCAACATCCACTCTGTCCAGGCCATTCAATATTCTGTATGTTTCAATTAGAGTGTGGGCCTGTGAATCAGCATGAAACAGACTCTTCAGGGTGAGATAGAGCAGGGATTAGGTTCAGCAAAGTGAGAATGGAGGGAGTGTGTGTAGGATGGAGATTTTCAGCTTCTAGAGAATAAGAGAGGAAAGAGAGTTTCGCATAAACTAGAATTGATCAGATGGGTCAGTGGGCCAAGGAGTGGGAGATGGAGTTTAATTTAGACAAATGTGAGGAGTTGCATTTTGGTCAAGCAATCCAGGCAGGGCTGACACAGTTAAGGGGAGTGTTGCTGAATAAAGAGACCTTGGAGTGCAGGTTCATAATTCCTTGAAAGTGGAGTCTCAGGTAGCTAGGATAGTAAAGAAGGTGTTCGGTATGCTTTCCTTTGTTGGTCAGAGCATTGAGTATGGGAGTTGGGAGGTCATGTGGCAGCTGTACCGAAATTGGTTGGGCCACTTTTGGAATACTGCATTCTATTCTGGTCTCCTTGATACAGGAAAGATGTTGTGAAACTTTGAAAGATGTTGGGAAAGATTTACAAGGCTGTTGCCAGAGTTGGAGGATTTGAACTACTAGGAGAGGCAGAATAGGCCAGCAGTATTTTCCCTGGAGCATCAGAGGTTGAGGGGTGACCTTTATACACATTTGTAACGGGCATGGATAAGGTGAATACCCAAGATCTTTTCCCCATGATGGTGCAGTCCAAAACTAGACGGTGCATGTTTGAGGTGAGAGGGGAATGATTCACAAGTGTGGTTGTGAAGACTGGACTTTCAGAGCAGCTGTCAAAGATGTTTTGCCCTGACTGGGAGCAGAAGTTGTTACAGCGAAATCTTTCATTTAAAAGCCAACAACTGAGTGAGTGAGTACATCCGGGATTTTGGTGGAAAGTGGGAATTCATTGCACTTTGGGGCTGCAGCCCTTCCCTATCCAGTCATTTCTGCTGTTGGGTGAGACTAGACCTCAAGATTAGGGGGAGTAGCTTTCAAACAGAGGTTAGGAGGAACTGTTTTTCCTGGAGAGTAGTGAATCTATGGAATTCTCTGCCCAGTGAAGCAGTAAAGGCCACTTCAGTATATTGAAGACACAGTTGGATGGGTTTTTGCATGGTTAGTGAATTAAGGGTAGCTTTGACAATGCAGGGAGGAGGAGCTGCGATGGTGGATCGATCAGCCATGGTCTTAATGAATGGCAGAGCAGGCTCGACAGGACAAATGGCCTTCTCCTGCTTCCATTACTATGGAACTATAACCCTGCATTTCCCATTGGCTAGCCCATCTAATCTGCACATCCCTGGACACTGTGGGCAATTTAGCATGGCCAAGGCAAATCAAGGCAGGTGAGCAATGTCGTGATGTGGAAAATGAACATCAGAGAACAATAGCAAGGGACAAGGAGAGTAAATGTCCCAGCAATCAAATCTTGATTCCCAAGATCACAAAAATTGAAACTAAAAACGGTATGTCTGAATGTGTGCTGCATTGTAACAAACATAAGTGAATTGACTACACACATTGAAGAGAATGATTATGATCTGAGACTCTTTACAGAGATGTGGCTTCAGGATGACAAGGATTGGATCCTGAATATCGAAGGGGGAGTCAAATGGGAAGCTAGGTAAAGGCAGAGGGTTGGCACTGCTAATCAAAGCATTGATCACAGGGTAGTCTGGTGTCAGTTCAGATTTCAGGTCCTGATTTTTCTCTCCTCTGTTGATCTCCCTGTTCACTCAGAGTAAGATGTTGGTCTGTCAGCTCTACTGGATTTTTACACCATCCGGAACAATAAAACATTCGGTCAATCGAGACCCAACCCACCATCGCCCAGCTTGTCAACCGTCCAGATACAGAATGTAGCAGGGAATCAAACAAGAAAAACGAAACCAAATCAGAAATAAATATATGCTCATGCTTAATGTTTGTTCATTAGTAAGTAAACCAGAAAAGGGTTCTCCCAGAATTCTTATAGTGCCCTATTTGAGGAATTCCCTATCCCTTACATCTAACTACTAGTACCCAGCTATGATTTACTACAACATTTACATCAACAGAAATAAAGCATCTGTTATCTCTGTGATATGCAGCACAGAAATGGACTTTTTATCTCTCTCATGCATGTGTGTGCACACACAAGTCCATGGCAGTGAATTTGTATTTGCAGCATTATATTTGCCGATACATTCTATTTTGCTCCTAAAATGAACAAGCTCCAGGCAGTCAATACATGTAGTATTATGTAAATTCAACTTTGGAAATAGAAGCAGTCTGAACCAAGGTTAGGATACTGGCAGGCTCTGACCTCGCACCTTTCACACATTGTCTAGGCTGAATTAGAGTTGTAGAGATGTACAGCATGGAAACAGACCCTTTGATCCAACTTGTCCATGCTGACTAGATATCCCAACCCATCTAGTCTCACCTGCCACACCCAGCCCATATCCCTCCAAACCCTTTCTATTCATATATCTGGACCTCCCCCCAAACCCCAGGGAAAGGATCTTATCTACTTACCCTATCCATGCCCCTCATGATTTTATAAACTTTTATAAGGTCACCCCTCCGCCTCTGATGCTCCATGGAAAACAGGTCAGAGCCTGTTCAACCTCTCCCTAAAGCTCAAATCCTCCAGCTGTGGCAACATCCTTGTAAATCTTTTCTGAACCCTTTCAAGTTTCACAACATCTTTCTGATAGGAAGGAGACCAGAATTGCACGCAATATTCCAACAGTGGCCTAACCAATATCCTGTACAGCCACAACATGACCTCCCAATTCCTGCACTCAGTACTCTGACCGATAAAGGAAAGCATACCAAATGCTTTCTTCACTATCCTATCTACCTGTGACTCCACTTTCAAGGAACCTGTACTCCAAGATCACTTTGTTCAGCAACACTTCCTAGGACCATATTATTAAGTGTATACATCTTGCTCTGATTTGTTTTTCCAAAATGCAGCACCTTGCATTTATGTAAATTAAACTCAATCTGCCACTTCTCAGCCCATTGGCCCATCTGATCAAAATCCTGTTGTGATCTGAGGGAACCTTTTTCGCTGTCGACGACACCTCCAATTTTGGTGTCACCTGAAAACTTACTAACTATATCTCTTCTTATAATCACATCCAAATCATTTATATAAATGACAAAGTAGTGGACCCACCACCGATCCTTGTGGCGCTCCACTGGTCACAGGCCTCCAGTCTGAAAAATGTCACCTTTTTGTTATAAAACCTTACGTTATCTCGAAGGTGCTTTGCAGAAAGTTGTGGGATGTACGTATTTGTGATACCTGCAACACATTCTCAAAGATGAAAGATTACACAATCCACGTTTGTTCAATATATCACTTCGGTGGCAGGGCACTGTAATGTTTTACCATAAATTCTGTGCGTTATGATCTTTGCTCCTTCATCATGTGGTTGTGGAGAATGTGCTCCAACTCCTTTCAAATCCAAGATGGAGGATGGGAAGGATTTCTGGCTGTGTGAGGTATTTTAGGGGTTGGAGGTGATTTCCTCGAATTCCAGGAGCAGCAATTACTGTTTTGGAACAATGCTGTTGCATTGTTTTGGAACTTTGGGAAAAAAAAGTCAAAACAACAGCGATTTTAATAGGGAGAAGAGCAGACAAAGGATGCACATGGTGAGGACAGTGCAGGAGAGAGAGAGATACAACCTACACAGTTACCGCCTTTGCTGTTTGAATTCGTGTATCACTGGACATCGGAGTGCATCTGGGAAAATTTAACACAGTGAAATTCACAACTAATTTTGGAGGAACTGTTGGGCGAAGTTCACAGCACAGAATCAGATAAGTTAATCGTTGTTTTAAGTCTGTCCAAGAGAAAGGCTGCAGTAGTGAGTATAGTGGATTCTTTCTTGATTATATGTTTTTGGAGATAAGTCTCTTGATTAAACTTAAATTAATAGCTATAGCGTATATTTTAACCTGGGGCAGTGTTTGTAGAGGAATAAGACGGTGTTATTTTCTGGGTCTGTAGATTGTGAAGGAGCAAAAATGGCCTTTGCAGTCATATGTACTTCTTGTCAGATGTGGGAGTTTAAAGAGAGTTTAAGGGTTACTGCAGATTATATCTGCCATAAATGCTGTTGGATGTGAATCTTATCAGATCGAGTGGATCGGTTGGAGAGACAGATAGAAGTGATGAGGAATTTGCAACAGCAACAGTATGTGATGGATGGCAGTTATAGGAAGGGGGGAAAGTCTCAGATACAGTCACATAGATGGGATAACTCCAGGAAGGGTGAGAGAGGTCGGCACATAGGGCAGGAGTCTTTTGTGGATATACCCATCTCAAATAGGTATGCTGTTTTGGAAAATGTAGGGAGTGATGGATTCTCAGGGGAATGTAGCACGAACAGCCAAGTTTCTGGTATTGAGACTGGCTCTAATGCAATGAGGGGTATGTCAGCTTCCAAGAGATCAATTGTGTTCGGGGATTCTGTAGTCAGAGGTATAGACAGACATTTCTGTGACCAACAGAGAAAAAGCAGAATGGTGTGTTGTTTCCCTGGTACCAGGATCAAGGATGTCTCAGAGAGGGTGCAGAATGTTCTCACGGGGGCGAGGGGCCAGCAGGAGGTCATTGTCCACATTGGAACCAACGATATTGGAAGGGAAAAGATTGAGACTGTGAAGGGAGATTACAGAGAGTTAGGCAGAAATTTAAAAAGGAGGTCCTCAAGGGTAGTAATATTTGGATTATTCCCAGTGCTATGAGCTAGTGAGGGCAGGAATAGGAGGATAGAGCAGATGAATGCATGGCTGAGGAGCTGGTGTATGGGAGAAAGATTCACATTTTTGGATCATTGGAATCTCTTTTGGGGTAGAAGTGACCTGTACAAGAAGGACAGATTGCACCTAAATTGGAAGGGGACTAATATACTGGAAGGGAAATTTGCTACAACTACTTGGGAGGATTTAAACTAGTAAGGTGGGGGGTGGGACCCAGGGAGATAGTGAGGAAAGAGATCGATCTGAGACGGGTACAGCTGAGAACAGAAGTGAGTCAAACAGTGGGGACAAGGTAGGACTAATAAATTAAACTGCATTTATTTCAATGCAAGGGACCTAACAGGAAAGGCAGATGAACTCAGGGCATGGTTAGGAATATGGGACAGGGATATCATTGTAATTACGGAAACATGGCTCAGGGATGGGCAGGACTGGCAGCTTAATGTTCCAGGATACAAGTGCTACAGGAAGTATAGAAAGGGAGGCAAAGAGGAGGGGGAGTGGCCCTTTTGATAAGGGATAACATTACAGCTGTGCTGAGGGAGGATATTCCCGGAAATACATCCAGGAAGGTTATTTGGGTGGAACTAAGAAATAAGAAATGGATGATCACCTTACTAGGATTGTATTATAGACCCCCTAATATTCAGAGGGAGATTGAGAAACAAACTTGTAAGGAGATCTCAGCTATCTGTAAGAATAATAGGGTAGTTATGGTAGGGGATTTTAACTTTCCAAACATCGACTGGGACTGCCCTAGGTGCCGACCTCTCTCACTCTTCCTGGAGTTATCCCATCTATGTGACTGTATCTGAGACTTTCCCCCCTTCCCATAACTGCCATCCATCACATAGGGTTTAGATGGAGAGGAATTTGTCAAGTGTGTACAAGACAATTTTCTGATTCAGTATGTGGATGTACCTACTAGAGAAAGTACAAAACTTGACCTACTTTTGGGAAATAAGGCAAGGCAGGTGACTGAGGTGTCAGTGGGGGAGCAATTTGGGGCCAGTGACCATAATTCTATTTGTTTTAAAATAGTGATGGAAAAGGATAGACCAGATCTAAAAGTTGAAGTTCTAAATTGGAGAAAGGCCAATTTTGACGGTATTAGGCAAGAACTTTCGAAAGCTGATTGGAGGCAGATGTTCGCAGGTAAAGGGACGGCTGGAAAATGGGAAGCCTTCAGAAATGAGATAACAAGAACCCAGAGAAAATATATTCCTGTCAGGGTGAAAGGGAAGGCTGGTAGGTATAGGGAATGTTGGATGAATAAAGAAATTGAGGGTTTGGTTAAGAAAAAGAAGGAAGCATATGTCAGGTATAGACAAGATAGATCAAGTGAATCCTTAGAGTATAAAGAAAGTAGGAGTGTACTTAAGAGGGAAATCAGCAGGGCAAAAAGGGGACATGAGATAGCTTTGGCAAATAGAATTAAGGAGAATCCAAAGGGTTTTTATAAATTATATTAAGGACAAAAGGGTAACGAGGGAGAGAATAGGGCCCCTCAAAGATCAGTAAGGTGGCCTTTGTGTGGAGCCACAGAAAATGGGGGAGATACTAAATGAATATTTTGCATCAGTATTTACTGTGGAAAAGGATATGGAAGATATAGACTGTAGGGAAATAGATGGTGACATCTTGCAAAATGTCCAGATTACAGAGGAGGAAGTGCTGAATGTCTTGAAACAGTTAAAAGTGGATAAATCCCTAGGACCTGATCAGGTGTACCCGAGAACTCTGTGGGAAGCTAGAGAAGTGATTGCTGGGCCTCTTGCTGTGATATTTGTATCGTTGATAGTCACAGGTGAGGTGCTGGAAGACTGGAGGTTGGCAAACATGGTGCTGCTGTTTAAGAAGGGCGGTAAAGACAACCAGGGAACTACACGCCAGTGAGCCTGACCTTGGTGGTGGGCAAGTTGTTGGAGGGAATCCTGAGGGACAGGATGTACATGTGTTTGGAAAGGCAAGGACTGATTCGGGATAGTCAACATGGCTTTGTGCGTGGGAAATCATGTCTCACAAACTTGATTAAGGTTTTTGAAGAAGTAACAAAGAAGATTGATGAGGGCAGAGCAGTAGATGTGATCTATTTGGACTTCAGTAAGACATTCGACAATGTTCCCAATGGGAGACTGATTAGCAAGGTTATATCTCATGGAATACAGGGAGAACTAGCCATTTGGATACAGAACTGGCTCAAAGGTAGAAGAGAGGGTGGTGGTGGAGGGTTGTTTTTCAGACTGTAGTCCTGTGACCAGTGGAGTGCCACAAGGATTGGTGCTGGGTCCTCTGCTTTTTGTCATTTACATAAATGATTTGGATGCGAGCATAAGAGGTACAGTTAGTAAGTTTGCAGATGACACCAAAATTGGAGGTGTAGTGGACAGCAAAGAGGGTTACCTCCGATTACAACAGGATCTTGACCAGATGGGCTGAGAAGTAGCAGATGGAGTTTAATTCAGATAAATGCAAGGTGCTGCATTTTGGGAAAGCAAATCTTGGCAGGACTTATACACTTAATAGTAAGGTTCTAGGGAGTGTTGCTGAACAAAGAGACCTTGGAGTGCAGGTTCATAGCTCCTTGAAAGTGGAGTCGCAGGTAGGTTGCATAGTGAAGAAGGTGTTTGGTATCCTTTCCTTTATTGGTAAGAGTATAGGAGTTGGGAGATCATGTTGTGGATGTACAGGACATTGGTTAGGCCACTGTTGGAATATTGTGTGCCATTCTGGTCTCCTTCCTATTGGAAAGATGTTGTGAAAGGGTTCAGAAATGATTTACAAGGATGTTGCCAGGGTTGGAGGATCTGAGCTACAGGGAGAGGCTGAACAGGCTGGAGCTGTTTTCCCTAGAGCGTCGGAGGCTGAGGGGTGACCTTCTGGAGGTGTACAAATTTGACGGGCATGGATAGGATAAATAGACGAGGTCTTTTCCCTGGGGTCGGGGAGTCCAGAACTAGAGGGCATAGGTTTAGGGTGAGAGGGGGAAGATATAAAAGGCAACTTTTTCACGCAGAGGGTGGTACATGTATGGAATGAGCTGCCAGAGGATGTGGTGGAGGCTGGTACAATTGCAACATTTAAGAGGCATTTGGATGGGTATATGAATAGGAAGGGTTTGGAGGGATATGGGCTGGGTGCTGGCAGGTGGGACTAGATTGGATTAGGATATCTGGTCGGTATGGACGGGTTGGACCAAAGGGTCTGTTTCCCTGCTGTACATCTCTGACTCTAAATAAACCTGTTGGACCATAACCTGTTAGGGTGGATTGGCGATGCTGAATTACCCATAGTGCCCAGCGACGTGCAGGGGAGGGTGAATTAGGCCGGAGGTAAATGTAGAGCAATAGGGATAGATGAATGGGTGTGGGTGGGTTACCCTTTGGAGGGTCGGTGTGGACTCGTTGGGCCGAGTGGCCTGCTTCCACACTGTGGGGATTCTCTGAAGGGAAGGGATTTTCCCGCCGGCCGTCGGGAGCAGGCGTAGTGAGGGGCAGCCGGACGCCGGCCGTCGGGAGCAGGCGTAGTGAGGGGCAGCCGGACGCCGGCCGTCGGGAGCAGGCGTAGTGAGGGGCAGCCGGACGCCGGCCGTCGGGAGCAGGCGTAGTGAGGGGCAGCCGGATGCAGTGCGGGAGCCGAGTGTGGCCCTTGTGAATTGTTATTGACGTCACAATGCGGAAGTGGCCCTGTCAGTTTCAGAGTGAAACTTCCTCCCTCTGAGCAACTCCTCATTGTGGGAGTGAGAGAGAAGGGAGGGACATTTGTTCACTTTAGCAACTGGAGTGAATCCAGGGAGGGTGCAAACTCAGCTATGTGTCTTAATTACCCGAGTGAGTGGAGGTGGAATTATAGGATGGGGTTGTTTTCCCTAGCGCGATAGAGTCTGAGAGGTGACCTTATAGACTTGTATAAAATCATCAGTGGTATGGATCGGGTAAATAGACAAGGTCTTTTACCTGGGATGGAGGAGTCTAGGACTAGATAGTAACAAGGTTTAGGGTGAGGGCGGTGGGGTGGACAGTTAAAAGCAGAGCCTGGTGCATGTTTGGAATGAGCTGCCAGAGGAAGTGATGGAGGTTGGTACAATTACAGCATGTAAAAGACATCTGGATGGGTGTATGAATAGAAAGGGTTCAGAGGCATATGGGCCAAGTGCTGGCAAATGCAACTAGATTAATTTAGGATATCTGGAAGAGTTTGGCTGAAGGGTCTGTTTCTGTGCTGTATATCTCTGACTCTGGCTTTCCGCTAATGTTTGCCACATCTGTATGTTCAGTTTCTCTCTGGTGTCAGTGTTAATGCCTTGATGTCTCATTTTGTTCCCCTCTTCCCGGGGGAGTTAACCATTTTGTGTCTGGTTGTTCCTCAAGAAACTGCATGGCAGGTTCACACTGAATTAAGATTTTTTTTTGCTTCCCAAAATCAGACCTGCTCACTCTCAGCAGCATCCCAATGTCGTGGAAGATATTAACTTTCAGGTGGAGTCATCCAAATTTCAGAGAGATGTTAGTCTTGAAGCTTTTGCTTTTCTGCCTCTAAGATCCTGAATCAGGACCTTGAGGAGAATTAGTTAGAATGGAGTGAGAACAGAGAGTGAGCGAGAGTGGGACGGTACTTTCAATTTTGTGGAATAACAAAAGAAAAGAATATTCTGCAGAAAGTAGAATTGCTTGTTTTGAATTTCTATTCTGGACTGACAGTGATGACATTTCTAATCTCTTTTTACAGAGTATTTGAAGATAGAAGTTTCAAATCAACAGATGAAGGGCTTATGCCTGAAACATCAACTCTCCTGCTCCTCAGATGTTGCCTGACCTGCTGTGCTTTTCCAGCACACTTTTCGACTCTCACTGTACAGCATCTGCAATCCTCGCTTTGACATCAATATCTGACAGTCACTCAATCCATCAGGACCTCAGCAATTTTCAATTTAGATTCTGTGAGAAGGCGCAAAACCTTTTTATTCCTGTTTCAGTACATTTTCAGCATCAGTGAGACTGGATAAGAGACCCTACTGTTGAACTCTGAGTGTGGAGCCTGAAAGACTGATATGGCCTGGAACGAGGAATTCACGGCGGGGAGGGGCTATACACGTGTTTGTGCGCGGCTTAAGCTTTGGCCATGGAGAATCCCGAAGAATCTCACCCTGTGGAGAAACCGTGGAAGCGTGGTGACTGTGGAAAAGGCTTCCGTGTCCCATCTGCCCTGGAGATTCATTCAGTCACACCACGGAGAGGCCATTCTCATGCACCGAGTGCAGGAAGGGTTTTACCCAGGCCTCCACCCTGCTGAGGCACCAGCAGGTCCACACGGGGGAGAGGCCCTTCAGGTGCCCCGAGTGCAGGAAGGGCTTTAACTGGGCCTCCATCCTGCTGACCCACCAGCGGGTCCACACAGGGGATAGGCCGTTCCCCTGCCCTGTGTGGGAAGTCCTTCAGCAATTCCTCCCACCGGTATGTCCACATGTGGGAGAGGCCCTTCAGTTGCCCCAAGTGTGGGAAGGGATTCAGTCAAGTAGGCACCTTGCGGAAGCACCAGCGGCTCCACACTGGGGAGAGGCCCTTCAGCTGCCCTGAGTGCAGGAAAGCTTTCAGAGATTCCTCTGCCCTGCTGAGGCACCAGCTGGTCCACACGGGGGAGTGGCCTTTCAGATGCCCCAAGTGTGGGAAGGCCTTCAGCGATTCCTCTAATCTCCAGACCAACGGCGGGTCCACACAGGAGAGGCCCTTCAGTTGCCTCGAGTGCGTGAAAGCCTTCGCCTGCTCCTCCCTCCTGCGGAGGCACCAGCGAGTTCACTTGCCATTGCAGGGGGTTGAAGGAACGATGGCCTAGTGCCATTATCAACTAGACTAACAACCCAGTTCCGGGGACTCCTGCGTTCGAACCCCGCCGCGGCAGATGGCGGAATTGGAATTCGGTCAGAAACCTGAACTTCAGAATTTAACGATGAAACCATTTTTGGGGGGGCGAAGAAAACCCCCATTTGATTGACTTTTTAGGGAAGGAAACTGTCGTTAGGGGAAAGGATTTGCTCAGTCATCCCAGCTGCATCCTTTACCTGCTCTGGCCTTTGTGTGACTGACTCCAGACCCACAGCAGTGTGGTTGTCTGTACACAGCCCTGCTCTCTTCCCCCATACACAAGAAACTTACTTGGATACAGGGTATGAATTGAAATTGTTGACCGAGGCAATACTTCCTGTGGGTTAAGGCTGTACCAAGGATCCAGTTACAAAGGGACAACTAGGTGCTGATCAATAGTAAAGAAAGTTGGGGGGGGCGGGGAGAGTGTGTGGGTTTTGACCTTGAGCTGTTTTTAAAAAAAAAATCAGTAACTTTTTTCTATGCCATTTTGCTGAGGTGGTGTGAAGCTGTAGCAAAGTTGAGTCACAATAAAAGTTACCTGAACCTACTGCTGCCCTCAAACTCTCATTGAAAGCTGTGAGCTCCAAGTGGTCTTTGTTTTAAAGCTGCTCATTTCTTTCAGCCTCCTGCACTAAGTTTCCAATGTTGTGTATCAGATGGAGCAGGGAATGAGTAGCTAGTATTGTTATAAATTGTAAATTTTTCAGGAGTGCAGGTACTACATCGTTTCATCATCAACATTGTAAAGTTTACTGGCAGCACTGGGAGGTGTGGGATGTGTTCACTAGAAACTGTTTTGAGGAGCTGGTCTTGGACTGGGGTGGATAAAGTTAAAAATCACGCAACACCAGGTTATAGTCCAACACATTTATTTGGAAGCACTAGCTTTCGGAGGGCTGCTCCTTCATTGGGCAGCTGTGGAGCAGGATCATAAGACACAGATTTTATAGCAAAATATCACAGTGTCATGCAACTGATAGGATATATTAAACAAACTTAGATTGCTGTTAAGTCTTTCATCTTTTTGAATGGGTTGCAGGTTTCCTTAAGAAATTCTGAGATTTATATATTAAGTCACATTCTCATGATGACTTAGGGTTTTATAAAAATAGGTAACTTCTCAGCTCAGACAATGCATGGCAGGTGTGAGGTTGGAGTCTGTCTGTATCCCAATCTTGAATCAGACTGGTTCCATTTCTAAAGTAGGAATTTATAAAATACTACATGGATTGACTGCCTGCAGATTGTGTGCTTTTTGAGCGAAATTGCATGTATCTGCAAATATAATTCTGCAAATGCAAATTCACCCCATAGAGTTGTGTGTGTGTGTGCGCTTGCATGCATATGAGTTTGTGCTTGAGCGTGTGCGGAAGAGAGTGCATGCTTGGTAAAGTGTGGGTGTGTTGGAGTATAGGCCTCAGGGGTTGAGAGTGTTGGGTGTGTGTGTGTGTCTGACAGTGTTTGAGAGCGATGGATAAAAGCGAGAGCTTGCATTTTGCTTAAACAAAAAAGTGCAGGACTTGTACAGTTCATGGGAGAGCCCTGGGTCATATTGTAGAACAGAGAGATCTGGGAGTGTTCAGGTACATAATAGTTTGAAAGTTGCATCATTGGTAGACTGGGTGGTTAAGAAGGCGTTTAGCACACTTGTCTTCATTGTTCACACCATTGAATATAGGAGTTGGGACATCACGTTGAGATTTCACAGGATGATGATGAGGCCACTATTGGAATACTGACTACAGTTTGTCCTGTTATAGGAAGAATACTATTGGAGAGTACGTTCGGAAAAGATCTGCCAGGATTGGAGGGTTTGAGTTATAAGGAGAGACTGGGACTTCTTTCACTGAAGCAGAGGAGGTTGAGGGGGTGACCTTATTGAGATATATAAAATCATGAGAGGTGTAGTAAGGCGATTAGCAAAAATAGCGAGGTGCACACGTGGATATGTCGAGCTACGGGGGGAAAAATTGTGGCTCTACCTTTTTTTTTCTCCCATTGGCCTTTGGACAGTTAGAACACCATCTCCAGAGTCTACTACACGTGCTCCTTGGTGTCAGCAAAAAAAAAACGCTCATGCTTGTAGCTGTCTGCAAAAACGGTGCTACATTGTTTTGGTGGACCAATGAGGAGCACTGGAGGACCGTTAGGAGTCTAGCCTTCCTGTCAATTAGAGCCTCCCTATTGTCTGAATGGGGAAGGTGAGGACATTAGCTTCTCCAGCTGCTGCTGCTCCTCTCTCCATGAATGAAGATTGAAATTCACCACAGACTGCAACTTCCTCTGTCCAACATCTGTGAATACGACGCGCTCTCTCTTCTCACCCCTTTTTCTATTCACTTTGATTTCATGCTGGGATTAAATTAAAGCAACTGAAAGCAAAGGGAGGGGACAGACTGGAAAAGTTGGTCCAGGTCTGTGTCTCAATTGGCAAACACATGGAAAATGCAGTACCTCCGTGTGAAGTTATAGCCGTTGTTGTGGAAAACTAAAGCAGCACAAAGGAGTTGCATTGTTTAAATGGTCATATATTGGGATGTGGAGTAAGTGAGGAAGGCAGATGCTGGAGATCAGAGTCAAAAAATGTGGCGCTGGAAGCACAGCAGGGCAGACAGCATCCGAGGAGCAGGAGAGTAGATGTTTCAGGCCCAAGCCCTTCATCAGGAATGATGTGGATGGACAAAGAGGTCTCGGCGTTTTTCACAACAGGAGAAATTTGAGGTCTGCAGATGCTGGAGATCAGAGTTGAGAATGTGCTGCTGGAAAAGCACAGCTGTTCAAGCAGCATCAGAGGAGCAGGAGAATCGACATTTTGGGCCAATTCTCCTGCTTCTCGGATGCTGCCTGACCTGCTGTGCTTTTCCAGCAACATGTTCTTCCACGCCAATCAATGCCAGTTGTCAGACAGGTGCAGCAAGCGATGCGCAAGGCAAGTGGTATATTAGCAAGAGGAATTGAGTTCAGAAGTGGGGATGTCTTCCTTCAGTTATGGGGTCACTGAATATATTCAAGGCTGAGTTCATCTGATATTTTGAACAACAATAAATTGGATGAGTATTGGGGAAGGCAAGAAAATGGTTGTGAAGACCAGTACAGAAGAGTTACGAGTCAGACAACACAGAAACAGACGGATGGATGTGGTGTCCCTATATTGGACAAACAGGCAGAAAACTAGCCACCAGGATATATGAACATCAACTAGCCACAAAAAGACATCACCCACTATCCCTAGTATCCTTACATATGCATGAGGAAGGACACCACTTCGACTGGGACAACACCAGGGAAAGGCCCTTCAGCTGCCCTGAGTGCGGGAAGGCCTTCAGCAATTCCTCCAACCTGCTGACCCACCAGCGTGTCCACACAGGGGAGAGACCCTTCAGCTGTCCTGAGTGCGGGAAGGCCTTCAACAGTTCCTCCCACCTGCTGACCCATCAGCGGGTCCACACGGGGGAGACACCGTTTCCCTGCGCAGTGTGCAGGAAGGCTTTTAGCAATTCCTCCAACCTGCTGAACCACCAGCGGGTCCATACGGGTGAGAAGCCCTTCACCTGCTCTCAGTGTGGGAAGGGTTTCACCCGCTCCTTCAACCTGAGGAGCCACCAGCAAGTTCACGTGCCATCGCAGGAGATTGAAGGAGCAATGGGTTTGAGGGGTTGGTGGTGGTGGTGGTGTTGGGTGGGGAGAGTATGTGTGCTTTGACCTTCAGCTGTTTTGAAAAAAATACTACTTTTTCTATGCCTTTTTGCTGGGAGGAATCTGAAGTTGTAACAAAGTTGGGTCACTATAAAGGTTACCTGAACTTAACGCCGGGCTCAGGGTCTCATTGAAAGCTTTGAGCTTCAAATGGTTTTTGTTTTAAAGCTACTCATTTCTTTCAGCCTCCTGCACGAAGTTTCCAATGTCGTGTATCAGATGGAGCAGTGAATGAGTAGCTCGTGTCGTTAGAAATTGTACATTTTTCAGGAGTGCAGGTACTGCACCGTTTCATAAACATTGTATAGTTTATTGGCAGCAGTAAAGGGTGTGGGCCGTGTTCACTAGAAACAATGTGGAGGAGCCGGTGTTGGACTGCGGTGGGTAAAGTTAAAAATCATAGTTAAGTTAAAAAGCACCAGGTTATAGTCCAACAAGTTTATTTGGACGCACTAGCTTTCAGAGCACTGCTCCTTCATCAGGTAGCTGTGGAGCAGGATCATAAGACACAGAATTTATAGCAAAAGATCACAGTGTCATGCAACAGAAATGATATATTGATTAAAAACCTGGATTGCTGTTAAGTCTTTCATCTTTTAGAATGGGTTGCAGGTTTTGGTTCATTAATGTATAAATCCCAGAACATCTTTTAAGTCACAGTCTTGAGATGACTTAAGGTTTTATAAAAATAGGTGACATCTCAGCTCTCACAATGTATGAAAGGTGTGAAGTTTGAGTGTGTCTGTGTCCGAATCTTGAATCAGACTGGTTCTATTACCAAAGTAGGAATTTATAAAATAATACATGGATTGACTGCCTGCAGATTTCTGCTCAAAGTGCACATCAATTGTATCTGCAAATGCAAATTCACCCCATAGACCCATGTGTGTGTGTGCATGCGTGTGAGAGAGTGTGTGTTTGCATATGCCCATGCTTGGTAAAGTTTGTCTGTATGATGGAGTATAAGCCTCTGAGAAGGTGTGAGCATGGGTATGAGTGGGGTGTGTTTGTGCGTGTGTGTCTGAGAGACCATGTGTATGTGAGAGGGTCTGCGTGATTGTGTGTGTGTGTGTGTGTGTGTGTGTGTGTAAGAGTGTGTATAATGTAGTGGGGCCACCCAAGGTCCCTGTTGAGACCATCCTCATGGGTTCCGAACTTGGCTATCAGCCTCTGCTCGGCCACTAAAAACATTTGAGCAGTTACACAACACACATTAGAGTGTGTAGGGTGAGACTTGTCTTTTGCTTTGCAGAAGGTGGAAGGCTCTGGATGAGAGCAAACGTGCTGGAGGACCTTCAGCTCAGAGAGTTGGAGCTGGAAGCCAGGCTGCATACACCTGGTTAACTTTCCCCCTGAAGTCAGGGGGAAAGTTAACCAGCATTTTATTCCGGGTGATGGTCATTCATCTCCAGACAGAGCCTTCACATTGGGTCAGTAGACAGGATCAGGTGGGTGTGAGTGTGAATCACACAGGTAAAGGGGATCTGAGAGAGGGCTGCAGGGGGGTGGAGCTAACTGGCTGGGTGGTGGGAGGAAGAACAAAGGGACAGAATAGTGATAGAGATTGTCTCTGTTCTCTATAGTTGGCCGCAGGAGGCCAGATGACATCGGGATTCAGGAACCAACGTGCTCAGGGCTGGAGAAGTGGGAAAGGGAGGTTGCAGTGGGTGTGGTCCAACAATGTCAGGAGGAGACAGCCAGTCAGAAACTATAAAGACAAAGCAGAACCCCAAAGCTATGGGCAACACAGTGACTCTGTGGCTAGTGCTGCTGCCTCACATTGCCAGGGACCTGGGTTCGATTCTAGCCTGGAAAGTTTGTGTGGACTTTGTGCGTGGGTTACCGCTGGCTGCTGCGGTTTCTTCCCACATCCAACGATCTGCAATTCAGGGTGGGGTAAGCCAGGGGGAGCTGCAAAGCTAAATGGTAGGTGGGTTGGTCTGGTGGGATGCTGTTTGGAAGTTTGGTGTGAATTAGATAGGCCAAATGGCCTGCAAGGGTTATATGATTCTGCTGCCATGGCCATGTGTATATTGAGAAGTGACTGCTGTGGTCCTGGGAAAGGTGAGATTTGTGGTATTGCTGCCCGTGTCCATTCTCTCCCTGTCCCCCAATCCCTGTCCATTTTCTCTCTCTTGACCCCCAGCCATTCTCTTTCCCTTTTTCCCCCAGCACCTGTTATTTCTCGTGCCTTAAGACTTCTTTGATTGCTGTATCAAGACTTTCTAAGAAAAGAGAGAGAATGGATGTTGATGAGTCTATATGAGAGATGTGGGTGCACGAGAAATGGCTGATCTTTCAAATGAAGAATAGCTAAATTAATATATTCAGAAACATCATTAAAGCATCTTCAATTTTATAAAAAAAGCTGCAGGCACCTTTCTGAACCTGCATTGAAATATGCGCAGTTAGGCCACAGTTGAGTACAGGCTGTAATGGGTGAATGGCGTATTCATATTGGTTCATACTGTGTAGAACAAGAGTCAGAGTTGTAGAGCACAGAAGCAAACCCTTCGGTCCGGGCCGACCAGATCTCCTAAATTAATATACTCCCATTTGCCTGTTCATGTCCCCTTCCTATTCATGCCTTTTAAATGTTATAATTGCACCACCGCTTCCTCTGACAGCTCATTCAGTACACGCACCACCCTCTGCATGAAACAAGTTACTCCTCCCATCCTAAACTCGTTCCCTAGTTCTGGACTCCCCCACCCCAGGCAAAAGACCTTGCCTATTTACACTATCCATGCCCCTCATGATTTTATAACATCTATAAAGGTCACCCCTCAGCTTCCGATGCTCCAGGGAAAACAGCCCCAGCCTATTCAGCCTCTCCCTGTAGCTTAAACCCTTCAACCCAAAGAACGTCCTTATAAGTCGTTGCTGAACCCTTTCGGGTTTCACAACATCCTTTCCGCTAAGTGATCAGTAGTCTGTGAACTATTTTGTTTGGGGCGTAAGAGAGGGTATTTCTTGAGGCGAATTAACTTTCAAACAGTGTTTTTATCTAATCCTTAGTCCCTCATAAATCTTTCCCCACTCAGCCTAAATCTATGCCCTCTAGTTTGGGATTGCTCTACCCTGGGGAAAAGGAATGTAAAGGTTAAGCAGCCAGACAAAATGCAAAAAGACTAAAATATCGAGCCACAGACGGGTAATAATTGTGGCTCTCCACTTTTTTTTTTCTCCTACTGGCGTTTGGACCCTTCAAATCCGTCAGTAATACGAGCATCTCCTGCAGAGCATACTACGCATGTGCGCCAGCTTCAGCAAAGGACTTCGGTGTCAGCAAACTCTGCGCATACTCCACGATTTCCGCACAAACGGTTCGCGACCTTCTTTTGATGGACCAATAGAGAGCCCTGGAGGACCGGAAAGAGATTGGACCTCCTGCCATTCAGAGCTCCCCCTTTCTCTGAATGCGGAAGTTGGACCATGAGCTTCGGAAGCTGCTAATCTCTCCCTGAATTCAGGTTGAGCTTTATCCCAGACTGCAACTTCATTCCTCTGTCCAACATCTGTGAGTACAGCACTCTCTTTTCCGTTTTGTTGTTTTTCATTCTGGGCTTCAATTGTTGACTTGC
Source organism: Chiloscyllium plagiosum (assembly GCF_037043375.1). Taxonomy (NCBI): domain Eukaryota; kingdom Metazoa; phylum Chordata; class Chondrichthyes; order Orectolobiformes; family Hemiscylliidae; genus Chiloscyllium; species Chiloscyllium plagiosum. The sequence continues at coordinate 78,539,248 of NW_028270165.1, read as the reverse complement.
AGCAACTGGAAGGAAAGGGAGTGAATCCAGGGAGGGGACGGACTATGGAAACATTGGTCCAGGTCTGTTCTCAGTTGGCAAACACATGACAATTGCATTACCACAACGTGATAATATAGCTTTTACTGTGGAATAAAAAGCAGAAAGGAGTTGCATTGTTTAAAAGTGACACATTGGGATGTGATGGAAGTGAGGACTGCAGATGCTAGAGATTAAGAGTCAAAGTGTGGCGCTGGAAAAGCACAGCAAGTCAGACAGTATCCGAGGACCAGGAGAGTCGACATTTCAGACATGAGCCCTTCATCAGGAATGATGTGTGGATGTACAAAGGGGTCTCAGCGTCCTCCTACACCAGTCAATGTCAGTATGTCAGACAGGTGCGGTAAAAGAGGTAAAAACAATGACTGCAGATGCTGGAAACCAGATTCTGGATTAGTGGTGCTGGAAGAGCACAGCAATTCAGGCAGCATCCGAGGACAGGCAAAATCGACGTTTCGGGCAAAAGCCCTTCATCAGGAATAAAGGCAGAGAGCCTGAAGCATGGAGAGATAAGCTAGAGGAGGGTGGGGGTGGGGAGAGAGTAGCATAGAGTACAATAGGTAGGTGGGGAAGGAGATGAAGGTGATAGGTCAGGGAAGAGAGGGTGGAGTGGATAGATGGAAAAGGAGCTGGGCAGGTCGGACAAGTCCGGACAGGTCGAGTTACTGGAGGTTAGAAACTAGGATGAGGTGGGGGAAGGGGAAATGAGGAAGCTGTTGAAATCCTTCCAACATTTCAACTCCCCCTCCCACTCTGCCGAGGATATGGAGGTGCTGGGCCTCCTCCACCGCCGCTCCCTCACCACCAGACGCCTGGAGGAAGAACGCCTCATCTTCCGCCTCGGAACACTGATGCCCCAGTGTTTTCAACAGCTTCCTCATTTCCCCTTCCCCCACCTCATCCTAGTTTCTAACCTCCAGTAACTCGACCTGTCCGGACTTGTCCGACCTGCCCAGCTCCTTTTCCACCTATCCACTCCACCCTCTCTTCCCTGACCTATCACCTTCATCTCCTTCCCCACCTACCTATTGTACTCTATGCTACTCTCTCCCCACCCCCACCCTCCTCTACCTTGTCAGACAGGTGCAGCAAGCAATCAGCAAGGCAAGTGGTATATTAGCAAGAGGAGTTGAGTTCAGAAGTGAGGATGTCTTCCTGCAGTTGTGGGGGGGTCATTGAATATATTCAAGGCTGAGTTCATCTGACCTTTGAACAATAAAGAAGTGGATGGTGATGGGGGAAGTTTAAAAAAAAAAGTTTTTTAAGACCAATACAGAACAGTTACAGAGTAAAACAAAACAGAAACAGACCCTTCAGTCCAACTAGTCAATGCTGACGATATTCACAAACTAAACTAGTCCCATCTAGTTTGGCCTATATCCCTCCAAACCTTTCCTATTCATGTACTTATCCAAATGTCTTTTAAATGTTGTCACTGTTCCTACATCCACCATTTCCTCAGGACATTGGTGCTCTTCATGTCTTTTTTGAAAATCTTTCTCCTCTCACCTTAAAAATGTACTCCCTAATCTTGAAACCCCCACCCGAAGGAAACAGCATCTGCCACACACCTCATCAATATCCCTCTTGACTTTATAAACTAAGGTCCCCTTTCAACTTCCTGTGCTGCAGTGAAAAATGTCCCAGCATATCCACCTAGATGTAGGTATATTCATATCCAGTTGTGATCCGTTCAATGCTGGTGCAGGCTCGAAAGACCAAATGGCTTAGTCCTGCTCCCAATTCTCACCCTCATGAGTCTAAGGACAGCAAGAGACCATAAAACATTGGAGCACAAACTTAGGCTATTCAGCCCATCAGGTTTCTTCATACCATTCAATCATGGCTGATAAGTTTCTAAATCCCATTCTCCTGCTTTCTCCCCATAACTCTCGATCCCCTTGATACTCAAAAACCTATCTGTCTTAAATATCCTCAGCGACCTGGCCTGCACAGCCTTCTGTGGCAATGAATTCAATAGATTCGCCACTCTCTGGCTGAAAGGTTCCTCCTTATCTCTGTTCTAAAAGGTTTTCCCTTTACTCGAAGGCTGTGGCCTCGGTTTCTAGTCTCTTCTGTCAGTGAAAACATCTTCCCAACGTCCGCTCTGCCCAGGCCGTTCAGTGTTCGGTATGTTTCAATTAGATCTCCCCTGTGTGGGGGCCTGTGTTATGGACTAAACCAGACTGTGCAAAACATTCTTAAGCAGGCAGCCCCACACTATAACTTTGCAATTTGTTTTGATAAGTGTACAGTGAAAATTACCTGGAGTAAGTTAGCTTGGTTGATTACTAGATTTTAAAACAGACAATAATTATTCACAAAATTACACAATTAAACATAAAGATCAGAATAAAGAACCCCTACAGAATTCAGACTATCCAACTAGACTTAATTATGCTGTTCGAATATACACAACAGTCCCAATAAGCAAGAGTTTCCACACAGCTCCTTGTTGAACTTCCAACCAGTTCAAGACTGAACTAAAACTGCTCAGCTCAGCTCTGCTCGAGAGCTGACTACTCCCCTTTTTTGTAAATACAAGTCACTTCTAAAATATGACTACTTTGGCCTGAAATCTCATCAGTTTACATATAAACAAAAGGCCTCTTAAAATCCTTTTCATCTCTGTACCAAACCAGACTGATCGGAGATTGACCCAGTTTATTACCCCTCTGGGGAAAAAAAAAGTCAAAGACACAGTCTCCTCCAAGGAACATCTTTAGGAAAAAAAAGGTACCAGCTTTGTGACACCTGTTAATCAGTAAGAACCAGACACTTCAGGAGGAGGTACAGCAGGGATTAGGTTCAGCAAAGTGAGAATGGAGGGAGTGAGAGAGGATATGGGGCCTCTGGAAGGTAGGATAAAATGGCTGAAGGAGCTGCACAAGATGGCTTCTGCATTGCTACGTGACAAGCTGTTACGTTTCATCAGCATTGTAATGTTTCCTGGCAGCACCGGGAGGTGTGGGCTGTGTTCACTAGAAATGTTGTGGAGGTGCCGGTATTGAACTGGGTGGGTAAAGTTAAAAATCACACAACACCAGGTTACAGTCCAACAGGTTTATTTGGAAGCACTAGCTTTCGGAGCGCTGCTCCTTCATCGGGGAGGTGTGGTGCATGATTATAAGACACAGAGTTATAACAAAAGATCACAGTGTCATGCAACTGATAGGATATATTGAACAACCCTAGGTTGCTATTCAGTCTTTCCTCTTTTAGAACGGGTTGCAGGTTTCAGTTCATTAATATGTAAATCCCAGAACATAGAGTCACAGAGATGTACAGCATGGAAACAGACCCTTCGGTCCAACTTGTCCACATTGACCAGATATCCTAACCCGATCTAGTCCCACTTGCCAGCACCCGGCCCATGTCCCTCCAAACTCTTCCTATTCATATACCCATCTAGATGCCTCTTCAATGTTGTAATTGTACCAGCCTCCACCACTTCCTCTGGCAGCTCATTCCATACACGTACCACCCTCTGTGTGAAAGGTCTCTTTCCCCTCTCACCCTAAACCTATGCCCTCTAGTTCTGGATACCCTGACCCCAGGGAAAAGACTTTGTCTATTTACCCTATCCATGCCCCTCAATTTTGTAAACCTCTGTAAGGTCACCCCTCAGCTTCCGATGCTCCAGGGAAAACAGCCCCAGCCTATTCAGCCTCTCCCTGTAGCTTAAACCCTTCAACCCAAAGAATGTCCTTATAAGTCATTTCTGAACCCTTTCAGGTTTCACAACATCTTCCCAATAGGAAGGAGACCAGAATTGCACGCAATATTCCAAAAGTGGCCTAATCAATGTCCTGTACAGCGGCATCATGACCTTCCAACTCCTGTACTCAATACTCTGACCAATAAAAGAAAGCATCCCAAATGTCGTCTTCATTATCCTAAATACCTGCAACTCCACTTTCAAGGAGCTATGAACCTGCACTCCAAAGTCTCTTTGTTCAGCAACACTCCCTTCATCAGGAATAGAGCTGTATTCCTGATGAAGGGCTTTTGCCCAAAACATCAAACTTCCTGCTCCTCAGATGCTGCCTGACCTGTGCTTTTCCAGCACCACTCTGATTGAAACTCTGGTTTCCAGCATTTACAGTCCTCACTTTTGCCCCGTTGATCCTTACCATGAAGTGTATATGTCCTGCTAAGATTTGCTTTCCCAAAATGCAGCACCTCACATTTATCTGAATTAAACTCCATCTGCCACTTTTCAGCCCATTGGCCCATCTGGTCAAGATCCTGTTGTAATGTGAGGTAGCCTTCTTCGCTGTCCACTACACCTCCAATTTTGGTATCATCTGCAAACTTACTAACTGTACCTCTTATGCTCGCATCCAAATCATTTATGTAAATGACAAAAAGTAGAGGGCCCAGCACCAATCCTTGTGGCACTCCACTGGTCACAGGGCTCCAGTCTGAAAAACAACCCTCCACCACCACCCTCTGTCTTCTACCTTTGAGCCAGTTCTGTATCCAAATGGCTAGTTCTCCCTGTATTCCGTGAGATCTAACCTTGCTAATCAGTCTCCCATGGGCAACCTTGTAGAATGCCTTACTGAAGTCCATATAGATCACATCTACCACTCTACCCTCATCAATCCTCTTTGTTACTTCCTCAAAAAACTCAATCAAGTTTGAGAGACATGATTTCCCACGCACAAAGCCATGTTGACTATCCCGAATCAGTCCTTGCCTTTCCAAACACATGTACATCCTGTCCCTCAGGATTCCCTCCAACGACTTGCCCACCACTTACGTTAGGCTCACCAGTCTATAGTTCGCTGGCTTGTCCTTACCACCCTTAAAAAGTGGCACCACATTTGCCAACCTCCAGTCTTCCGACACCTCACCTGTGACTATCGATGATACAAATATCTCAGCAACAGGCCCAGCAATCACTTCTCTAGCTTCCCACAGAGTTCTAGGGTACACCGGATCAGGTCCTGGGAATTTATCCACTTTTAGGCGGTTTCAAGACATGCAGCACTTCCTCCTCTGTAGTCTGGACATTTTGCAAGGTGTCACCATCTACTTCGCTACAGTCTATATCTTCCATATCCTTTTCCACAGTAAATACTGATGCAAAATACTTGTTTAGTATCTCCCCCATTTTCGACGGCTCCACACAAAGACCGCCTTGCTGATCTTTCAGGGGCCCTCTTCTCTCTCTAGTTACCCTTTTGTCCTTGATATATATGTTAAAAAAAACTCTGATTTTTCTTAATTCTATTTTCCAAAGCTATCTCATGTCCCCGTTTGCCCTGCTGATTTCCCTCTTAATTTTATTTCTACTTCCTTTATACTCTAAGGATTCACTCGATCTATCTTGTCAATACCCTACATATGCTTCCTTTTTCTTAACCAAACCCTCAATTTCTTTAGTCATCCAGCATTCCCTATACCTACCAGCCTTTCCTTTCACCGTAACAGGAATATACTCTCTCTGGATTCTTGTTATCTCATTTCTGAAGGCTTCCCATTTTTCAGCCGTCCCTTTATCTGCGAACATCCAATTAGCTTTCGAAAGTTCTTGCCTAATACGGTCTCAAATTTACAATCTGGTCGATCCTTTTCCATCACTATTTTAAATCTAATAGAATTATGGTCGCTGGCCCCAAAGTGCTCCCCCACTGAGACCTCAGTCACCTACCCTGCCTTATTTCCCAAAACTAAGTCAAGTTTTGCACTTTCTCTAGTAGGTACATCCACATACTGAATCAGAAAATCGACTTGCACACACTTGACAAATTCCTCTCTATCTGAACACTTACACTGGGACTGCCATAGTGTTATGTTTGGAAAGTTAAAATGACCTATCATAACCACCCTAATTTTCTTACAGATAGCTAAGATCATGGACAGGTTGGACCAAAGGGTCTGTTTCCTTGCTGTACATCTCTATGACTCTATGATCTCCTTACAAGTTTGTTTCTCAATTTCCCTCTGACTATTGGAGGGGTCTATAATACAATCCCAATAATACAATCCTCCCTTTCTTATTTCTCAGTTCCACCCAAATAACTTCCCTGGATGTATTTCCGGTAAAATCGTACCTCAGCACAGCTGTAATGCTTTCCTTTATCAAAAATACCACCCCCCCTCCTCTCTTGCCTCCCTTTCTATCCATCCTGTAGCACTTGTATCCTGGAACATTAAGCTGCCAGTCCTGCCCATCCCTGAGCCATGTTTCTGTAATTGCTATGATATCCCAGTCCCATGTTCCTAGCCATGCCCTGAGTTCATCTGCCTTCCCTGTTAGGCCCCTTGCATTGAAATAAATGCAGTTTAATTTATTAGTCCTACCTTGTCCCTGCCTTGACTGTTTGACTCGCTTCTCTTTTACGTCACATTCTCGAGATGACTTGAGGTTTAATATAAAAAAAGGTGGCATCTCAGCTCAAACAATGCATGAAAGGTGTGATGTTCGAGTCTGTCAGTATCCCAATCTTGAATTAGATTGGTTCTATTTCCAAAATAGGAATTTATAAAATGTTACATGGATTGACTGCCTGCAAATTGTGTGCTTTTTGAGCAAAATTGAATGGATCTGCAAATATAATTCTGCCAATACAAAGTCATCCCATAGAGTTGAGTGTGTGCATGCGTGAGAGAGTTTGATTGTGTGCATGAGAGTTTGTGTGGAGAGTGCATGTAAGCATGTGCGCATGCTTGGTAAAGTGTGTGTGATGGAGTATAAGCCTATCAGTGTTGGTGGAGTGTATGTGTGCGTGTGTGTCTGAGAGAGCTCTGAATAAAAGCAAGGGATTGAGTTTTGCTAAAACAAGGACGGGCAGGACTTGTACAGTTAATGGTAGGGCCCTGGGTTGTGTTGTAAAACAGAGAGACATGGGGGAATGGGGGGGGGCGGAGGAGGAGTTCGGTACATAGTTCTTTGAAAGTTGCATCACTGGTAGATAGGGTGGTGAAGAAGGCATTTAGCACAAATGCCTTCATTGTTCACACTGTTGAGTTTCGAAGTTGAGACAGCATGTTAAGGTTGTACAGAATGTTGGTGAGGCCATTTTAGAGTTCTGAGTACAGTTGTGGTGGCCCTGTAATAGGAAGAACTCTATTAGAGGGGATTCGGTAAAGATTCACCAGAACGTTGCCAGGACTGGAGGGTTTGAGTTATAAGGAGAGGGTGGAGCACAGGAGGTTTAGGGGTGACCTCATTGAGATTTATAAAATCTGAGGCGTGGAGGTAAGGATTATAGCAAAGGGCTGTTCCTTAGTGTCAGGGTGCTCAAAGCTGGGGGGCATATTTTTTTAACGTGAGAGGAGGGAGATTTAAAAGGAACCTGAAGGGCAACGTTTTGACAGAATGTTATTTGCATGTGGAATGAACTTGCTGAGGAAGTGGTAGATGCAGGTACAGCTACAGCTACAACATCTAAATGACATTTAGATGAGTACATGAATAGAAAGGTTGAGAGGGATATAGGTCAAATGCAGGCAAATGGGACTAGTTTAATTTGGGAATCCTGGTCGGTATGGACGAGTTGGACTGTGCTGTATATGAACCAGAAGTGATCTTATTCAAACCAGTAGAATTCTGAAAGGGGCCCGACAGGATAGATGCAGATAAAATTGTCCTTTGTTGGGGGTGTCATAGAATCCTGGCGACGTGGAAGCAGGCCGTTCGGCCCATCTATTCCATTCTGGCCCTCCGAAGAGCATCCCACCCATACCTACCCCCTTACTCTCTATTTCCCATGGCTAATCCATCCTAACTTGCACATCCCTGTCAATAGGACTCTGTGTGAGAACCTCTCCAGCTATGTAGAAGACATCTTGAAACCCATCGTTCGGGGAACCCCTAGCTTCCGTCACGACACGACAGATTTCTTAGAGATACTCAGCACCCATGGACCAGTCGAACCGGGAACATTCCTCGTCACAATGGACGTTTCAGCACTCTACACCAGCATCTCCCATAATGTCGGCATCGCGGCAACAGCCTTATTACTCAACACCAACAACTGCCAATCTCTGACCACCGTCCTACAACTCATCCACTTTATCCTTGAGCACAACGTCTTCACCTTTGACAACCAGTTCTTCATCCAGACAGATAGAACAGCCATGGGACCAAATTTGCACCCCAATATGCCAACATTTTCATGCACAGGTTCGAACAAGACGACTTCTCTACGCAGGACCTCCAACCAACACTATACACCAGGTACATTGACGACATTTTCTTCTTCTGGACGCATGGAGAGGAGTCACGGAAAAAGCTACACAGTGATATCAACATGTTCCATCCCACCATCAAACTCATCTTGGACTATTCTCTACTATCTGTCTCATTCTTGGACACCTCCATCTCCATCAAGGATGGGCAACACCTCAGCACCACATACAACATCAAACCCACGGATAACCTCCCGATGCTACACTTCTCCAGCTTCCACCCAAAACAGCCATCCCCTAATGGACGAGACCTACGCATACACAGGATCTGTTCAGATGAGGAGGAACGTGATGGGCACTTGGAAGTACTCAGGGATGCTTAACTCATTGACCGCCAGTTCTGACATGCCATGGTGAACCATGGGAAATGCATGGTTATAGTTTCATTGTAATAGAAGCAAGAGTAGGCCATTTGGCTCGTCCAGCCTGCTCTGCCATTCAATAAGGTCATGGCTGATCTATCCATCGTCTCAGCTCCTCCCCCCTGCATTGTCCCAACTACCCTTAATTGCCCAATCATGCAAAACTCATCCAACCGTGTCTTCAATATACTTAATGAAGCTGCCTCTACTGCTCCCTTGGGCAAAGAATTTCATAGATTCATGACTCTCTGGGAATAGTGGTTCCTCCTCCTTGCTGTTCTAAATCTACTCCCCCTAATCTTGAGGCCTGGTTCATCGACCAGCAGAAATGAGTGGATAGGGTAGGGCTACATTCCCACAGAGCAATGAATTCCCATTTCCTACCAAAATCCCAGATGTACTCACTTAGTTACTGTCTCACAATTGAAAGATTTTACTGTAACTTCTTCTGCTCCCAGTCAGGGCAAAACCTCTTTGAACATTGCTCAGAAAGTCCATTCTTCATAACCACATTTCTGCTTTCACCGAGGATGATTAGAGTCATATAGCATGGAAACAGACCCTTCAGTCCAACACGTCCATACCGACCAGATATCCTAAATTAATCTCGTCTCATTTGCCAGCATTTGGACAGCATCTCTCTAAACCCTTTCTATTCATGTACTCAGCCAGATGCCTTTTAAATGTTGTAACTGTACCAGCCTCCTCTACTTCCTCTGTTAGTTTGTTCCATACATACACCACCCTCTGCATGAAAAAAATTGCCTCTCAGGTCCCTTTCCTCACCCACCTTAAACCTATGCCCCTCTTGTTCTTGATTCCCCTTCCATGGGAACAAACCTTGACTATTCACCCTATTCATGCCCCATATAAACATCTAAGGTCACCGCAGCCTCCAATGCTCCAGGGAAAACATCCCTGGCCTACTCAGCCTCTCCCTGTAGCTTAAACTCACCAACTCCTGAAGAAGGGCTTGTGCCCGAAATGTCGATTCTCCTGTTCCTTGGATGCTGCCTGACTTGCTGCGCTTTTCCAGCAACACATTTTCAACTCTGGCAACAGCCTTGTAACTTTTCAGAACCCTTTCAAAGTTTCACAACATCTTTCCTATAGTAGAGAGACCAGAACTGAATACAGTATTCCAGAAGTGACCTCCAGTACTGCCTCAACACGACCTCCCAATTCCTATACGCAATCCACTGATCAATAAAAGAAAGCATACCAAACACTTTCTTCACTACCATCTCTACTTGTGACGCCACTTTCAAGGAACAATGAACCTACACTTCCTGTCTCTTGGTTCAGGAACACTCCCCAGGATCTGACCATTTAGTGTATAATTCCTGTCCCAATTTGCCTTTCCAAAATGCAACAGCTCACATTTCTCCAAATTAAACTCCATCTGCCATTCCTCAGCCCATTGGCCTATTAGATAAATTATCATTCGTAGTGAACTCGCTTTCCTCTCTTATTCCCGAGAAGCTGAAAATCTCTGTCCCACACACTCTCCCTCTATTTTTACTTTGCTGAACCTCATCCTGAAGGGTCTGGATCATGCCGATGAACAGGCCCACACTCAGGGGGAACTAATTGAAATATACAGAATACTGAACAGCCTGGCCAGAATGGACATTGGGAAGATGTTTCCACTGGTAGGAGAGACTAGGACCCGATAGCACAGCCTTAGAGCAAAGTGAAAACCTTTCAGAATGGAGGTAAGGAGAAACTTCATCAGCCTCTCCCTGTGGAATACATTGCCACAGAAGGCTGTGGAGGACAAGTCACTGAGGAAGTTTAAAACTGAGATAGATCAGTTCTTGAGTATCAAGAGGATTGAGGGTTACGGGAAGAAAGTGGAAGAATGGGGTTGAGAAACTCATCAGCCATGATAAAATGATGGAGAGAATAGCATAATTTCTGCTCCTATGTCTTGTGGTCTGTTGATGTCCTGGACACAGTGTCAGAATTGGGAGCAGGAGTAGGCCATTTGATCTTTCGAGCCTGGACCAGCATTGAACAGATCATAACTGGATATGAATCTACCTCCATCTAGGTGGATAGGCTGAGACTTTTTCACTGGAAGCAAGTGAGAGCTGCAGATGCTGGAGAGCAGAGTCGAGAGTGCGGTGCTGGAAAAGCACAGCAGGTCAGGCAGCATCTGAAAAGCAGGAAAATTGACATTTCGGGCATAGTCCTTCATCAGCACTCCTGTCAGTCTATTTTGCCAATTAAGACACAGACCTGGACCAACATTTCCCGAGTCTACCCCCTCCCTGGATTCGCTCCTTCTCCTTTCGGTTGCTGCAAGTCAACAATTAAACCCCAGAATGAAAAATATATAGAAAAGGGGGTGAGAAAAGAGAGTGTTGTATTCACAGATGTTAGACAGAGGAAGGAAGTTGCAGTCTGGGCTGAAGCTCAATCTTCGTTCTGAGAGAGGTGAGCAGCAGCAGCAGCTTCAGAAGCTCGTGGTCCACCTACTTTCAGACAGTAGGGAAGCTCTGATTGGCAAGAGGACAAGTCTCCTTCAGGTTCTCCAGTGCTCCTTATTGGTCCATCAAAAGAAGGTCTTGTGCCTTTTCTGCCGACAGCAAGGTACATGCCCAATGTTTTGGTGACACCACTGAACACGGGCCCTGCAATATGCTCTGTGGCGATGCTAGTGTTACTGACAGATTTTAAGTGTCCAAATGTCAAGAGGAGGAAAAAAAGGTGGAGCCACAATTTTCTTTCCCACATGGCTTGACATTTTATTGTTTTGGCATTTTGTCTGGCTGCTCAACTTTTTTGTTTTTTCCCCAGTGTCGCGGTGAAGTTCAGAATTAGAGGGCAGAGGTTTAGGTTGAGAATGGAAAGATATAAAAGATACCTAAGGGGCAATGTTTCCATGCAGAGTTTGGCGTGTGTATGGAAGGAGCTGCCAGAGGAAGTGGTGGAGGCTGGTGAAATTACAACATTGAAAAGGCATCTGGATGGGTATGTAACTAGGAAGGGTTTAGAGGGATATGAGCCAAGTGCTGGCAAATGGGACAAGATTAATTTAGGATATCTAGGAGAAAGTGAGGACTGCAGATGCTGGAGATTAGAGTTGAGCGTGTTGGAAAAGTACAGCAGGTCAGGCAGAATCCGAGGAGCAGGAGAATTTAAATTTTGGTGCATAAGCCCTTCTTCAGGAATCTTTTCTGAGGATGTAGAAATGCAGATCTGGATTGCAGGTCTGGGAAAATGAGGCTCTGAGGACTGACTGCTGGTAGAGTAGATGGCGGCATATGGCTGATAGTGTGGAGTGGAGATCCAGAAAAAGAATCGTTGTTGAAGGTTTCAGATTTGTAGTGTGTACTGGGTATCCTGTGCAGGTCCAAACTGGATTGGTCTGAATGTGGGATCAGATGGTTCTGTAGGCAAACACTGAGAAAGAAGATGTGGCTGTGATAGTCAAACTGTTTGTGGATGTGGCTGAAGAAATTCAGGGCAGAGGAGAGGACTTCGGGGGGGGGGGGGGGTTACAGTGAGAGAGGGACTCTCAGATCTTTGTAGACAGAGGAGGAGAACTTCTTCCAGGTAGGCATCCATGGAAGAGGCTTCGCAGTAATGTTGAAATCAACTAGGAGAAAGTGAGGACTGCAGATGCTGGGGATCAGATGCGAGAGTGTAGTGCTACAAAAGCACAGTAGGTCAGGCAGCTCCGAGGAGCAGGAGAATCGACGTTTCAGGCATAAGCCCTTCATCAGGCGGGCTTATGGCCGAAAGGACTCAAAAGATTCCTGATGAAGGGCTTATGTCCGAAACATCAATCCTCCTCCTCCTTGGATGCTGCCTGAGCTGCTGTGTTTTTCCAGCACTACATTGTCAATGTTAATTTTGGATATCTGGTCGGCATGGACGGGTTGGACCAAAGGGTCTGTACAACTCTATGACTCCAAATAATAAGAAGCATACTTTGACAAATTACAAACTACTGTACATCCATATTAACAAGACTTAGTACATCACATGCTTTACTAGCCATTCTCAAAAAGTCCTTCAATAATTGAGGAACATATACATGCTGTGCATAATCTCCTTCACTAGTATTTACACACTAACCTCAGCAATTGCACAAGTAATAGCACAAGTAAACAGCACAAGGATTTTTTAAAAAGTGAGGGTAAACAGCACAAGGATGAATAAAACAGTGAGGGTAAAAAGCAGATGGAAAGTGAGTGTAAAATATCACTATGACAGGACAGGCCCCACATTCCTTCCCCTCCGTCCCCCCCACAACCTGCCTCACCTTTCACCTCCCGGGCCCAGTACCTTCCAGGTGGCCCCATAGTTGACACAGGGGCCGCCCCACGACCAGTAGAACTCCACCACCCAGGCGGCCGACGAGTTCCCAAGCAGGCCCTTAACCCCATCCGCCTCCAGAATGCTCACCGGCTCCTGCCTGCTGTACAGCCGGCCGGTGTGGCCGTGACACAGCAGCTGCGCCAGGAAGGCGGCGGTGCCCAATGACGGGTGTCTGCCCCGGGCCGCACGGCGCCATTTTCCTAACGGCCGCCCTCCCGCCGCTTCCCCGCTCGAGCGACTTCTCCTCCCAACCGCCTTCGCCCCCGCGTGACATCTGCACGGGTGGATGGGCGGGGCCGGGGGAGCCTCACCGTCACCAAGCAACAGCCACCTCGCGCTACAACTGCTCATTCACAAAAACAAACTCTCCTGTCTCGCTCTGCAGCTGCAGGGGGACACTGCTACGTTTTGAGGAGCCCTGTCTACATTGGGAAAGCTCAGTTCAAAGAGATATTCCTACATATTCGAAATGTCGTCATATCTAAAGGGGGAAATCTGCATTTTAAAGGGACATGGACATTTTAACGGGCTATTTCTGAAAATAAAGAGATTTAATGGATAAGAGCTCGTGGGTCCACAGTTAAAATGCTTTGAACAACCTTTTTTTTTATTTCCCTGCCTTCCCAGGATATAGAATTTCTCCCACCAGAAATTGTTTGCCCAGAAAAAAGTCCAGCAGGAATATGATTATGGAGCTATCAATAAAAATGTCTAATTTGGGTCACCCAACGTTATTAATGGAAGGACATATCTCTTCAAGGATACAGTTTGATTTGCCCATTCAAAATTCCTTGAATTTAAGGTGTTCCAATTGTAGTTTCAGTTATAATCCATTAAAAGCAGTATGCAGTCTCATCTGAGTGCAGAACCAACTCAAACTGACTGAACAACCGAAACAACATTTCTGTATGCACTTTAGATGTGACATCCTCTCTCCCTCTCTCTCTGTTGACCCAACAGCATTACCAGGGCTGGAAGTACCACCCTCGGAATACAATTGCTGATCTACAGTTTGCTTCTCCTGCTGAACATAAGGATTTAAAAGCTGCTAGCCTGATCCCGCACAATGCACAAAAACAGACTGTTCACCCATGTCTGCGCAGAGGATAATTTTCACTTGGAATGGATCACAAAATAACAACTCTTACCAGTCCCACAACTCATGAGTTTCCCATGGACAAAGTTAAAAATCGCACAACACCAGATTAGAATCCAACAGGTTTATTTGGAAGTAGTGGCTTTCGGAGCGCTCCTTCATCAGGTGGAGAAAAAGATCGTGATCACAGAATTTATAGCCAAAGGAGTCAAGTATCATGGAAATGTGATATATTAAACAATTTTAGATTAAATCTTTCATCTTTGATATGTTAATCCCTGAATCTGTTTTTAATTACCTTCTCAAGAATGTCATTTAAATTCAGAGTTTTTCTAATAACAGGTGTGAATTCTGTCTGGGTCCCAATGTTGAGTCAGACTGAGAAAGACTTTAAAATGGCACGAAGGGTACCTTTTTTTTGCACAGAGTGGTTTGTGTGTGTCACAAATGTCCAGAAGAAGTGGTGGATGCAGGTACAGTAACAACCATTGAAATGACATTTGGATAAATACATGAATAGGAAAGGTTCAGAGGGGCATGGGCCAAACGCAGGCAGGTGGGACTATTTCGTTTGTGAGTATAGTCAGCATGGACTAGTTGGTCTGAAGGGTCTGTTTCTGTGCTGTATGACTCTGTAACTGTCCTATACTGGTCTTAAAACCATTTTCTTGCCTTTCCCCATAAACGTTCACTTATTTGATGTTCAAAAATCAGATGAATGCAGCCTTGGATATATTCAATGACCCCCTAACTGCAGGAAGGCATTCGCACTTTACAGCAGAATTCCTCTTGCCAAAATACCACTTGCCTTGCTGATTGCTTGCTGCACCTGTCTGACAACTGGCAGTGACTGGTGTAGAAGGACGCTGAGGCCCCTTTGGACATCCACACATCATTCCTAATGAAGGGCTCGTGCCCGAAACGTCGACTCTCCTGCTTCTTGGATGCAGCTTGACCTGCTGTGCTTTTCCAATGCCACACTTTGACTCAGATCTCCAGCATCTGCAGTTCTCCCTTTCACCACATCCCAATACATCACGGTTTAAACAATACACTCCTTTCTGCCTTTTTTCACAGCAAAGGCTACAACTTCACATTACGGTACTGCATTTACCATGTGTTTGCAAATTGTGGTATTCTCCACATCGGGGAGACCGAGCGTAAACTTGGGAACGGTTCGCCGAGCATCGCAGCCGGGTCCGCAGAGGCTGACCAGACCTCCCCAGTCACCACCCATTTTAATTCTCCTTCCCATTCCCTTTCTGACATGACCATCTTTGGCCTCCTCCATTGCCACAACAAACTAAACCACAACTTGGAGGAACAACACCCCATCTTCCACCTGGGCAGCCTACATCCCAGAGGACTCAACATCGAGTTCCCCAATTTCAAATAACTTCACTTCCCATCCCCCGATTCCCTTCTCAGCCTCGACCCCTCCTTTCCACTCCTCTCTGCCACCAACCAGATTCCATCCTCCCGTTGGCCAATCAGGTCGTACCCTCCACCTGTCTTCACCTATCCCCACTTCACCATCGTGTTCCCAGCATACCCTTTCTCTGTATCTCTCCCTGCACCCACCCCTAGTTATGAACAAAGGTTACACCACGATGTCGACTCCTCCACCTCCTGATGTTGCCTGGCTTGCTGTGTTCTTGCAGCCTCCTGCCTGTCTATTTTGCCCATTACGACACAGACCTGGAGCAACGTTTCCAGAGTCTGTCTCCTCCCATACTCACTCCCTTTCCTTTCAGTTTTTTCCAGACATCGATGAATGTGCCCAGTGTTTTGCTGACATCGGCAGGCATGTGTAATACACTTTTTGGGGATGCGGGTGTTTATTAATACATTTTAAATGTCCAAATACCAATAGGGAAACCATTGACTGTCAGGTTCCTTTTAAATCTCTCTCCTCTCACCTTAAAGAAATATGTCCCCTGGCCTTGAGCTCATTTTAAAACCCCCTAGTTTTATGCTAAGGAAGAACCCTTTGCTATTCACCTTACCTCCACTCCTCATGATTTTATAAATCTCAATGAGGTCACCCGTCAGCCTCCTTCACTCCAGTGAAAGAAGTCCCAACCTCTCTTTAAAAAAAAGTACCTGATCCCTCACCCCCCCCATGTCTCTCTGTTTTACAACAGAACCCAGGGCCCTACCATTAACTGTCCATGTCCTGCCCTTCCTTGTTTTCACAAAACGCAAGCCCTTGTTTTTATCCATACCTCTCTCATACACACGCTCTCTCTCAGACACACAGACATACTCCCCCCAACACACTCGCAGGCTTATACTCCATCACACTCACAATTTACCTGCACGCACACAATCTTACATGCACACACTCACATTCTCTCATGAATGCACACACATAACTCTATGGGGTGAATTTGTATTGGCAGGATTATTCTTGCAGATACATTCAATTTTGCTCAAAGAGCACACCAACTGCAGGCAATCAATCCATGTAATATTTTATAAATTCCTACTTTGGAAATAGAACCAGTCTGATTCAAGATTGGGATACTGATAGACTCGAACCTCACACCTATAAAGCATTGTCTGAACTGAGATGTCACCTATTTTTTATAAAACCTTAAGTCATCTCGAGAATGTGATTTAAAAGATTTATATTAATGAACCAAAACCTGCAACCCATCCTAAAAGATGAAAGAGTTAACAGCAATCTAGGCTTGTTCAATATATCCTATCAGTTGCATGACACTGTGATCTTTTGCTATGAAATCTGTGTCTTATTACCCTGGTCCACAGCTACCCGATGAAGGTGCAGCACTCCAAAAGTGAGTGCTTCCAAATAAACCTGTTGGACTATAACCTGGTGTTGTGAGATATTTAACTCTATCCACCCCACTCCAATACCAGCCCCTCCACATCATATCTCGTGAACACAGCCCACACCGTTCATTACACTTTACAATGCCAATGAAATGACTTACTCTGCACTCCTGAAAAATTCCCAATTTCTCAAGATACTAGCTACTCATTCACTGCTCCATTTGATATGCGACATTGGAAACTTAGTGCAGCAGCCTGAAAGAAATGAGCAGCTTTAAAAATTAAAACTCTTGGAGCTCAAAGCTTTCAATGAGAATCTGAGCCCGGCAGTAAGTTCGGGTAACCTTTATTGTGACCCATCTTTGTTACAGCTTCAGAGCCCCGCCCCAGCAAAAAAGCGTAGAAAAATGAACTGCTTTTTAAACAGTTCAAAGCACACACACTCTCCCCCCATCCCACCTCACCTTCTTTACTGTTTGTCACCACCAAGTTGTCCCTTTGTAACTGGATCCTTGGTACAGTGTAACTCGAAGGAAGGCCGCCTACTTGTGGAACGTTTCAGAGAACACCTCTGGGACACCCGGACCAACCAACCCAACCACCCCGTGGCTCAACACTTCAACTCCCCCTCCCACTCCTCCAAGGACATGCAGGTCCTTGGACTCCTCCATCGCCAGACCATAGCAACACGACGGCTGGAGGAAGAGCACCTCATCTTCCGCTGAGGAACCCTCAACCACAAGGGATGAACTCCTATTTCTCCAGTTTCCTCATTTCCTCTCCCCCCACCTTGTCTCCTTTCTAACCTGCAATCTTCTTCCTGACCTCTCCACCCCCACCCCCACTCCGGCCTATCACCCTCACCTTAACCTCCGTCCACCTATCGCATTTCCAACGCCCCTCCTCCCTACCTTTTATCTTAGCCTGCTTGGCACACTTTCCTCATTCCTGAAGAAGAGCTCATGCCCGAAACGTCGATTCTCCTGCTCCTTGGATGCTGCCTGACCTGCTGCGCTTTTCCAGCAACACATTTTCAGCTCTGATCTCCAGCATCTGCAGTCCTCACTTTCTCCTCGAAGGAAGTATTGCCTCACTCAGCAAAAAAAAATTGTCAATTCAGGGTGCAATGCAGCTTCTTGATGAACAACCAGCAACGAAATGGTTAACGTCCCCAGGAAGGTGGGAGAAAAATGAAACATCAAGACATTAACACCAACACACTTCAGTCAAACATTTCTGCTCCCAGTAAGGGCAAAACATCCTGAAACTCCAGTCTTCACCATCAGATTTCTGCTTTCATAGAAGACGATTAAAGTCATACAGCACGGAAACAGACCCTTCGGTCCAACTTGTCTGTGCCAAACAGGCCGTATCCCAAATTAATCTAGTCCAATTTGCCTGGATGTGGTCCATATCCCTCTAAATCCTTTCTATTCATGTACTCAACCAGATAACTTTTAAAATTCCCCTCTCACCTCAAACATATGCCCCTCTAGTTTTGGACTCCCCTACCCTGGGGTAAAGACCTTGGGTATTCACCCTATCCACGCCCCTTATGAATGTCGACATGGTCACCCCTCAGCCTCCGATGCTCCAGGGAAAATATCCCCGGTGAATTCAGCCTCTCCCTGTAGTTTAAACCCTCCAACTGTGGCAACAGCCTTGTCAATCTTTTCTGACCCCTTTCAAAGTTACACAATATATTTCCAATAACAGGGAGACCAGAAACAAATGCAGTCTTCCAAACATGGCCTGTACAGCTGCAACGTGACCTCCCAACTCCTATACTCAATGGTCTGACCAATAAAAGAAAGCGTACCAAATGCCTCCTTCACTATCCTGTCTACCAGTGACTCCACCTTCAACGAACTATGAGCTTGCACTCCAAGGTCTCTTTGTTCTGCAACACCCCTCTTAAGTGTTTCAGTCCTGCCTGCATTGCTTGACCAAAATGCAAACCACGCATTTTCATCTGCCACTCCTTGGCCCTTCAGCCCATCCAATCAATTCTAATTTATAGTGAACTCTATTTTTCCTCTCTTGTTCCCTAGAATTTGAAAATCTCCATCAGTTTGCTCAGCCTAATCCTTCCTGTACCACAATCTGAAGGGTCTGCTTCATGCTGGTTAACAGGTCCACACTTGGTGGGAGAGGGGTGTTCTAATTGAAACAAACAATACTGAATCCTGAACAGAGTGGACGTTGGGAAGATGTTTCCATTAGTTGGAGAGACTAGAACCAGTGGGCACAGCCTTAGAGTAAAGGGAAGACCTTTCAGAATGGTGGTGAGTGGTGAATCTATGGAATTCACTGCCACAGAAGGCTGTGGAGGCCTGGTCATTGAGGATATTTATGACTAAGATGGAGACTTTGAGTATCAAGGGGATAGAGGGTTACAGGGACAAAGTGAGAGAATGGGGTTGAGAAACCTATCAACCATTATTAAATGGTGGAACAGGCCCGATGGGCTGAATGGCCTAATTTCTGCTCCTATGTCCTATGGTCTCTTGCTGTCCTGGACACAGAGTGTGAGAATTGGAAGCAGGAGTAAGCTATTTGATCTTTCAAGCCTGCACCAGCATTCAACAGATCATAACTGGATATGAATCTGCCAACATCTACGTGGATAGGCTGGGACATTTTCACTGGAACATAGGAGGCTGAGAGTTGACCTTACAGAAGTTTATAACATCACAAGGGACATAGCTGAGTTGACCGCCGGGTATCCTTTCCCTAGGGTGGGGGTTTCAAGATTAGGCAGCAAATTTGAAGGTGAGAAGAGAAAGATTTTAAAAAGGCATGAAGGCTATCTTTTGTTTTATACACAGAGAGTAGTTTGTGTGTGGAATGAACATCCAGAGGAAGTGGTGGATGCAGGTACAGTTACAATGTTTAAAAGGCATTTGGATAAGTACATGAATAGGAAAGGTTTGGAGGGGCATGGGCCAAACACAGGCAGCTGTGACTAGTTTAGTTTGTGAGTATAGTCAGCACGGACTAGTTGGACTGAAGGGTCTGTTTCTGTGCTGTATGACTCTGTAACTGTCCTATACTGGTCTTAAAATCATTTTCTTGCCTTTCCCCATAAATGTTCACTTATTTGATGTTCAAAAATCAGATGAATGCAGCCTTGGATATATTCAATGACGCCCTAACTGCAGGAAGGCATTCGCACTTTACAGCAGAATTCCTCTTGCCAAAATACCACTTGCCTTGCTGATCGCTTGCTGCATCTGTCTGACAACTGGCAGTGACTGGTGTAGAAGGACACTGAGGCCCCTTTGTACATCCACACATCATTCCTGATTAAGGGGTTGTGCCCGAAACGTCGACTCTCCTGCTTCTTGGATGCAGCTTGACCTGCTGTGCTTTTCCAATGCCACACTTTGACTCAGATCTCCAGCATCTGCAGTTCTCCCTTTCACCACATCCCAATACATCACGGTTTAAACAATACACCTCCTTTCTGCTTTTTTTCACAGCAAAGGCTATAACTTCACATTACGGTACTGCATTTGCCATGTGTTTGCAAATTGTGGTATTCTCTACATCGGGGAGACCGAGCGTAAACTTGGGAACCGTTCGCCGAGCATCGCAGCCGGGTCCGCAGAGGCTGACCAGACCTCCCCGTCACCACCCATTTTAATTCCCCTTCCCACTCCCTTTCTGACATGACCATCTTTGGCCTGGACCAACGTTTCCAGAGTCTGTCCCCTCCCGTATTCACTCCCTTTCCTTTCAGTTTTTTCCAGACATTGATGAATATGCCCAGTGTTTTGCTGACATCGGCAGGCATGTGTAATACGCTTTTTGGGGATGCGGGTGTTTATTAATACATTTTAAATGTCCAAATGCCAATAGGGAAAAAAGGGTACAGCCACAATTGTTTTATTGCTTTTGCATTTTAAGACCATTCGGCCCATCGAGTCCACTCCGCCATTCAATCATGGCTGATAGGCATTTCAACTCCACTTACCCGCATTCTCCCCGTAGCCCTTAATTCCTTGTGATATCAAGAATTTATCAATCTCTGCCTTGAAGACATTTAGCGTCCCAGCCTCCACTGCATTCTGTGGCAATGAATTCCACAGGCCCACCACTCTCTGGTTGAAGAAATGTCTCCACATTTCTGTTCTGAATTTACCCCCTCTAATTCTAAGGCTGTGTCCACGGGTCTTAGTCTCCTCGCCTAACGGAAACAATTTCCTAGCGTCCACCCTCTCCAAGCCATGTATTATCTTGTAAGTTTCTATTAGATCTCCCCTTAATCTTCTAAACTCCAATGAAGAGAAAGTGAGGTCTGCAGATGCTGGAGATCAAAGTTGAAACTTTATTGCTGGAACAGCACAGCAGGTCAGGCAGCATCCAGGGAACAGGAGATTCGACGTTTCGGGCACAGGCCCTTCTTCAGGAATGAGCAGAGAGTGTTCAGCAGGAGAAGATAAAAGGTAGGGAGGAGGGACTTGGAGGAGGGGCGTTGGAAATGTGATAGGTGGAAAGAGGTCAAGGTGAGGGTGATAGGTCGGAGTAGGATGGAGGCGGAGAGGTCAAGAAGAAGACTGCAGGTCAGGAAGGCGGTGCCGGGCTGGAGGGATTCGGCTGAGACAAGGTGGGGGGAGGGGGGATGAAGAAACTGGTGAAGTCCAAGTTCATCCCCTGCGGTTGGAGGGTTCCCAGTCGGAAGATAAGACGCTCCTCCTCTGACCGTCGGGTTGTTATTGGGGAGACAGGCTGCCTACTTGCGGAGCGATTCAGAGAGCACCTCTGGGCCACCCGGATGAACCAACCCAACCACCCTGTAGCACAGCATTTCAACTCCCCCTCCCACTCCACCGAGGATATGCAGGTCATTGGGCTCATCCACCGCCAAACCACAACAACCCGACGGTCGGAGGAGGAGCGTCTTATCTTCCGACTGGGAACCCTCCAACCGCAGGGGATGAACTTGGACTTCACCAGTTTCTTCATCCCCCCTCCCCCCACCTTGTCTCAGCCGGATCCCTCCAGCCCGGCACCGCCTTCCTGACCTGCAGTCTTCTTCTTGACCTCTCCGCCTCCATCCTACTCCGACCTCACCCTCACCTTGACCTCTTTCCACCTATCACATTTCCAACGCCCCTCCTCCAAGTCCCTCCTCCCTACCTTTTATCTTCTCCTGCTGAACACTCTCTGCTCATTCCTGAAGAAGGGCCTGTGCCCGAAACGTCAAATCTCCTGTTCCCTGGATGCTGCCTGACCTGCTGTGCTGTTCCAGCAATAAAGTTTCAACTTTAAACTCCAATGAATACAATCCCAGGATCCTCAGCCGTTCCTCATATGTTAGACCTACCATTCCAGGGATCATCCGTGTGAATCTCCGCTGGAGACGCTCCAGTCCCAGTATGTTCTTCCTGAAGTGTGGGGACAAAACTGGACACAGTACTCCAAATGGGGCCTAACCAGAGCTTTATAAAGTCTCAGTAGCACAACAGAGCTTTTATATTCCAACCCTCTTGAGATAAATGACAACATTGCCTTCACTTTCTTCATCACGGACTCAAACTGCATGTTTGCCTTTAGAGAATCCTCAACTAGCACTCCCAGATCCCTCTGTACTTTGGCTTTACGAATTTTTTCACCGATTAGAAAGTACTCCATGCTTGTAATCTTTTTTCCAAAGTGCAAGACCTCGTATTTGCTCACATTGAATTCCATCAGCCATTTCCTGGACCACTCTTCCAAATTGTCTAGATCCTTCTGCAGCCTCCCCACTTCCTCAGTACTACCTGCCTGTCCACCTAACTTTGTATCATCGGCAAACTTCGCTAGAATGCCCCCAGTCCCTTCATCCAGATCATTAATATATAATGTGAACAACTGTGGCCCCAGCACCGAACCCTGCGGGACACCGCTTGTCACCGGCTGCCATTCCGAAGAAGAACCTTTTATCCCAACTCTCTGCCTTCTGTCAGACAGCCAATCCTCAATCCATACCAGTAGCTCACCTCGAACACCATGGGCCCTTACCTTGCTCAGCAGCCTCCCGTGTGGCACCTTATCAAATGCCTTTTGGAAGTCCAGGGAGACCACATCCACTGGGTTTTCCCGGTCTAACCTACTTGTCACCTCTTCAAAGAAATCCAACAGGTTTGTCAGGCACGAACTCCCCTTACTAAATCCATGTTGACTTGTTCTAATCTGACCCTGCTCTTCCAAGAATTTAGAAACCTCATCCTTAATGATGGATTCTAGAATTTTACCAACAACTGAGGTTAGGCTAATTGGCCTATAATTTTCCATCTTTTGTCTTGATCCTTTCTTGAACAAGGGGGTTACAACAGCGATCTTCCAATCATCCGGGACTTTCCCTGACTCCAGTGACTTTTGAAAGATCTTAACTAACACCTCCGCTATTTCCTCAGCCACCTCCCTCAGAACTCGAGGATGTAGCCCATCGGGGCCAGGAGATTTATCAATTTTAAGACCTTTTTAGCTTTTCTTGCACTTTCTCTTTTGTAATGGCAACCATACTCAACTTAGCCCCCTGACTCCCTTTAATTGTTGGGATATTACTCATGTTTCCCTGGTAATTGTAATTTTCTTCAGTTCCTCCCTCCCTTTCAATTCCTGATTTAGCTAGTTTCAGGGTGTTACTTGTATCCTCTCTAGTGAAGATTCAAGCTCTTTTCAATTCATTTACCATCTCTTTATCCTCCGTTATTGAATCCCCATACTCATTTTCTATAGAACCAACACTTATTTTGTTAACTTTTTTAAAGAAAGCTGAAGAAACTTTCCAACCTGTTTTTGTATTTTTGGCTAACTTTCGAACCCTAATTGCTGTGCTACTGCCTGCATTATTTCAGCTGTTTTGCCCGAGCTGTCAACTCGAGCATCAACCGGTCTGCTTCTTCTATTGAACTGACCTTGATTAAGTGTTGCAAAACACACAAGGACAAGTCTTTCCTCTCCAGAACGTCTTGG
Source organism: Chiloscyllium plagiosum (assembly GCF_037043375.1). Taxonomy (NCBI): domain Eukaryota; kingdom Metazoa; phylum Chordata; class Chondrichthyes; order Orectolobiformes; family Hemiscylliidae; genus Chiloscyllium; species Chiloscyllium plagiosum. The sequence goes on along the minus strand of NW_028270165.1, from coordinate 78,515,461 downwards.
TACTTAACATGATAAAATTCACTTTGAAATATTGTTCATTCAAACTTTACCAAGCACATTCTACAGATTCAAAATTCAACAATGAGATGCACTTTTGTTACAATCATTCAGTTTGAAGAGAAAAACTATTAATTTTGAAGAGAAGTTTGAAAACCCAGTCATTAACTAGAAGAACAATTTTTTTTGTTTAAAAATGTGAAAACCTAATCAACAGGAGTAATTTTGCAGAATAGTATGTATGGCATTAAATTGTAAATCTAGTTTTCTTTCCTTCCCTGCCATAGTTCCCACAAATCTTTATATGAATCTTGATAGTTCATTCACTTTCCGGGAATAGTCCAAGACATGCAATATCTTTCTAGGATTCACTTGAATTCTTCTCAGGATTCCAAGTATATCTGGTAATTTTATGAGGATGCCTCCATTAGCTTTTGGCGAAGTGAACTTTTAGATTTCATTTGAGACTTCAAGGTTTAGATTGATCAGTTTGAATGTCGGTTGGAAATACCTCTGGTTCCCCATGGCTGTCCGTACTTTTAATCTCACAGCACCTAGTGCGTGAATGACTAAGCTGCTGCTGAACACAAACTGCTTTCTGTCAGCAATGCAAACTCCACGGTGGGTTGTTTGAGTGTTCTCACCATCTGGAAAAATGAAGGGGCAAACTCAGTCAGGATAGCACAACAACACTTCTTCCTCAGGAGGCTTATGAAATTCAGTATGTCAATAATGACCCTCGCCAACTTTTACAGATGCACTATAGAAAGTGTTCTATCTGGATGTGTAACAACCTAGTCCGGCTACTGCTTTGCCCAGAATGATAAGATACTACAGAAGGTTTTATGCACATCACAGACCATCATGGAAGTCAACCTACCATCCATGGTCTCCACCTACACTTCTCTTTGCCACCAGAAATGCTGCCAACATCATCAAATTCTCCTCCAACCCCCTCATGCTCTCTCACAACCTCTTTGGTCAGGCAGAAGATACAGAATCTGGAAACACATGTACCAACAGGTTCAGAAAGAGCTTCTTCCCTGCCATTGTTAGACTGATGAATGGACTCTCTTTGTACATATGGAATGATCTGCAGAGGAAGTGGTGGAGGCTGGTACAATTACAATATTTAAAAGGCATCTGGATGGGTGAATGAATTAGGAAGGATTTACAGGGATATGGGCCAAGTGTCGGTAAATGGGACTAGATTTATCCAGGTTAACTGGTCAGCATGAACGAGCTAGACTGAGGGGTCTGTTCCCATGCTGGACATCTCTATGACTCTGTCCAATGTCCACTTACCATCCCCTTCAATAACAGCATAATTGGAAGTATATGACATAGCTACAACACATAATTACAACAATTAATTATAAACGAACGTGAGAAAACCACGAAGAGCACGTTGAATGTTTAACAATTTAATAACACTGGACAAATCTCTGACCCTTTTCACGTTCCAGTCTTGATAAATGCCATGAGGATCAGAAAGCCTTAACAGAGAGCGAATCTGAAACCTCTTCACTTGCATTCACCCTCTCTGCCGCCAGTTGGTACAAGTGTACAGTGCCTTCCCCATTCTCTCTCCCTCCCAGGATGAGGAATAGAAAGGGGGAGATCTTGCTTTGCTCGCAGATGTTGTCCAGAGTTGGGGGTATCAGTCTGAAATTGATCGGAGACTGGATCAGTGGTGCTGGAAGACCACAGCAGTGCAGGCAGCATCCAAGGAGCAGCGAAATCGACCTTTCGGGCAGAAGCCCTTCATCAGGGCTACTTCCGCATTGTGACGTCCACATTCGGGGGCGGGACGTCCGGAGGGAGCTAGCCGATGACGATCCCGTGTTCCAAGCTAGTTCTCTCCTATTGGCCACGCTCCATGACGTCACACAGGTCAACAGTGAGCCAATTGGAATCGCTGGATGACCGGAAGGAGACTGGTCCGCCTGCCAATCAGAACCGCCCCCTATTGTCTGAATGCGGAAGTTGGACCATGAGCTTCTGAAGCTGATGCTGCTCCTCTCTCCCTGAATGAAGATTGAGCTTCACCTCAGATTGCAACTTCCTTTCTCTGTCTACCATCTGTGAGTACGGCACTTTCTTTTCTCACCCTCCCTTTCCATTCTGGGGTTAAACTGCTCAGTTTCTGACTCCTTATTCCATCCAGTCCATGCTGAACATGATTCTAAACTAACTAGTCTCCACCTGTCTGGAAGTGGTCTCCCATTTCAGGTAGAAATGAGGAATTTATTCTTTTCTTGTTAGTTTATGGAGTGTTCCCCCACAGAGAGTAATGGAGACTGGCTCATGGAATGTATTCAATGCTTAATTGAAGAGAATTTTGAGTGACAGGGATATGAAAGGTTATGGAGAACAGCAGGAAATGGAGTGAAGGCCAAAGCAGCACAGATATGATTTTATGGAACAGCAGAGCAAGCCCTAAGAGCTGAATGGCTCACTCCTAGTTCAATCTGTGACAACCTGTGTCCAGGGCAGGAAGAGGCGAGCATAGATCAATCAGTCAACATTTTTCAGCATTTTTAGGAGAATTTGAAGCATGAGGCAATAATACTTAGTGAGAATGGAGGGAGACTGTGAAATTGATATTCACATTCTGGGGGGATGGAGAGAAGAAAGAATGTTCCACAGGAACCAGAATTGTCTGTTTGGAATTTCTATCCTGTGTAGATGGTGATGTCTTCTGTATTCTCTATTTTACAGGATATGAGAACGGATGGAATTGCAGCCAGATATCTCAAAACAAGATCTGATCGAGACAATCGATTCACTGGCACAGGAATGTTATCAGCCTTTTGAATCTCACTAGATATTTTATTTCTCTTCTGTCCTGTCTGCTTTGAAAGGTTTCAAACTTCAGTGAGACTGAAGTACACAGACCTCTGTGAGCATGTACCAGTGAACTGACTGTGGGAAGAGCTTTAAGCAGGTACAAAGTCTGAAATAGCAACACCCCATTCGCAGCAGCAAGACATAGAACACCTTCCATTTGTGAGTGGTCCTTCAACTGATTGTCGACAGTAGAGGGCGGTGGGGATTCCCACGTGATGGAGAAACCGTGGAAATGTGGGGACTGCGGGAAGGAATTCAAATTCCCAAGCTTGCTTGAAAGCCATCGCCGCCGTCACACTGGGGAGAGGCCGTTCACCTGCTCCGTGTGTGGGAAGGGGTTTACCCATTCATCCGCCCTGGTGACCCACCAGCGGGTCCATACGGGGGAGAGGCCTTTCACATGCAATGTGTGTGGGAAGGCGTTCGTTCAGTTATCCTCCCTGCATAGTCACCAGCGGGTCCACTCTAGGGAGAAGCCTTTCACCTGCTCTGTATGTGGGAAGGCGTTCAACCAGTCTTCCAACCTCCAGAGTCACCAGCGGGTCCACACCGGGGAGAGGCCGTACACCTGCTCTGTCTGTGGGAAGGCGTTCATTCAGTTATCCACCCTGGTGACCCACCGGCGGATTCACACTGGGGAGAGGCCATTCACCTGCTCCGTGTGCGGGAAGGCATTCACCCAGTCCTCTGCCTTGCTGACCCACCAGCGAGTCCACACCGGGGAGAGGCCTTTCTCCTGCTCAGTGTGCGGGCAGGTATTCACACGGTCTTCTGCCTTGGTGAACCACCAGCGGGTACACACTGGGGAGCGGCCGTTCACCTGCTCTGTGTGCGATAAGCACTTCAGCGATTCATCCACCCTGCGGCGACACCGGTGGGTCCACACCAGGGAGAGACCATTCACCTGCTCCATGTGCGGGGAGGGCTTCATTGATTCGTCTTCTCTGCGGAGACACCAACGGGTCCACACCGGGGAGAGACCGTTCACGTGTTCCATATGCGGGAAGGCTTTCATTCAGTCCTCTAACCTGCAGAGTCACCAACGGGTCCACACCGGGGAGAGGCCGTTCACCTGCTCAGTGTGTGGGAAGGGGTTCATTGATTGGTCTTCCCTGCGGAGACACCAGCCTGTCCACACTGGGGAGAGACCGTTCACCTGCCCCGAGTGTGGGAAGGGATTCAGTCAGTCATGCCATCTGCTCAGACACCAATCCAGTCACACTGAGTAGCGAATATTTGGATGCTTTGTGGATTTACTTGTATTAATATTCAAGAGGGCATATATTCCTTGATGAGTTGAGCACCTATTAAGACACACTTACTGATTTGGAGCATGTACTGAAGTCAGGAGGTGTGTATCTGTCATGTTTGACTCCGGAGAAATCTGCCCTGTGTAAAGATTGGCTGCGGTTTCTACGACCCCACCAGGCTGCCAGGACGATAACATGGTGTGTGAGATTGTATTTTCGGTCTCTTTACTAACCCACTCTCAAACGCTTTCTATTTAGTCATTCATAACTCTTTTCTAACCTGCTCACAGGAGCCCTATATCTAATAATACTGCATTCCCATTTCATTCACTCATAACTCTTTCCTATAACATAGCTTCATTCATTCAAAAAAATCGCAGTTTTGTAGTATATTTTGCTATTACAAAATAGAATAAGTTAAAACACCTCTTTCGATTCCTTCCTTCTTTTTCACATCTTCAAGCCTTATCAGCTCTTGCTACAAGCAGTGTTTAGGCCTATTTCTGCATCAAAGCTACCTCTGAATAACTGTCAACATAGTAATGTTTTCAGAACAATACCTCCCTGCCATCTTATCTCCATGAAAGAATACAATATTAATCAGCTCTTGCCAACCGTCTATTGGGACGTGAATAAATACAGAGCATCAAACAGTTTCCCTGACTCGCAGCCACTGTCCCCTTTAAGAAACTGACTATCGAGGCTGCGCTTCTATGAACTTGCAGGAATGAATGAAACTCATGCTGGTAAATACTAAACAAATCTCTCAATCCAGCAGTGATAAACAGTTTAATATCCTTTATTATTTTATTCAGTGCAGGTACAATGTCCAACTTATTTAGAGCATACAGGCTGAGTAATTTTACTAACATTTGCTGACTTAAAAGACAAAAGGACTAACACCTCTTAATTCTGCAAGCAGACCACACAGACAATCTCAATCATATCGGGAGTAGCAGCCAACGTTTGTGTACAATAGTTAAAACAATGGAACACTATAGTGACGGAATGTTAATCTCTGTAAGAACAGTGTGTAAAGAGACTGCTGTAAGGACAGTATTTGCGGTTGCTGAATAAAGAGGCTATTTTCGCCAGTTGCTGATTTTGGTCGCTATTTGAACACGATCCCACAACAGGAACAGAGAATGCTCGCCCAGTGCTGAAGGTTGGACAAAAAGGAAAACTAAAGTTTCTGACAGTGGCTGACAATCCGAGTGGCGTTTTTGAGAAATGCCCAGAGCTATGTGGAAATTGTCAGGGTCTGGATGACCCAACGATGTTCCCGGGTTCTGAGCCACACAACAAGTGGCAGGGTAGAGGGGGGAATGTGGACACGGGTTATGTCCCCACCATAGAGCTGGACAGCACAGAAACTGACCTTTCCATTCAACTTGGCCATGCTGACCAGATATCCGAAATTAATCTCATCCCATTTGCCAGCATTTGACCCATATGTCTCTCAACTCATGTATATGTACAGATACCTTTGAAATATTGTAATTGTACCAATCCCACCACTTCCTCTGGTAGCTCATTCCATACATGCATCACCTTCTGTGTGAAAAGGTTGCCTCTTAGATCCCTTTCCCCATCTACCTTAAACCTATGCCCTCTAGTTATGGACACCAAAGGGTCTGATTCCATGCTGTACAGCTCCATGAATCTAGTGTAAGTGATAACATATTGGTGGGTACACACTTGATGGGCCAAAGGGTCTTTTCTGTACTGTATGATTCTGTGATCAGAAAACTCCCGTAGGGTTCCACAAAAAGCATGCCTCTCTGAATCGGACACCATTTATAACAGATTAATGCAATAATAACCTTAACATGGAATTTAAGAACAGACATCATTCCATTAGAGCATGTTCCTTCTGTGCTGAAACCATTCTATTGTTTGTGGGAGATCAGGCTGAGGAGCTTTAATTATTTAGGTTTAGATGTTATGCATATAAGTCTGGAATAACTGTGGATTAGGAATCGTGTTTAGAGAGAATGGTACTCCAAGCCTCTCTCATCCTGTTGCATTGACGAGAGAGAGAGGATGTCGCATCTACAAATCCGACAGAAGAGTTGTGCAGCTTGTTCGGTCAGTTGAGTTAGTTCTGCTCTCAGACAAGACTGGATGTTGATTTTGATGGATCCCTATTAAACGCTACATCAGAACACTCCAAATCCAAGGAATGTGTCATGAGCAGATCAAACATGACATTTGGAGAAGTGGGTGCTGACATTTCTATCCATGTGGGGGCTGGGGGAAATCTTCAGATTAGGTAACGTATGTGGAGAGAGAATCGGTTAATGTCTCGTGTCTGATTTCGCTCTCGTTCAGAACTGAAAGGGGCTGGAAAATGCTGGTTTTTATGGCATAGACATGGGGGGTGGGTGTAAGACCAAGGGAACATACGGTGAGAGTACCCAGAGCCAAAGGCATAGATTGCTAATGATGGTGAAGGTGCGATTGAGGTATCATATGGGTGTTAATGGAAGTGAAAGGGAGAAAGCAACTACACCGCTCAGAACAAAGTCAGCAAGACATGCCTGTGTGGGCAAATGGAACAAACGTGAAGAAGACTAAGCAGGGCAGACTGATACAGTGAATGGTGGAGCCCTGGGGAGTGTTGCTGAACGAATAGTCCCAGGAGTGCAGGTTGAAAGTGGAGTTGCGGGTAGACAGAGTGGTGAAGAAAGTGCTTGCTTTTGTGGGTCACAGCATTGAGTAAACGAGTTGGGAAGTCATGTTGTGGCTGTACAGGACATTGGTGAGACCACGTTTAGAACACGGCATAGAAGTCTACTCGCCATTCATTTGGAAGGACCCTGTTAAACTTGAGAGGCTGCAGACAAGATTTACAGGGATATTGCTGGGACTGGAGGTTTTGAGTTATAGGGAGAGCTGGGGCCTTTTTTACCCTGGAGGGTGAGAGCCTGAGGGGTGACCTTATACTGGTTTATAAAATCAGGGGCATGGAGAGAGTGAATAGCCAAGGTCTTTTTCTCGGGGGAGTGGGGGGAGGAGGTCCAAAACTAGAGGGCATAAGTTTATGTGAGAGGGGGAAATATTTACAAAGGACCTAAGGGGAAACATTTTCATGCAGAGGGTGATGCTTGTATGGAATGAGCTGCCAGCGGAAGTGGTGGAAGTGGGTACAATTACACATTTTAAAAGGTATCTGGATGAAGGGTTCAGGTTTAGAGGGATATAGGCTAAATGTGGAATTTGGGTCTGGGCCAGATTGGAACATCTGGTCAGCATGGATGAGTTGAACCGAAGGGTCTGTTTCCATGCAGTGTAACTCTATATCTATCCCTCTTTGACCAAAACAAGACCTCTTCACTGATAATCTTCCTGCTAGATATTTTTTAGAGCACCCAATTTCAGGAGATTTCTGGTGGGTAAAATTGGCATCAGTCATGTATCATGGAAATTCTGGAAAATAAAAATAAATAGTTCTCCCTGTGAATGGTACAATCCTCCCCACTGCTACCTCTCCAATGAACAATTACAATCCTTTCCGCCCCCACACCCATTCAGGGTACAGTCCTCCCCTACCCACATCTGACATGAATGGTATGACCCTTACTGTCTGAATTGTATAATTGTCCCCCTCCCATGTGAATGGTACAATCCTTTCACCCCCCCACCACATCCCATGAATGGTAGGATCCTTCTCAGTCCCCATTCCCCCCAGAATGATAAAATCCTCCCCTGAGAATCCTGAACTGGGAACTCCCAAGTCTCTGTGTTTCCAGCATAGACCCCTTCTGGAACTCCACTTGCCCCCTCCTGAAAAATGTCCCTTTATACCACCACTCTACCTTCTGCCAGCCAATCCTCTATCCGTGCCAGCACCTTGCCCCTAACACCTAGGACTCATCTTATTTCGCAGCCTCCTGCGTTGCACCTTGTGAAAGGACTTTGAAATCCAAATCACTCACGTCCACTGGCTCTCCCTTTGTCTAACTTACTCATTCCCTGCTCAAAGAATCCTAATAGATTTGTCAGACATGACTTCCTCTTGTCAAAGCCGCGCAGATTCAGTCCTGTTTTACTGTGCACCTCGAAATATTCCACTCTCTCATCCTTCAAAATGCATGTTCAGCTTACCCATTTTACCATAAATAAGTTCTTCTGTTCATTAAAATGTAATCAATTTTAAAGACTTCATATTATGTATGTACACTGTCTTTGTCCCTTGTAATATATTATCCTTCTGAAGAAGTCCTTCAAAAATATTAGCACAAGGTATGAAATGGACATTGGTGTGAAAAAGGACGAGAGGTGTCTTAATAGAGGTATACAAGATGTTGAGAGGCATAGAGTGGATAGCATTGGAAGAAATGATTGTTACAAGTTGGCATAATTTTAAAGTAATTGGAGGAAGGTTTGGGGGAGATGTCAGAGTAGGTTCTTCATACAGAGAGTGGTGGGTGCATAGAATCCACTGCCAGCAGTGGTAGTAGAGTCATATATTAGCAACATTTAAGCGACTCTTGGATAGGCACATGGAAGTTAGTACAATGAAGGGTATGCCTCAGCTGAGAGTAGGATAAAGTGCCTGTACTGTTCTGTGTTCTATGTCAAAAGTTTCGATTTGTGAGCAGTACAGTCAGATCCGAGCAAACAAGGACATGCAGGTCATACGGCGCTTAGACCGAGCGAGGCGTGCAGGGTTACGGCTGCACAAGGGGTGCACAAAAGGAAGGTCAACATTTAGATTTCAAATTGGACCATTTGGATGGTGTTGGACAGAGGAAGGAAGTTGCCGTCTGAGTTAAAGCTCAATCTTCATTGAGAGAGAGAGGAGCAGCAGCAGCTTTCGATGCTCATGGTCCGCCTTCCGCATTCAGACAATACGGGGCGCTCTGATTGGCCGGATGACTAGCCTCCTTTCGGTCCTCCAGGGTTTCCCAAAGATTGGTCAGCCGTCCATCAGAACGATGAGGGGCGGCGCCCCATGCCGATCGACACATGCGCACCAGCACCTCCCTCTCAGCGCACGTGCGCTATCCGTCATCAGAAGAGGGGTTTCTCCATCGCGTGGGAGTGTGGGAGATATAGCTGCCATTAAAGAGATGAAATCAAGTGTCTCATATGCCTCCTTAACCGTCCTACTCGTGTGTTGTTGTAGTACATCTCAGGAACCAACCTCTAATCGATTTTAAATGTATACACTGAATGAAAGACTATAGGTGTTTACCTCTAAACTCTATTTCCAGTTCAGTGTCAGTATACTGTATTGCTCTTTATCTGTCCTCAAATAAGGACCGAGTCAATACCCTCCACCTGTCACTCCTGAACGTTGATTTTGTTTTTTGTTTGCACATTCCAACACTCCGTTTCAATCATTTGTTTAAAGTTATTCGTGGTACATGAGAGTTGCTGGCTGGCCAGCATTTTGTTCCCCTTGAGAAGGTGGTGATGGGCTGCCGTTTTGAACTGCTGTGGTCCACACGCTTCACGATGACCCACAATGCCCTGAGGGAGGGAATTCCAGGATTTTAGACCCAGCGACACTGAAGAAACAGCAACATATTTCCAAGTCAATCTGATGAGTGGCTTAGAGGGTACTTGCAAGAGATTGTGTTCCCAAGTAGCTTTTGTCCTGGTCCTTCTAGATGGAAGTGGTTGTTAGTTTGGAAGGTATTTTCTCAGGTTCTTTGCTGAAATTCTGCAGTGCGTCTTGTAGATAGTACACACTATGGTACACACAGTGGAGCAGAGGGAGTGGATGTATGTGGATATGGTGCCAATCTGCCAGGTTACTTTGTTCTGGATGGTATCAAGTTTTTTTCAGTGTTGAAGCTGCACCCATCCAAGCTGGTGGGAGAGTATTCCATTACACTGCTAAATTGTGCCTTGTAGAAGATGGACAGATGAAAGTATTTGACAAATGCACTGCTTCCACAAGATCTAGTGGATTTGTGCCACTTTTATCCACCAAAAAGCTCCGGAAACTGGGTGCATTAAAACAAATCCAGTGGGAAGATTATCACTAAAAAGGTCAAGTTTCGCTCATAAGAGGTTTACAAAGTTATGAGGGGCATGGATAGGGTAAATAGGCAAAGTCTTTTCCCTGGGGTTGGGTGTCCAGAACTAGAGGGCATAGGTTTAGGGTGAGAGGGGAAAGATATAAAAGAAACCTACGGGGCAAATGTTTCACACAGAGAGTGGTATGGGTACGGAATGAGCTGCCAGAGGAAGTGGTGGAGGCTGGTACAATTGCAACATTTAAGAGGCATTTGGATGGGTATATGAATAGGAAGGGTTTGGAGGAATATGGGTCGGGTGCTGGCAGGCGGGACTAGTTTGGGTTGGGATATCTGGTCGGCATGGATGGGTTGGACCGAAGGGTCTGTTTCCATGTTGTACACCTCTATGACTCTAAGTCTTATTGACTTATAGAGTCGCACTGCACAGAAACAAACCCTTCAGTTCAACACATCCATGCTGACCAAGTGTCCGAGACTGACCCAATCCTAATTTCCAGCACTTGGCCCATATCCCTCTAAACCCAAATGATTAATCCAGACACCTTTTAAATGATGTAATTGCACTCAACTGCACAACTTCCTCTCGCAGCTCGTTCCACACACACACACAACCGTCAGCATAAAAAGATGGTCCTTTACGTCCCTCGAGCCACCCCACCATCACCCACAGCACCCCTTGTCCATTCCCCTGCCACACATATCGCCCCCATTCATTCACCCCGTCACCCACAGCGCCCCCTCTATGTTCCCCGCCACCCACAATACCCCCAACCATTCTGCCCGCCCCCACCATCCACAGTGCCCTATCCATTTCCACTGCCATCCACAGTGCCCCCGTTCATTCCCCTTCCACCCGAAGCAACCCCTGTCCATTCCACTATCCCGCAATTCATATCACCATCTGTCCATTTCCCCCCTGCCACACACAACGCCCTGTCCATTCCCCCCTGCCACCCACAGCGCCCCTGTCCATTTTCCCCGGCACACACACCGCCCCCTGTCCATTCCCCCCCGCCCCACACAGCGTCCCCTGTCCATTCCCCCCCGCCCCACACAGCGTCCCTTGTCCATTCCCCCCCACACCACACAGCGTCCCCGTCCATTCCCCCCCCGCCCCACACAGCGTCCCCTGTCCATTCCCCCCCGCCCCACACAGCGTCCCCTCTCCATTCCCCCCCGCCCTACACAGCGTCCCCTCTCCATTCCCCCCCGCCCCACACAGCGTCCCCTCTCCAACCCCCCAGCCGCACACAGCGTCCCCTCTCCATTCCCCCCGCCCCACACAGCGCCCCGTGTCCATTCCCGCCCCGCCCCACACAGCGCCCCGTGTCCATTCCCCCCCGCCCCACACAGCACCCCGTGTCCATTCCCCCCCGCCCCACACAGCGCCCCGTGTCCATTCCCCCCTGCCCCACACAGCGCCCCGTATCCATTCCCCCCGCCCCACCCAGCGTCACCTGTCCATTCCCCCGCCCCCCACACAGCGTCACCTGTCCATTCCCCCGCCACCCACACAGCGTCCCCTCTCCATTCCCCCCCGCCCCACACAGCGTCCCCTCTCCATTCCCCCCCGCCCTACACAGCGTCCCCACTCCATTCCCCCCCGCCCTACACAGCGTCCCCTCTCCATTCCCCCCCGCCCTACACAGCGTCCCCTCTCCACTTCCACCCGCCCCACACAGCGTCCCCTCTCCACACAGCGTCCCCTCTCCACTTCCCCCGGCCCAAACAGCGCCCCGTGTCCATCCCCTGCCGCCCCACGCAGCGCGCACCGTGTCCATTCCCCCCCCGCCCTACACAGCGTCCCCTCTCCATTCCACCCCCGCCCCCCACAGCGTCCCCTCTCCATTCCCCCCGCCCCCCACAGCGTCCCCTCTCCATTCCCCCCCGCCCCCCACAGCGTCCCCTCTCCACTTCCCCCCCCGCCCCACACAGCGTCCCCTCTCCATTCCCCCCGCCCCAAACAGCTTCCCCTCTCCATTCCACCCTGCCCCACACAGCGTCCCCTCTCCATTTCCCCCACTCCCCACACAGCGTCCACTCTCCATTCCCCCCCGCCCTACACAGCGTCCCCTCTCCATTCCCCCCCGTCCCACACAGCGACCCCTCTCCACTTCCCCCGCCCCATACAACCTCCCCTCCGCCCCGTGTCCATTCCCCCCCGCCCCACACAGCGCCCCGCGTCCATTCCCCCCCGCCCTACACATTCCCTGCCCTTCACAGCGTCCCCTCTCCATTCCCTCCAGCCCCACACAGCGTCCCCTCTCCATTCCCCCCCGCCCCACACAGCGTCCCCTGTCCATTCCCCCCTGCCCCACATAGTGTCCCCTGTCCATTCCCCCCCACCCCACACAGCGTCCCCTCTCCATTCTCCCCCCGCCCTACACAACGTCCCCTCTCCATTCCCCCCCGCCCCACACAGCGTCCCCTCTCCACTTCCCCCTGCCCCACACAGCGTCCCCTCTCCATTCCCCCCCGCCCTACACAGCATCCCCTCTCCATTCCCCCCCGCCCCCGCCCCACACAGCGTCCCCTCTCCACTTCCCCCTGCCCCACACAGCATCGCCTCTCCACTCCCCCCCGCCCTACACAGTGTCCCCTCTCCACTCCCCCCGCCCTACACAGCGTCCCCTCTCGATTTCGACCCCGCCCCACACAGCGTCCCCTCTCCATTCCCCCCCGCCACACACAGCGTCCCCTCTCCATTCCCCCCTGCCCCACACAGCGTCCCCTCTCCATTCCCCCCCACCCTACACAGCGTCCCTTCTCCATTCCCCCCCACCCTACACAGCGACCCCTCTCTACTCCCCCCCGCCCTACACAGCGTCCCCTCTCCACTTCCACCCGCCCCACACAGCGTCCCCTCTCCACACAGCCTCCCCTCTCCATTCCCCCCCGCCCCCCACAGCGTCCCCTCTCCACTTCCCCCCCCGCCCCACACAGCGTCCCCTCTCCATTCCCCCCGCCCCAAACAGCTTCCCCTCTCCATTCCACCCTGCCCCACACAGCGTCCCCTCTCCATTTCCCCCACTCCCCACACAGCGTCCACTCTCCATTCCCCCCGCCCTACACAGCGTCCCCTCTCCATTCCCCCCCCGTCCCACACAGCGACCCCTCTCCACTTCCCCCGCCCCATACAACCTCCCCTCCGCCCCGTGTCCATTCCCCCCCGCCCCACACAGCGCCCCGCGTCCATTCCCCCCCGCCCTACACATTCCCTGCCCTTCACAGCGTCCCCTCTCCATTCCCCCCAGCCCCACACAGCGTCCCCTCTCCATTCCCCCCCGCCCCACACAGCGTCCCCTGTCCATTCCCCCCTGCCCCACACAGCGTCCCCTCTCCTTTCCCCTCCGCCCCACACAGCGCCCCCTGTCCATTCCCCCCCGCCCCACACAGCGTCCCCTCTCCATTCCCCCCCGCCCCACAAAGCGTCCCCTCTCCATTCCCCCCCCCGCCGTACACAGGGTCCCCTCTCCATTCCCCCTCGCCCTACACAGCGTCCCCTCTCCATTCCCCCCCCACCCCACACAGCGTCCCCTCTCCACTTCTCCCGCCCCACACAGCGTCCCCTCTCCACTTCCCCCCCGCCCCACACAGCGTCCCCTCTCCATTCCCCCCCGCCCCACACAGCGTCCCTTGTCCATTCCCCCCCACACCACACAGCGTCCCCGTCCATTCCCCCCCCGCCCCACACAGCGTCCCCTGTCCATTCCCCCCGCCCCACACAGCGTCCCCTCTCCATTCCCCCCCGCCCTACACAGCGTCCCCTCTCCATTCCCCCCCGCCCTACACAGCGTCCCCTCTCCATTCCCCCCCGCCCCACACAGCGTCCCCTCTCCATTCCCCCCGCCCCACACAGCGCCCCGTGTCCATTCCCGCCCCGCCCCACACAGCGCCCCGTGTCCATTCCCGCCCCGCCCCACACAGCGCCCCGTGTCCATTCCCCCCCGCTCCACACAGCGCCCCGTGTCCATTCCCCCCCGCTCCACACAGCGCCCCGTGTCCATTCCCCCCGCCCCACCCAGCGCCCCGTGTCCATTCCCCCCCGCCCCACACAGCACCCCGTGTCCATTCCCCCCCGCCCCACACAGCGCCCCGTGTCCATTCCCCCCTGCCCCACACAGCGCCCCGTATCCATTCCCCCCGCCCCACACAGCCTCACCTGTCCATTCCCCCGCCCCCCACACAGCGTCACCTGTCCATTCCCCCGCCACCCACACAGCGTCCCCTCTCCATTCCCCCCCGCCCCACACAGCATCCCCTCTCCATTCCCCCCCCGTCCTACACAGCGTCCCCACTCCATTCCCCCCCACCCTACACAGCGTCCCCTCTCCATTCCCCCCCGCCCTACACAGCGTCCCCTCTCCACTTCCACCAGCCCCACACAGCGTCCCCTCTCCACACAGCGTCCCCTCTCCACTTCCCCCGGCCCAAACAGCGCCCCGTGTCCATCCCCTGCCACTCCACGCAGCGCGCACCGTGTCCATTCCCCCCCCCGCCCTACACAGCGTCCCCTCTCCATTCCACCCCCGCCCCCCACAGCGTCCCCTCTCCATTCCCCCCCGCCCCCCACAGCGTCCCCTCTCCATTCCCCCCCGCCCCACACAGCGTCCCCTCTCCATTCCCCCCCGCCCCAAACAGCTTCCCCTCTCCATTCCACCCTGCCCCACACAGCGTCCCCTCTCCATTTCCCCCCCTCCCCACACAGCGTCCACTCTCCAATCCCCCCGCCCCACACATCGTCCCCTCTCCATTCCCCCCCGCCCTACACAGCGTCCCCTCTCCATTCCCCCCCGCCCCACACAGCGACCCCTCTCCACTTCCCCCGCCCCATACAACCTCCCCTCCGCCCCGTGTCCATTCCCCCCCGCCCCACACAGCGCCCCGCGTCCATTCCCCCCCGCCCTACACATTCCCTGCCCTTCACAGCGTCCCCTCTCCATTCCCCCCAGCCCCACACAGCGTCCCCTGTCCATTCCCCCCCACCCCACACAGCGTCCCCTGTCCATTCCCCCCTGCCCCACATAGCGTCCCCTCTCCATTCCCCCCCGCCCCACACAGCGTCCCCTCTCCACTTCCCCCTGCCCCACACAGCATCCCCTCTCCACTCCCTCCCGCCCTACACAGTGTCCCCTCTCCACTTCCTCCGCCCTACACAGCGTCCCCTCTCGATTTCGACCCCGCCCCACACAGCGTCCCCTCTCCATTCCCCCCCTCCCTACACAGCGTCCCCTCTCCATTCCCCCCGCCCTACACAGCGACCCCTCTCTACTCCCCCCCGCCCTACACAGCGTCCCCTCTCCACTTCCACCCGCCCCACACAGCGTCCCCTCTCCACACAGCCTCCCCTCTCCACACAGCCTCCCCTCTCCACTTCCCCCCGCCCCACACAGCGCCCCGTGTCCATCCCCCGCCGCCCCACACAGCGCGCCCCGTGTCCATTCCCCCCCGCCACACAGCGTCCCCTCTCCGTTCCCCCCCGCCCCACACATCGTCCCCTCTCCACTCCCCCCTGCCGTACACAGCGTCCCCTCTCCATTCCCACCCGCCCTGCACAGCGTCCCCTCTCCACTTCGCCCGCCCCACACAGCATCCCCTCTCCACTTCCCCGCCGCCCTACACAGCGTCCCCTCTCCAGTTCCCCCCGCCCCACACTGCGTCCCCTCTCCATTCCCCCCGCCCCACACAGCATCCCCTCTCCATTCCCCCCCCGCCCCACACAGCATCCCCTCTCCATTCCCCCCCGCCCTACACAGCGTCCCCACTCCATTCCCCCCCACCCTACACAGCGTCCCCTCTCCATTCCCCCCCGCCCTACACAGCGTCCCCTCTCCACTTCCACCCGCCCCACACAGCGTCCCCTCTCCACACAGCGTCCCCTCTCCACTTCCCCCGGCCCAAACAGCGCCCCGTGTCCATCCCCTGCCGCTCCACGCAGCGCGCACCGTGTCCATTCCCCCCCCCGCCCTACACAGCGTCCCTTCCCCCCCCCGCCCTACACAGCGTCCCCTCTCCATTCCACCCCCGCCCCCCATAGCGTCCCCTCTCCATTCCCCCCCGCCCCCCACAGCGTCCCCTCTCCATTCCCCCCCGCCCCACAAAGCGTCCCCTCTCCACTTCCCCCCCGCCCCAAACAGCTTCCCCTCTCCATTCCACCCTGCCCCACACAGCGTCCCCTCTCCATTTCCCCCCCTCCCCACACAGCGTCCACTCTCCATTCCCCCCGCCCCACACAGCGTCCCCTCTCCATTCCCTCCCGCCCTACACAGCGTCCCCTCTCCATTCCCCCCCGCCCCACACAGCGACCCCTCTCCACTTCCCCCGCCCCATACAACCTCCCCTCCGCCCCGTGTCCATTCCCCCCCGCCCCACACAGCGCCCCGCGTCCATTCCCCCCGCCCTACACATTCCCTGCCCTTCACAGCGTCCCCTCTCCATTCCCCCCAGCCCCACACAGCGTCCCCTGTCCATTCCCCCCTGCCCCACATAGCGTCCCCTCTCCATTCCCCCCCGCCCCACACAGCGTCCCCTCTCCACTTCCCCCTGCCCCACACAGCGTCCCCTCTCCATTCCCCCCCCCGCCCTACACAGCGTCCCCTCTCCATTCCCCCCCCGCCCTACACAGTGTCCCCTCTCCACTCCCCCCACCCTACACAGCATCCCCTCTCCACTCCCCCCCGCCCTACACAGCGTCCCCTCTCGATTTCGACCCCGCCCCACACAGCGCGCCCCGTGTCCATTCCCCCCCCCGCCCCACACAGCGTCCCCTCTCCACTTCGCCCGCCCCACACAGCGTCCCCTCCATTCCCCCCCCTCCCGACACAGCGCCCCCTGTCCATTCCCCTCCCCCCTCCCGACACAGCGCCCCCTGTCCATTCCCCTCCCCCCTCCCGACACAGCGCCCCCTGTCCATTCCCCCCCCTCCCCACACAGCGCCCCCTGTCCAGACCCCCCTCCCACTCCACACCGCCCCTTTTCCATTCCTCCCGCCCCGCACAGCGCCCCCTGTCCATTCCCCCCAGCCCCACACAGCGCCCCCTGTCCTTTCCCCTCCCCCCGCCCCACACAGCGCCCCCTGTCCATTCCCCCCCTCCCGACCCACACAGCGTCCCCTGTCCATACCCCCCGCCCCACACAGCGCCCCCTGTCCATTCCCCCCCCTCCCGACCCACACAGCGTCCCCTGTCCATTCCCCCCCTCCCGACCCACACAGCGTCCCCTGTCCATTCCCCCCCTCCCGACCCACACAGCGTCCCCTCTCCATTCCCTCCCGACCCACACAGCGTCCCCTGTCCATTCCCCCCCTCCCGACCCACACAGCGTCCCCTCTCCATTCCCCCCCGCCCCACACAGCGTCCCCTCTCCATTCCCCCCCGCCCCACACAGCGCCCCGCGTCCATTCCCCCCCGCCCCACACAGCGCCCCGCGTCCATTCCCCCCCGCCCCACACAGCGCCCCGTGTCCATTCCCCGCTGCCCCACACAGCGTCCCCTCTCCATTCCCCCCCGCCCCACACAGCGCCCCGCGTCCATTCCCCCCCGCCCCACACAGCGCCCCGCGTCCATTCCCCCCCGCCCCACACAGCGTCCCCTCTCCATTCCCTCCCGACCCACACAGCGTCCCCTGTCCATTCCCCCCCTCCCGACCCACACAGCGTCCCCTCTCCATTCCCTCCCGACCCACACAGCGTCCCCTGTCCATTCCCCCCCTCCCGACCCACACAGCGCCCCCTCTCCATTCCCCCCCGCCCCACACAGCGCCCCGTGTCCATTCCCCCCCCGCGCCACACAGCGTCCCATCTCCATTCCCCCCCGCCTCACACAGCGTCCCCTCTCCATTCCCCCCTGCCCTTCACAGCATCCCCTCTCCACCCCCCCCGCCCTTCACAGCATCCCCTCTCCACCCCCCCCCGCCCTTCACAGCATCCCCTCTCCACCCCCCCCGCCCTTCACAGCATCCCCTCTCCACCCCCCCCGCCCTTCACAGCATCCCCTCTCCACCCCCCCCCCGCCCTTCACAGCATCCCCTCTCCACCCCCCCCGCCCTTCACAGCATCCCCTCTCCACCCCCCCCCCGCCCTTCACAGCATCCCCTCTCCACCCCCCCCCGCCCTTCACAGCATCCCCTCTCCACCCCCACCGCCCTTCACAGCATCCCCTCTCCATCCCCTCCCGCCCCACACAGCGCCCCGCGTCCATTTCCCCCCCCTCCCGACACAGCGCCCCCTGTCCATTCCCCCCTCCCGACACAGCGCCCCCTGTCCATTACCCCCCCTCCCGACACAGCGCCCCCTGTCCATCCCCCCCTCCCGACACATCGCCCCCTGTCCATTCCCCCCCGCCCCACACAGCGTCCCCTCTCCATTCCCCCCCGCCCCACATAGCGTCCCCTCTCCATTCCCCCCCCGCCCCACATAGCGTCCCCTGTCCATTCCCCCCCTCCTGACCCACACAGCGTCCCCTGTCCATACTCCCCCGCCCCACACAGCGTCCCCTGTCCATACTCCCCCGCCCCACACAGCGTCCCCTGTCCATTCCCCCCCGCCCCACACAGCGTCCCCTGTCCATTCCCCCCCGCCCCACACAGCGCCCCGTGTCCATTCCCCCCCGCCCCACACAGCGCCCCGTGTCCATTCCCCCCGCCCCACACAGCGTCCCCTGTCCATTCCCCCCCGCCCCACACAGCGCCCCGTGTCCATTCCCCCCCGCCCCACACAGCGTCCCCTCTCCATTCCCCCCGCCCCACACAGCGTCCCCTGTCCATTCCCCCCCGCCCCACACAGCGCTTCGTGTCCATTCCCCCCCGCCCCACACAGCGTCCCCTCTCCATTCCCCCCCGCCCCACATAGCGTCCCCTCTCCATTCCCCCCACCGCCCCACATAGCGTCCCCTCTCCATTCCCCCCCCGCCTCACATAGCGTCCCCTGTCCATTCCCCCCCTCCCGACCCACACAGCGTCCCCTGTCCATTCCCCCCCTCCTGACCCACACAGCGTCCCCTGTCCATACTCGCCCGCCCTACACAGCGTCCCCTCTCCATTTCCCCGCACCACACAGCGTCCCCTCTCCATTCCCCCCCTACCGACACAGCGCCCCCTGTCCATTCCCCCCCCTCCCGACACAGCGCCCCCTGTCCATCCCCCCCCCGACACAGCGCCCCCTGTCCATCCCCCCCCCGATACAGCGCCCCCTGTCCATCCCCCCCCTCCCGACACAGCGCCCCCTGTCCATTCCCCCCCCTCCCGACACAGCGCCCCCTGTCCATTCCCCCCCCTCCCGACACAGCGCCCCCTGTCCATCCCCCCCGTCACAGCGCCCCCTGTCCATCCCCCCCCGTCACAGCGCCCCCTGTCCATCCCCCCCTCCCGACACAGCGCCGCCTGTCCATCCCCCCCCGTCACAGCGCCCCCTGTCCATCCCCCCCGTCACAGCGCCACCTGTCCATCCCACCCCCCCGTCACACCGCCCCCTGTCCATCCCCCCCCTCCCGACACAGCGCCCCCTGTCCATCTCCCCCCGTCACAGCGCCCCCTGTCCATCCCTCCCTCCCGACACAGCGCCCCCTGTCCACCCCCCCTCGCCCCGTGTCCATTCCCCTCCCCCCTCCCGCCCCGTGTCCATTCCCCTCCCCGTGTCCATTCCCCTCCCCGCCCCGTGTCCATTCCCGCCCCCGCCCCGTGTCCATTCCCCTCCCCTCCCGCCCCTTGTCCATTCCCCCCCACCCATCCCGGTGTCCATTCCCCCCCTCCCGCCCCGTGTCCATTCCGCCCCCCCGTGTCCATTCCGCCCCCCCTCCCCGTGTCCATTCCGCCCCCCCTCCCCGTGTCCATTCCCCCCCTCCCCGTGTCCATTCCCCCCCTCCCCGTGTCCATTCCCCTCCCCCTCCCCCTCCCCGTGTCCATTCCCCCCTCCCCGTGTCCATTCCCCTCCCCCTCCCCGTGTCCATTCCCCTCCCCCTCCCCGTGTCCATTCCCCTCCCCCTCCCCCTCCCCGTGTCCATTCCCCTCCCCCTCCCCGTGTCCATTCCCCCCTCCCCGTGTCCATTCCCCCCTCCCCGTGTCCATTCCCCCCCCCCGTGTCCATTCCCCCCCCCGTGTCCATTCCCCCCCCGTGTCCATTCCCCTCCCCCTCCCCATGTCCATTCCCCTCCCCCTCCCCGTGTCCATTCCCCTCCCCCTCCCCGTGTCCATTCCCCGCCCCGTGTCCATTCCCCCCCCGTGTCCATTCCCCCCCCGTGTCCATTCCCCCCCCGTGTCCATTCCCCTCCCCCTCCCCGTGTCCATCCCCCTCCCCCTGTCCATTCCCCTCCCCCTCCCCGTGTCCATTCCCCTCCCCCTCCCCGTGTCCATTCCCCCCCTCCCCGTGTCCATTCCCACCCCCCGTGTCCATTCGCCTCCCCCTCCCCGTGTCCATTCCCCCCCTCCCCGTGTCCATTCCCCCCATCCCCGTGTCCATTCCCCCCCATCCCCGTGTCCATTCCCCCCCCCGTGTCCATTCCCCCCTCCCCGTGTCCATTCCCCCCCCCGTGTCCATTCCCCCCCCTCCCCGTGTCCATTCCCCCCCCTCCCCGTGTCCATTCCCCCCTCCCCGTGTCCATTCCCCCCCCTCCCCATGTCCATTCCCCCCCTCCCCGTGTCCATTCCCCTCCCCCTCCCCGTGTCCATTCCCCTCCCCCTCCCCGTGTCCATTCCCCTCCCCGTGTCCATTCCCCTCCCCGTGTCCATTCCCCCCCCCCGTGTCCATTCCCCCCCTCCCCGTGTCCATTCCCCTCCACCTCCCCGTGTCCATTCCCCTCCCCGTGTCCATTCCCCCCCTCCCCGTGTCCATTCCCCCCCTCCCCGTGTCCATTCCCCCCCCTCCCCGTGTCCATTCCCCCCTCCCCGTGTCCATTCCCCTCCCCCCCCGTGTCCATTCCCCCCCCTCCCGGTGTCCATTCCCCTCCTCCCGGTGTCCATTCCCCTCCCCCTCCCCGTGTCCATTCCCCTCCCCCTCCCCGTGTCCATTCCGCTCCCCCTCCCCGTGTCCATTCCGCTCCCCCTCCCCGTGTCCATTCCGCTCCCCCTCCCCGTGTCCATTCCGATCCCCCTCCCCGTGTCCATTCCCCTCCCCCTCCCCGTGTCCATTCCCCCCTCCCCGTGTCCATTCCCCTCCCCCTCCCCGTGTCCATTCCCCTCCCCCTCCCCGTGTCCATTCCCCTCCCCGTGTCCATTCCCCTCCCCGTGTCCATTCCCCTCCCCGTGTCCATTCCCCTCCCCGTGTCCATTCCCCCCCGTGTCCATTCCCCTCCCCGTGTCCATTCCCCCCCCGTGTCCATTCCCCACCTCCCCGTGTCCATTCCCCCCCTCCCCGTGTCCATTCCCCCCCTCCCCGTGTCCATTCCCCCCCCGTGTCCATTCCCCCCTCCCCGTGTCCATTCCCCCCTCCCCGTGTCCATTCCCCCCCCCCGTGTCCATTCCCCTCCCCCTCCCCGTGTCCATTCCCCTCCCCCTCCCCGTGTCCATTCCCCTCCCCGTGTCCATTCCCCCCCCCTTGTCCATTCCCCTCCCCCTCCCCGTGTCCATTCCCCTCCCCCCCGTGTCCATTCCCCCCCGGGTCCATTCCCCACCCCCTCACCGTGTCCATTCCCATTCCCCTCCCCCCCGTGTCCATTCCCCTCCCCCTCCCCGTGTCCATTCCCCTCCCCCTCCCCGTGACCATTCCCCTCCCCCTCCCCGTGTCCATTCCCCTCCCCGTGTCCATTCCCCTCCCCGTGTCCATTCCCCTCCCCGTGTCCATTCCCCCCCCGTGTCCATTCCCCCCCTCCCCGTGTCCATTCCCCTCCCCGTGTCCATTCCCCCCCTCCCCGTGTCCATTCACCCCCTCCCCGTGTCCATTCCCCCCCTCCCCATGTCCATTCCCCCCCCGTGTCCATTCCCCCCCTCCCCGTGTCCATTCCCCCCCCTCCCCGTGTCCATTCCCCCCCTCCCCGTGTCCATTCCCCCCCTCCCCGTGTCCATTCCCCCCTCCCCGTGTCCATTCCCCCCCCCGTGTCCATTCCCCTCCCCCTCCCCGTGTCCATTCCCCTCCCCCTCCCCGTGTCCATTCCCCTCCCCGTGTCCATTCCCCCCCCCTTGTCCATTCCCCTCCCCCTCCCCATGTCCATTCCCCTCCCCCCCGTGTCCATTCCCCCCCGGGTCCATTCCCCTCCCACTCCCCGTGTCCATTCCCCTCCCCCTCCCCGTGTCCATTCCCCTCCCCCTCCCCGTGTCCATTCCCCTCCCCCTCCCTGTGTCCATTCCCCTCCCCCCCGTGTCCATTCCCCCCTCACTGTGTCCATTCCCCCCTCACTGTGTCCATTCCCCCCTCACCGTGTCCATTCCCCCCCCCGTGTCCATTCCCCCCCTCCCCGTGTCCATTCCCCCCCCTCCCCGTGTCCATTCCCCCCCCCTCCCCGTGTCCATTCCCCCCCCCGTGTCCATTCCCCCCCCTCCCCGTGTCCATTCCCCCCCTCCCCGTGTCCATTCCCCCCCTCCCCGTGTCCATTCCCCTCCCCCCCGTGTCCATTCCCCCCCTCCCCGTGTCCATTCCCCTCTCCCCGTGTCCATTCCCCCCCCTCCCCATGTCCATTCCCCCCCCTCCCCGTGTCCATTCCCCCCCTCCCCGTGTCCATTCCCCCCTCCCCGTGTCCATTCCCCCCCCTCCCTGTGTCCATTCTCCCCCCTCCCCGTGTCCATTCTCCCCCCTCCCCGTGTCCATTCCCCCCCTCCCCGTGTCCATTCCCCCCCTCCCCGTGTCCATTCCCCCCTCCCCGTGTCCATTCCCCTCCCTCCCCGTGTCCATTCCCCTCCCTCCCCGTGTCCATTCCCCTCCCCCTCCCCGTGTCCATTCCCCTCCCCCTCCCCGTGTCCATTCCCCTCCCCATGTCCATTCCCCTCCCCGTGTCCATTCCCCTCCCCGTGTCCATTCCCCTCCCCGTGTCCATTCCCCCCCCGTGTCCATTCCCCCCCTCCCCGTGTCCATTCCCCCCCCTCCCCGTGTCCATTCCCCCCCTCCCCGTGTCCATTCCCCTCCCTCCCCGTGTCCATTCCCCTCCCCCTCCCCGTGTCCATTCCGCTCCCCCTCCCCGTGTCCATTCCCCTCCCCCTCCCCGTGTCCATTCCCCTCCCCCTCCCCGTGTCCATTCCCCTCCCCCCCGTGTCCATTCCCCTCCCCCCCCGTGTCCATTCCCCTCCCCCTCCCCGTGTCCATTCCCCTCCCCCTCCCCGTGTCCATTCCCCTCCCCGTGTCCATTCCCCTCCCCGTGTCCATTCCCCCCCTCCCCGTGTCCATTCCCCCCCTCCCCGTGTCCATTCCCCCCCTCCCCGTGTCCATTCCCCCCTCCCCGTGTCCATTCCCCCCCTCCCCGTGTCCATTCCCCCCCTCCCCGTGTCCATTCCCCCCTCCCCGTGTCCATTCCCCCCCTCCCCGTGTCCATTCCCCCCTCCCCGTGTCCATTCCCCCCCCCCGTGTCCATTCCCCCCCTCCCCGTGTCCATTCCCCCCCTCCCCGTGTCCATTCCCCTCCCCGTGTCCATTCCCCTCCCCGTGTCCATTCCCCCCCCCCCGTGTCCATTCCCCCCCGGGTCCATTCCCCTCCCCCTCCCCGTGTCCATTCCCCTCCCCCTCCCCGTGTCCATTCCCCTCCCCCTCCCCGTGTCCATTCCCCTCCCCCCCGTGTCCATTCCCCCCCTCCCCGTGTCCATTCCCCCCCCCGTTTCCCTCCCCCTCCCCATGTCCATTCCCCTCCCCCTCCCCGTGTCCATTCCCCGCCCCGTGTCCATTCCCCCCCCGTGTCCATTCCCCTCCCCCTCCCCGTGTCCATTCCCCTCCCCCTGTCCATTCCCCTCCCCCTCCCCGTGTCCATTCCCCTCCCCCTCCCCCGTCCATTCCCCTCCCCCTCCCCCGTCCATTCCCCTCCCCGTGTCCATTCCCCCCCCCCGTGTCCATTCCCCCCCCCCGTGTCCATTCCCCCCCCCGTGTCCATTCCCCTCCCCCTGTCCATTCCCCTCCCCCTCCCCGTGTCCATTCCCCCCCCTCCCCGTGTCCATTCCCCCCCCCCCGTGTCCCCTCCCCCTCCCCGTGTCCATTCCCCCCCCCTCCCCGTGTCCATTCCCCTCCCCCTCCCCGTGTCCATTCCCCTCCCCGTGTCCATTCCCCCCCCCGTGTCCCCTCCCCCTCCCCGTGTCCATTCCCCTCCCCCTCCCCGTGTCCATTCCCCTCCCCCTCCCCGTGTCCATTCCCCTCCCCCCCCGTGTCCATTCCCCCCCCCCGTGTCCATTCCCCCCTCCCCATGTCCATTCCCCCCCTCCCCGTGTCCATTCCCCCCTCCCCGTGTCCATTCCCCCCTCCCCGTGTCCATTCCCCCCCTCCCCGTGTCCATTCCCCCCCCCGTGTCCATTACCCCCCTCCACGTGTCCATTGCCCCCCTCCCCATGTCCATTCCCCCCCTCCCCGTGTCCATTCCCCCCTCCCCGTGTCCATTCCCCCCTCCCCGTGTCCATTCCCCCCCTCCCCGTGTCCATTCCCCCCCCCCGTGCCCATTCCCCTCCCCCTCCCCGTGTCCATTCCCCTCCCCCTCCCCGTGTCCTTTCCCCTCCCCGTGTCCATTCTCTTCCCCGTGTCCATTCCCCCCCCGTGTCCATTCCCCCCTCCCCGTGTCCATTCCCCCCTCCCCGTGTCCATTCCCCCCTCCCCGTGTCCATTCCCTCCTCCCCGTGTCCATTCCCCCCCCTCCCCGTGTCCATTCCCCCCCCTCCCCGTGTCCATTCCCCCCTCCCCGTGTCCATTCCCCTCCCCCACCCGTGTCCATTCCCCCCCTCCCCGTGTCCATTCCCCCCCCTCCCCGTGTCCATTCCCCCCCTCCCCCTGTCCATTCCCCCCCTCCCCCTGTCCATTCCCCTCCCTCCCCGTGTCCATTCCCCTCCCTCCCCGTGTCCATTCCCCTCCCCCTCCCCGTGTCCATTCCCCTCCCCCTCCCCGTGTCCATTCCCCTCCCCCTCCCCGTGTCCATTCCCCTCCCCCCCGTGTCCATTCCCCTCCCCCCCGTGTCCATTCCCCTCCCCCTCCCCGTGTCCATTCCCCCCCCCCGTGTCCATTCCCCTCCCCCCCCGTGTCCATTCCCCTCCCCCTCCCCGTGTCCATTCCCCTCCCCCTCCCCGTGTCCATTCCCC
The DNA here is from genome assembly GCF_037043375.1 of Chiloscyllium plagiosum. Lineage (NCBI taxonomy): Eukaryota > Metazoa > Chordata > Chondrichthyes > Orectolobiformes > Hemiscylliidae > Chiloscyllium > Chiloscyllium plagiosum. The sequence goes on along the minus strand of NW_028270165.1, from coordinate 78,490,186 downwards.
TCCCCCTCCCCGTGTCCATTCCCCTCCCCGTGTCCATTCCCCTCCCCGTGTCCATTCCCCTCCCCGTGTCCATTCCCCCCCCGTGTCCATTCCCCCCCTCCCCGTGTCCATTCCCCCCCTCCCCGTGTCCATTCCCCCCCTCCCCGTGTCCATTCCCCCCCTCCCCGTGTCCATTCCCCCCCCTCCCCGTGTCCATTCCCCCCCCTCCCCGTGTCCATTCCCCCCTCCCCGTGTCCATTCCCCCCTCCCCGTGTCCATTCCCCTCCCCGTGTCCATTCCCCCCTCCCCATGTCCATTCCCCCCCCCGTGTCCATTCCCCTCCCCCTCCCGGTGTCCATTCCCCTCCCCCTCCCCGTGTCCATTCCCCTCCCCTTGTCCATTCCCCTACCCCTCCCCTTGTCCATTCCCCTCCCCCTCCCCGTGTCCATTCCCCTCCCCACCGTGTCCATTCCCCCCGGGTCCATTCCCCTCCCCCTCCCCGTGTCCATCCCCTCCCCCTCCCCGTGTCCATTCCCCTCCCCCTCCCCGTGTCCATTCCCCTCCCCCTCCCCGTGTCCATTCCCCTCCCCCTCCCCGTGTCCATTCCCCTCCCCCCCCCGTGTCCATTCCCCTCCCCGTGTCCATTCCCCTCCCCCCCGTGTCCATTCCCCTCCCCCCCCCGTGTCCATTCCCCTCCCCCCCCCGTGTCCATTCCCCTCCCCGTGTCCATTCCCCTCCCCGTGTCCATTCCCCTCCCCCCCCGTGTCCATTCCCCTCCCCCTCCCGTGTCCATTCCCCCCCCCGTCCATTCCCCTCCCCCCCGTGTCCATTCCCCCCCCTCCCGTGTCCATTCCCCCCCTCCCGTGTCCATTCCCCCCCCTCCCGTGTCCATTCCCCCCCTCCCGTGTCCATTCCCCTCCCCGCCCGTGTCCATTCCCCTCCCCCCCGTGTCCATTCCCCTCCCCGCCCGTGTCCATTCCCCTCCCCCCCGTGTCCATTCCCCTCCCCCCCGTGTCCATTCCCCTCCCCCCCTGTCCATTCCCCTCCCCCCCGTGTCCATTCCCCCCCCCCCGTGTCCATTCCCCCCCTCCCCCCCGTGTCCATTCCCCTCCCCCCCGTGTCCATTCCCCCCCCTCCCCCCCGTGTCCATTCCCCCCCCTCCCCCCCGTGTCCATTCCCCCCCCCTCCCCCCCGTGTCCATTCCCCTCCCCCCCGTGTCCATTCCCCTCCCCCCCGTGTCCATTCCCCCCCTCCCCCCCGTGTCCATTCCCCTCCCCCCCGTGTCCATTCCCCTCCCCCCCGTGTCCATTCCCCCCCTCCCCGTGTCCATTCCCCTCCCCCCCCGTGTCCATTCCCCTCCCCCCCTGTCCATTCCCCTCCCCCCCGTGTCCATTCCCCCCCTCCCCGTGTCCATTCCCCTCCCCCCCGTGTCCATTCCCCTCCCCCCCGTGTCCATTCCCCCCCCTCCCCCCCCGTGTCCATTCCCCTCCCCCCCGTGTCCATTCCCCCCCCTCCCCCCCGTGTCCATTCCCCTCCCTCCCCCCCGTGTCCATTCCCCTCCCCCCCCGTGTCCATTCCCCTCCCCCCCTGTCCATTCCCCTCCCGCCCCCGTGTCCATTCCCCTCCCCCCCCCCGTGTCCATTCCCCTCCCCCCCCGTGTCCATTCCCCCCCCTCCCGCCCCATTCCCCCCCCCTCCCGCCCCCTGTCCATTCCCACCCCTCCCGACACAGCGGCCCCTGTCCATTCCCCCCCCTCCCGCCCCACACACCGCCCCCTGTCCATTCCCCCCCCTCCCGCCCCACACACCGCCCCCTGTCCATTCCCCCCCCTCCCGCCCCACACACCGCCCCCTGTCCATTCCCCCCCCCTCCCGCCCCGCACAGCGCCCCCTGTCCATTCCCCCCCCTCCCGCCCCACACACCGCCCCCTGTCCATTCCCCCCCCCCGCCCCGCACAGCGCCCCCTGTCCATTCTCCCCCCCCTCCCACCCCGCACAGCGCCCCCTGTCCATTCTCCCCCCGCCCCACACAGCGCCCCCTGTCCATTCCCCTCCCCCCGCCCCACTCAGCGCCCCCTGTCCATTCCCCCCCCGCCCCACACAGCGCCCCCTGTCCATTCCCCCCCCGCCCCACACAGCGCCCCCTGTCCATCCCCCCCCGACCCACACAGCGTCCCCTGTCCATCCCCCCCCGACCCACACAGCGTCCCCTGTCCATTTCCCCCCTCCCGAACCATACAGCGTCCCCTGTCCATTCCCCCCCTCCCGACCCACACAGCGTACCTTGTCCATACCCCCCCGCCCCACACAGCGTCCCCTCTCCATTCCCCCCGCCCCACACTGCGCCCCCTGTCCATTCCCCCCCTCCCGACCCACACAGGGTCCCCTGTCCATTCCCCCCCTCCCGACCCACACAGGGTCCCCTGTCCATTCCCCCCCTCCCGACCCACACAGCGTCCCCTGTCCATACCCCCCCGCCCCACACAGCGTCCCCTGTCCATACCCCCCCGCCCCACACAGCGTCCCCTCTCTATTCCCCCACGCCCCACACAGCGCCCCGCGTCCATTCCCCCCCGCCCTACACAGCGCCCCGCGTCCATTCCCCCCCGCCCTACACAGCGCCCCGTGTCCATTCCCCGCTGCCCCACACAGCGCCCCGTGTCCATTCCCCCCCTGCCCCACACAGCGTCCCCTCTCCATTCCCCCCCGCCTCACACAGCGTCCCCTCTCCATTCCCCCCTGCCCTTCACAGCGTCCCCTCTCCATTCCCCCCTGCCCTTCACAGCGTCCCATCTCCATCCCCCCCGCCCTTCACAGCATCCCCTCTCCATCCCCTCCCGCCCCACACAGCGCCCCGCGTCGATTCCCCCCCGCCCTACGCAGCGTCCCCTCTCCATTCCCCCCCCCGTCCGACACAGCGCCCCCTGTCCATTTCCCCCCCTCCCGACACAGCGCCCCCTGTCCATTCCCCCCCCTCCCGACACAGCGCCCCCTGTCCATTCCCCCCCCTCCCGACACAGAGCCCCCTGTCCATCCCCCCCCCCGACACATCGCCCCCTGTCCATCCCCCCCCGCCCCACACAGCGTCCCCTCTCCATTCCCCCCCTCCCGACCCACACAGCGTCCCCTGTCCATTCCCCCCCTCCTGACCCACACAGCGTCCCGTGTCCATACACCCCCGCCCCACACAGCGTCCCCTCTCCATTCCCCCCGCCCCACACAGCGTCCCCGGTCCATTCCCCCCCGCCCCACACAGCGCCCCGTGTCCATTCCCCCCGCCCCACACAGCGCCCCGTGTCCATTCCCCGCTGCCCCACACAGCGCCCCGTGTCCATTCCCCCCCCGCCCTACACAGCGTCCCCTCTCCATTCCCCCCCGCCCCACACAGCGTCCCCTGTCCATTCCCCCCCCTCCCGACCCACACAGCGTCCCCTGTCCATACCCCCCCCCGCCCCACACAGCGTCCCCTCTCCATTCCCCCCGCCCCACACAGCGTCCCCGGTCCATTCCCCCCCGCCCCACACAGCGTCCCCTCTCTATTCCCCCACGCCCCACACAGCGCCCCGTGTCCATTCCCCGCTGCCCCACACAGCGCCCCTCTCCATCCCCCCCCTCCCGACCCACACAGCGTCCCCTGTCCATTCCCCCCCTCCCGACCCACACAGCGTCCCCTGTCCATAACCCCCTCCGCCCCACACAGCGTCCCCTCTCTATTCCCCCACGCCCCACATAGCGCCCCGTGTCCATTCCCCGCTGCCCCACACAGCGCCCCGTGTCCATTCCCCCCCCGCCCTACACAGCGTCCCCTCTCCATTCCCCCCCGCCCCACACAGGGTCCCCTGTCCATTCCCCCCGTCCCGACCCACACAGCGTCCCCTGTCCATACCCCCCCGCCCCACACAGCGTCCCCTCTCTATTCCCCCACGCCCCACACAGCGCCCCCCGTCCATTCCCCCCCGCCCCACACAGCGCCCCGTGTCCATTCCCCGCTGCCCCACACAGCGCCCCGTGTCCATTCCCCCCCTGCCCCACACAGCGTCCCCTCTCCATTCCCCCCCGCCTCACACAGCGTCCCCTCTCCATTCCCCCCTGCCCTTCACAGCGTCCCCTCTCCATTCCCCCCTGCCCTTCACAGCGTCCCATCTCCATCCCCCCGCCCTTCACAGCATCCCCTCTCCATCCCCTCCCGCCCCATACAGCGCCCCGCGTCCATTCCCCCCCGCCCTACGCAGCGTCCCCTCTCCATTCTCCCCCCCCCCGTCCGACACAGCGCCCCCTGTCCATTTCCCCCCCTCCCGACACAGCGCCCCCTGTCCATTCCCCCCCCTCCCGACACAGCGCCCCCTGTCCATTCCCCCCCCTCCCGACACAGAGCCCCCTGTCCATCCCCCCCCGACACATCGCCCCCTGTCCATTCCCCCCCGCCCCACACAGCGTCCCCTCTCCATTCCCCCCCTCCCGACCCACACAGCGTCCCCTGTCCATTCCCCCCCTCCTGACCCACACAGCGTCCCCTCTCCATTCCCCCCCGCCCTACACAGCGCCCCGCGTCCATTGCCCCCCGCCCCACACAGCGTCCCCTCTCCATTCCCCCCGCCCCACACAGCGTCCCCAGTCCATTCCCCCCTGCCCCACACAGCGCCCCGTGTCCATTCCCCCCCCGACACATCGCCCCCTGTCCATTGCCCCCCGCCCTACACAGCATCCCCTCTCCATTCCCCCCCCCGCCCCACACAGCGTCCCCTGTCCATTCCCCCCCTCCCGACCCACACAGCATCCCCTCTCCATTCCCCCCCCCGCCCCACACAGCGTCCCCTGTCCATTCCCCCCCTCCCGACCCACACAGCGTCCCCTGACCATTCCCCCCCTCCCGACCCACACAGCGTCCCCTGTCCATTCCCCCCCTCCCGACCCACACAGCGTCCCCTGTCCATTCCCCCCCCCCCGCCCCACACAGCGCCCCGTGTCCATTCCCCCCCCTCCCGTCACAGCGCCCCCTGTCCAGCCCCCCCTCCCCGTGTCCATTCCGCCCCCCGTGTCCATTCCGCCCCCGTGTCCATTCCCCCCCTCCCCGTGTCCATTCCCCCCCTCCCCGTGTCCATTCCCCCCCGTGTCCATTCCCCCCCTCCCCGTGTCCATTCCCCTCCCCCTCCCCATGTCCATTCCCCCCCCTCCCCGTGTCCATTCCCCCCCTCCCCGTGTCCATTCCCCCCCTCCCCGTGTCCATTCCCCCCTCCCCGTGTCCATTCCCCCCTCCCCGTGTCCATTCCCCCCCTCCCCGTGTCCATTCCCCCCTCCCCGTGTCCATTCCCCCCTCCCCGTGTCCATTCCCCCCTCCACGTGTCCATTCCCCCCTCCCCGTGTCCATTCCCCCCCCCGTGTCCATTCCCCTCCCCCTCCCCATGTCCATTCCCCTCCCCCTCCCCCTGTCCATTCCCCTCCCCCTCCCCGTGTCCATTCCCCCCCCTCCCCGTGTCCATTCCCCTCCCCCTGTCCATTCCCCTCCCCCTCCCCGTGTCCTTTCCCCTCCCCCTCCCCATGTCCATTCCCCCCCTCCCCGTGTCCATTCCCCCCCCGTGTCCATTCCCCCCGTGTCCATTCCCCACCCGTGTCCATTCCCCCCCCTCCCCGTGTCCATTCCCACCCTCCCCGTGTCCATTCCCCCCCTCCCCGTGTCCATTCCCCCCTCCCCGTGTCCATTCCCCCCCTCCCCGTGTCCATTCCCTCCCCCGTGTCCATTCTCCCCCCCCGTGTCCATTCCCCTCCCCCCGTGTCCATTCCCCTCCCCCCCGTGTCCATTCCCCTCCCCCCCCCGTGTCCATTCCCCTCCCCCTCCCCGTGTCCATTCCCCGCCCCGTGTCCATTCCCCGCCCCGTGTCCATTCCCCGCCCCGTGTCCATTCACCCCCCCGTGTCCATTTCCCCCCCGTGTCCATTCCCCTCCCCCCCGTGTCCATTCCCCCCCCCCGTGTCCATTCCCCTCCCCCCCCGTGTCCATTTCCCTCCCCCCCCGTGTCCTTTCCCCCCTCACCGTGTCCATTCCCCCCCGTGTCCATTCCCCACCCCCTCACCGTGTCCATTCCCCCCCCCGTGTCCATTCCCCTCCCCTCCCGTGTCCATTCCCCTCCCCTCCCGTGTCCATTCCCCTCCCCCCCGTGTCCATTCCCCTCCCCCCCCGTGTCCATTCCCCACCCCCCCCGTGTCCATTCCCCTCCCCCCCCGTGTCCATTCCCCCCCTCCCCGTGTCCATTCCCCCCCCCTCCCCGTGTCCATTCCCCCCCCTCCCCGTGTCCATTCCCCCCCTCCCCGTGTCCATTTCCCCCCCTCCCCGTGTCCATTTCCCCCCCTCCCCGTGTCCATTCCCCCCCTCCCCGTGTCCATTCCCCCCCCCGTGTCCATTCCCCTCCCCCTGTCCATTCCCCTCCCCCTCCCCGTGTCCATTCCCCCCCCTCCCCGTGTCCATTCCCCCCCTCCCCGTGTCCATTCCCCCCCTCCCCGTGTCCATTCCCCCCCTCCCCGTGTCCATTCCCCCCCTCCCCGTGTCCATTCCCCCCCCCCGTGTCCATTCCCCCCCCTCCCCGTGTCCATTCCCCCCCCTCCCCGTGTCCATTTCCCCCCCTCCCCGTGTCCATTTCCCCCCCTCCCCGTGTCCATTCCCCCCCCCCGTGTCCATTCCCCCCCCCGTGTCCATTCCCCTCCCCCTGTCCATTCCCCTCCCCCTCCCCGTGTCCATTCCCCCCCCTCCCCGTGTCCATTCCCCCCCCTCCCCGTGTCCATTCCCCCCCTCCCCGTGTCCATTCCCCCCCTCCCCGTGTCCATTCCCCCCCTCCCCGTGTCCATTCCCCCCCCCCCGTGTCCATTCCCCCACGTGTCCATTCCCCTCCCCCTCTCCATTCCCCTCCCCCTCCCCGTGTCCATTCCCCCCCCCCCCGTGTCCATTCCCCCCCTCCCCGTGTCCATTCCCCCCCCTCCCCGTGTCCATTCCCCCCCGTGTCCATTCCCCCTCCCCGTGTCCATTCCCCTCCCCCCCCCCGTGTCCATTCCCCTCCCCCCCCCGTGTCCATTCCCCTCCCCCCCCGTGTCCATTCCCCCCCCTCCCCGTGTCCATTCCCCCCCTCCCCGTGTCCATTCCCCCCCCTCCCCGTGTCCATTCCCCCCCGTGTCCATTCCCCTCCCTCCCCGTGTCCATTCCTCTCCCCCTCCCCGTGTCCATTCCCCTCCCCTTCCCCGTGTCCATTCCCCTCCCCCTCCCCGTGTCCATTCCCCCCCCCCTCCCCGTGTCCATTCCCCCCTCCCCGTGTCCATTCCCCTCCCCCTCCCCGGGTCCATTCCCCTCCCCCTCCCCGTGTCCATTCCCCTCCCCCTCCCCGTGTACATTCCCCTCCCCCTCCACGTGTCCATTCCCCTCCCCCTCCCCGTGTCCATTCCCCCCCCCCGTGTCCATCCCCCCCCCCGTGTCCATTCCCCCCCCCCGTGTCCATTCCCCTCCCCCCCGTGTCCATTCCCCTCCCCCCCCGTGTCCATTCCCCTCCCCCCCCCGTGTCCATTCCCCCCCCCGTGTCCATTCCCCCCCCCGTGTCCACTCCCCTCCCCCTCACCGTGTCCATTCCCCTCCCCGTGTCCATTCCCCCCCTCCCCGTGTCCATTCCCCCCCCCGTGTCCATTCCCCCCCTCCCCGTGTCCATTCCCCCCCCCGTGTCCATTCCCCTCCCCCCCCGTGTCCATTCCCCTCCCCCCCCGTGTCCATTCCCCTCCCCCCCCGTGTCCATTCCCCCCCCCCGTGTCCATTCCCCCCCCCGTGTCCACTCCCCTCCCCCTCCCCGTGTCCATTCCCCCCGTGCCCAATCCCCTCCCCCCCCGTGTCCATTCCCCTCCCCCCCGTGTCCATTCCCCTCCCCCCATGTCCATTCCCCTCCCCCCCGTGTCCATTCCCCTCCCCGCCCGTGTCCATTCCCCTCCCCCCCGTGTCCATTCCCCCCCTCCCCCCCCCGTGTCCATTCCCCCCCCTCCCCCCCCGTGTCCATTCCCCTCCCCCCCGTGTCCATTCCCCTCCCCCCCGTGTCCATTCCCCTCCCCCCGTGTCCATTCCCCTCCCCCCATGTCCATTCCCCTCCCCCCCCGTGTCCATTCCCCTCCCCCCCCGTGTCCATTCCCCTCCCCCCCCGTGTCCATTCCCCTCCCCCCCGTGTCCATTCCCCCCCCCTCCCGCCCCGTGTCCATTCCCCTCCCCGCCCGTGTCCATTCCCCTCCCCCCCGTGTCCATTCCCCCCCCCGTGTCCATTCCCCCCCCCCGTGTCCACTCCCCTCCCCCTCCCCGTGTCCATTCCCCCCGTGCCCATTCCCCTCCCCCCCCGTGTCCATTCCCCTCCCCCCCGTGTCCATTCCCCTCCCCCCATGTCCATTCCCCTCCCCCCCGTGTCCATTCCCCTCCCCGCCCGTGTCCATTCCCCTCCCCCCCGTGTCCATTCCCCCCCTCCCCCCCCGTGTCCATTCCCCCCCCCTCCCCCCCCGTGTCCATTCCCCTCCCCCCCGTGTCCATTCCCCTCCCCCCCGTGTCCATTCCCCTCCCCCCCGTGTCCATTCCCCTCCCCCCGTGTCCATTCCCCTCCCCCCCCGTGTCCATTCCCCTCCTCCCCCCGTGTCCATTCCCCTCCCCCCCCGTGTCCATTCCCCTCCCCCCCCGTGTCCATTCCCCTCCACCCCCGTGTCCATTCCCCTCCCCCCCGTGTCCATTCCCCCCCCCCGTGTCCATTCCCCCCCCCTCCCGCCCCGTGTCCATTCCCCTCCCCGCCCGTGTCCATTCCCCTCCCCCCCGTGTCCATTCCCCCCCCCCACCGTGTCCATTCCCCCCCCCGCCCCGTGTCCATTCCCCCCCTCCCGCCCCCTGTCCATTCCCCCCCTCCCGCCCCCGTCCATTCCCACCCCTCCCGACACAGCGCCCCCTGTCCATTCCCCCCCTCCCGCCCCACACACCGCCCACTGTCCATTCCCCCCCCCTCCTGCCCCGCACAGCGCCCCCTGTCCATTCCCCCCGCCCCACACAGCGCCCCCTGTCCATTCCCCTCCCCCCGCCCCACACAGCGCCCACTGTCCATTCCCCCCGCCCCACACAGCGTCCCCTGTCCATTCCCCCCCCTCCCGACCCACACAGCGTCCCCTGTCCATACCCCCCCCCGCCCCACACAGCGTCCCCTCTCTATTCCCCCACGCCCCACACAGCGCCCCGTGTCCATTCCCCGCTGCCCCACACAGCGCCCCGTGTCCATTCCCCCCCCGCCCTACACAGCGTCCCCTGTCCATTCCCCCCCCTCCCGACCCACACAGCGTCCCCTGTCCATTCCCCCCCCTCCCGACCCACACAGCGTCCCCTGTCCATACCCCCCTCCGCCCCACACAGCGTCCCCTCTCTATTCCCCCACGCCCCACATAGCGCCCCGTGTCCATTCCCCGCTGCCCCACACAGCGCCCCGTGTCCATTCCCCCCCCGCCCTACACAGCGTCCCCTCTCCATTCCCCCCCCGCCCCACACAGGGTCCCCTGTCCATTCCCCCCGTCCCGACCCACACAGCGTCCCCTGTCCATACCCCCCCGCCCCACACAGCGTCCCCTCTCTATTCCCCCACGCCCCACACAGCGCCCCCCGTCCATTCCCCCCCGCCCCACACAGCGCCCCGTGTCCATTCCCCGCTGCCCCACACAGCGCCCCGTGTCCATTCCCCCCCTGCCCCACACAGCGTCCCCTCTCCATTCCCCCCCGCCTCACACAGCGTCCCCTCTCCATTCCCCCCTGCCCTTCACAGCGTCCCCTCTCCATTCCCCCCTGCCCTTCACAGCGTCCCATCTCCATCCCCCCGCCCTTCACAGCATCCCCTCTCCATCCCCTCCCGCCCCATACAGCGCCCCGCGTCCATTCCCCCCCGCCCTACGCAGCGTCCCCTCTCCATTCTCCCCCCCCCCGTCCGACACAGCGCCCCCTGTCCATTTCCCCCCCTCCCGACACAGCGCCCCCTGTCCATTCCCCCCCCTCCCGACACAGCGCCCCCTGTCCATTCCCCCCCCTCCCGACACAGAGCCCCCTGTCCATCCCCCCCCCGACACATCGCCCCCTGTCCATTCCCCCCCGCCCCACACAGCGTCCCCTCTCCATTCCCCCCCTCCCGACCCACACAGCGTCCCCTGTCCATTCCCCCCCTCCTGACCCACACAGCGTCCCCTCTCCATTCCCCCCCGCCCTACACAGCGCCCCGCGTCCATTGCCCCCCGCCCCACACAGCGTCCCCTCTCCATTCCCCCCGCCCCACACAGCGTCCCCAGTCCATTCCCCCCTGCCCCACACAGCGCCCCGTGTCCATTCCCCCCCCGACACATCGCCCCCTGTCCATTGCCCCCCACCCATCCCGGTGTCCATTCCCCCCCTCCCGCCCCGTGTCCATTCCGCCCCCCCGTGTCCATTCCGCCCCCCCCCCCGTGTCCATTCCGCCCCTCCTCCCCGTGTCCATTCCCCCCCTCCCCGTGTCCATTCCCCCCCTCCCCGTGTCCATTCCCCTCCCCCTCCCCCTCCCCGTGTCCATTCCCCCCTCCCCGTGTCCATTCCCCTCCCCCTCCCCGTGTCCATTCCCCTCCCCCTCCCCGTGTCCATTCCCCTCCCCCTCCCCCTCCCCGTGTCCATTCCCCTCCCCCTCCCCGTGTCCATTCCCCCCTCCCCGTGTCCATTCCCCCCTCCCCGTGTCCATTCCCCCCCCCGTGTCCATTCCCCCCCCCGTGTCCATTCCCCCCCCGTGTCCATTCCCCTCCCCCTCCCCATGTCCATTCCCCTCCCCCTCCCCGTGTCCATTCCCCTCCCCCTCCCCGTGTCCATTCCCCGCCCCGTGTCCATTCCCCCCCCGTGTCCATTCCCCCCCGTGTCCATTCCCCCCCCGTGTCCATTCCCCTCCCCCTCCCCGTGTCCATCCCCCTCCCCCTGTCCATTCCCCTCCCCCTCCCCGTGTCCATTCCCCCCCTCCCCGTGTCCATTCCCACCCCCCGTGTCCATTCGCCTCCCCCTCCCCGTGTCCATTCCCCCCCTCCCCGTGTCCATTCCCCCCATCCCCGTGTCCATTCCCCCCCATCCCCGTGTCCATTCCCCCCCCCGTGTCCATTCCCCCCCTCCCCGTGTCCATTCACCCACCCGTGTCCATTCCCCCCCCTCCCCGTGTCCATTCCCCCCCTCCCCGTGTCCATTCCCCTCCCCCTCCCCGTGTCCATTCCCCTCCCCCTCCCCGTGTCCATTCCCCTCCCCGTGTCCATTCCCCTCCCCGTGTCCATTCCCCCCCCCCGTGTCCATTCCCCCCCTCCCCGTGTCCATTCCCCTCCACCTCCCCGTGTCCATTCCCCTCCCCGTGTCCATTCCCCCCCTCCCCGTGTCCATTCCCCCCCTCCCCGTGTCCATTCCCCCCCCTCCCCGTGTCCATTCCCCCCTCCCCGTGTCCATTCCCCCCGTGCCCATTCCCCTCCCCCCCCGTGTCCATTCCCCTCCCCCCCGTGTCCATTCCCCTCCCCCCATGTCCATTCCCCTCCCCCGTGTCCATTCCCCTCCCCGCCCGTGTCCATTCCCCTCCCCCCCGTGTCCATTCCCCCCCTCCCCCCCCGTGTCCATTCCCCCCCCCTCCCCCCCCGTGTCCATTCCCCTCCCCCCCGTGTCCATTCCCCTCCCCCCCGTGTCCATTCCCCTCCCCCCCGTGTCCATTCCCCTCCCCCCGTGTCCATTCCCCTCCCCCCATGTCCATTCCCCTCCCCCCCCGTGTCCATTCCCCTCCTCCCCCCGTGTCCATTCCCCTCCCCCCCCGTGTCCATTCCCCTCCCCCCCCGTGTCCATTCCCCTCCACCCCCGTGTCCATTCCCCTCCCCCCCGTGTCCATTCCCCCCCCCCGTGTCCATTCCCCCCCCCTCCCGCCCCGTGTCCATTCCCCTCCCCGCCCGTGTCCATTCCCCTCCCCCCCGTGTCCATTCCCCCCCCCCACCGTGTCCATTCCCCCCCCCGCCCCGTGTCCATTCCCCCCCCTCCCGCCCCCTGTCCATTCCCCCCCTCCCGCCCCCGTCCATTCCCACCCCTCCCGACACAGCGCCCCCTGTCCATTCCCCCCCTCCCGCCCCACACACCGCCCACTGTCCATTCCCCCCCCCTCCTGCCCCGCACAGCGGCCCCTGTCCATTCCCCCCTCTCCCGCCCCACACACCGCCCCCTGTCCATTCCCCCCCCCTCCCGCCCCGCACAGCGCCCCCTGTCCATTCCCCCCGCCCCACACAGCGCCCCCTGTCCATTCCCCTCCCCCCGCCCCACACAGCGCCCACTGTCCATTCCCCCCGCCCCACACAGCGTCCCCTGTCCATTCCCCCCCCTCCCGACCCACACAGCGTCCCCTGTCCATACCCCCCCCCGCCCCACACAGCGTCCCCTCTCTATTCCCCCACGCCCCACACAGCGCCCCGTGTCCATTCCCCGCTGCCCCACACAGCGCCCCGTGTCCATTCCCCCCCCGCCCTACACAGCGTCCCCTGTCCATTCCCCCCCCTCCCGACCCACACAGCGTCCCCTGTCCATTCCCCCCCCTCCCGACCCACACAGCGTCCCCTGTCCATACCCCCCTCCGCCCCACACAGCGTCCCCTCTCTATTCCCCCACGCCCCACATAGCGCCCCGTGTCCATTCCCCGCTGCCCCACACAGCGCCCCGTGTCCATTCCCCCCCCGCCCTACACAGCGTCCCCTCTCCATTCCCCCCCCGCCCCACACAGGGTCCCCTGTCCATTCCCCCCGTCCCGACCCACACAGCGTCCCCTGTCCATACCCCCCCGCCCCACACAGCGTCCCCTCTCTATTCCCCCACGCCCCACACAGCGCCCCCCGTCCATTCCCCCCCGCCCCACACAGCGCCCCGTGTCCATTCCCCGCTGCCCCACACAGCGCCCCGTGTCCATTCCCCCCCTGCCCCACACAGCGTCCCCTCTCCATTCCCCCCCGCCTCACACAGCGTCCCCTCTCCATTCCCCCCTGCCCTTCACAGCGTCCCCTCTCCATTCCCCCCTGCCCTTCACAGCGTCCCATCTCCATCCCCCCGCCCTTCACAGCATCCCCTCTCCATCCCCTCCCGCCCCATACAGCGCCCCGCGTCCATTCCCCCCCGCCCTACGCAGCGTCCCCTCTCCATTCTCCCCCCCCCCGTCCGACACAGCGCCCCCTGTCCATTTCCCCCCCTCCCGACACAGCGCCCCCTGTCCATTCCCCCCCCTCCCGACACAGCGCCCCCTGTCCATTCCCCCCCCTCCCGACACAGAGCCCCCTGTCCATCCCCCCCCCGACACATCGCCCCCTGTCCATTCCCCCCCGCCCCACACAGCGTCCCCTCTCCATTCCCCCCCTCCCGACCCACACAGCGTCCCCTGTCCATTCCCCCCCTCCTGACCGACACAGCGTCCCCTCTCCATTCCCCCCCGCCCTACACAGCGCCCCGCGTCCATTGCCCCCCGCCCCACACAGCGTCCCCTCTCCATTCCCCCCGCCCCACACAGCGTCCCCAGTCCATTCCCCCCTGCCCCACACAGCGCCCCGTGTCCATTCCCCCCCCGACACATCGCCCCCTGTCCATTGCCCCCCGCCCATCCCGGTGTCCATTCCCCCCCTCCCGCCCCGTGTCCATTCCGCCCCCCCGTGTCCATTCCGCCCCCCCCTCCCCGTGTCCATTCCGCCCCCCCTCCCCGTGTCCATTCCCCCCCTCCCCGTGTCCATTCCCCCCCTCCCCGTGTCCATTCCCCTCCCCCTCCCCCTCCCCGTGTCCATTCCCCCCTCCCCGTGTCCATTCCCCTCCCCCTCCCCGTGTCCATTCCCCTTCCCCTCCCCGTGTCCATTCCCCTCCCCCTCCCCCTCCCCGTGTCCATTCCCCTCCCCCTCCCCGTGTCCATTCCCCCCTCCCCGTGTCCATTCCCCCCTCCCCGTGTCCATTCCCCCCCCCCCGTGTCCATTCCCCCCCCCGTGTCCATTCCCCCCCCGTGTCCATTCCCCTCCCCCTCCCCATGTCCATTCCCCTCCCCCTCCCCGTGTCCATTCCCCTCCCCCTCCCCGTGTCCATTCCCCGCCCCGTGTCCATTCCCCCCCCGTGTCCATTCCCCCCCGTGTCCATTCCCCCCCCGTGTCCATTCCCCTCCCCCTCCCCGTGTCCATCCCCCTCCCCCTGTCCATTCCCCTCCCCCTCCCCGTGTCCATTCCCCCCCTCCCAGTGTCCATTCCCACCCTCCCCGTGTCCATTCCCCCCATCCCCGTGTCCATTCCCCCCCATCCCCGTGTCCATTCCCCCCCCCCGTGTCCATTCCCCTCCCCCTCCCCGTGTCCATTCCCCTCCCCCTCCCCGTGTCCATTCCCCCCCCTCCCCGTGTCCATTCCCCCCATCCCCGTGTCCATTCCCCCCCATCCCCGTGTCCATTCCCCCCCCCGTGTCCATTCCCCCCCTCCCCGTGTCCATTCCCCCCCCCGTGTCCATTCCCCCCCCTCCCCGTGTCCATTCCCCCCCTCCCCGTGTCCATTCCCCCCCCCGTGTCCATTCCCCCCTCCCCGTGTCCATTCCCCCCCCTCCCCATGTCCATTCCCCCCCTCCCCGTGTCCATTCCCCTCCCCCTCCCCGTGTCCATTCCCCTCCCCCTCCCCGTGTCCATTCCCCTCCCCGTGTCCATTCCCCTCCCCGTGTCCATTCCCCCCCCCCGTGTCCATTCCCCCCCTCCCCGTGTCCATTCCCCTCCACCTCCCCGTGTCCATTCCCCTCCCCGTGTCCATTCCCCCCCTCCCCGTGTCCATTCCCCCCCTCCCCGTGTCCATTCCCCCCCCTCCCCGTGTCCATTCCCCCCTCCCCGTGTCCATTCCCCTCCCCCCCCGTGTCCATTCCCCCCCCTCCCGGTGTCCATTCCCCTCCTCCCGGTGTCCATTCCCCTCCCCCTCCCCGTGTCCATTCCCCTCCCCCTCCCCGTGTCCATTCCGCTCCCCCTCCCCGTGTCCATTCCGCTCCCCCTCCCCGTGTCCATTCCGCTCCCCCTCCCCGTGTCCATTCCGATCCCCCTCCCCGTGTCCATTCCCCTCCCCCTCCCCGTGTCCATTCCCCCCTCCCCGTGTCCATTCCCCTCCCCCTCCCCGTGTCCATTCCCCTCCCCCTCCCCGTGTCCATTCCCCTCCCCGTGTCCATTCCCCTCCCCGTGTCCATTCCCCTCCCCGTGTCCATTCCCCCCCGTGTCCATTCCCCTCCCCGTGTCCATTCCCCCCCCGTGTCCATTCCCCCCTCCCCGTGTCCATTCCCCCCCCGTGTCCATTCCCCCCCTCCCCGTGTCCATTCCCCCCCCGTGTCCATTCCCCCCCGCTCCGTGTCCATTCCCCCCTCCCCGTGTCCATTCCCCCCTCCCCGTGTCCATTCGCCCCCCCCGTGTCCATTCCCCTCCCCCTCCCCGTGTCCATTCCCCTCCCCCTCCCCGTGTCCATTCCCCCTCCCCGTGTCCATTCCCCCCCCCTTGTCCATTCCCCTCCCCCTCCCCGTGTCCATTCCCCTCCCCCCCGTGTCCATTCCCCCCCGGGTCCATTCCCCTCCCCCTCACCGTGTCCATTCCCATTCCCCTCCCCCCCGTGTCCATTCCCCTCCCCCTCCCCGTGTCCATTCCCCTCCCCCTCCCCGTGACCATTCCCCTCCCCCTCCCCGTGTCCATTCCCCTCCCCGTGTCCATTCCCCTCCCCGTGTCCATTCCCCTCCCCGTGTCCATTCCCCCCCCGTGTCCATTCCCCCCCTCCCCGTGTCCATTCCCCTCCCCGTGTCCATTCCCCCCCTCCCCGTGTCCATTCACCCCCTCCCCGTGTCCATTCCCCCCCTCCCCGTGTCCATTCCCCCCCCGTGTCCATTCCCCCCCTCCCCGTGTCCATTCCCCCCCCTCCCCGTGTCCATTCCCCCCCTCCCCGTGTCCATTCCCCCCCTCCCCGTGTCCATTCCCCCCTCCCCGTGTCCATTCCCCCCTCCCCGTGTCCATTCCCCCCCCCGTGTCCATTCCCCTCCCCCTCCCCGTGTCCATTCCCCTCCCCCTCCCCATGTCCATTCCCCTCCCCGTGTCCATTCCCCCCCCCTTGTCCATTCCCCTCCCCCTCCCCCTCCCCGTGTCCATTCCCCTCCCCCCCGTGTCCATTCCCCCCCGGGTCCATTCCCCTCCCCCTCCCCGTGTCCATTCCCCTCCCCCTCCCCGTGTCCATTCCCCTCCCCCTCCCTGTGTCCATTCCCCTCCCCCCCCGTGTCCATTCCCCCCTCACTGTGTCCATTCCCCCCTCACTGTGTCCATTCCCCCCTCACCGTGTCCATTCCCCCCCCCGTGTCCATTCCCCCCTCCCCGTGTCCATTCCCCCCCCTCCCCGTGTCCATTCCCCCCCCCTCCCCGTGTCCATTCCCCCCCCCGTGTCCATTCCCCCCCCTCCCCGTGTCCATTCCCCCCCTCCCCGTGTCCATTCCCCCCTCCCCGTGTCCATTCCCCTCCCCCCGTGTCCATTCCCCCCCTCCCCGTGTCCATTCCCCTCTCCCCGTGTCCATTCCCCCCCCTCCCCATGTCCATTCCCCCCCCTCCCCGTGTCCATTCCCCCCCTCCCCGTGTCCATTCCCCCTCCCCGTGTCCATTCCCCCCCCTCCCTGTGTCCATTCTCCCCCCTCCCCGTGTCCATTCTCCCCCCTCCCCGTGTCCATTCCCCCCCTCCCGTGTCCATTCCCCCCCTCCCCGTGTCCATTCCCCTCCCCCTCCCCGTGTCCATTCCCCTCCCCCTCCCCGTGTCCATTCCCCTCCCCATGTCCATTCCCCTCCCCGTGTCCATTCCCCTCCCCGTGTCCATTCCCCCCCCCGTGTCCATTCCCCCCCTCCCCGTGTCCATTCCCCCCCCTCCCCGTGTCCATTCCCCCCCTCCCCGTGTCCATTCCCCTCCCTCCCCGTGTCCATTCCCCTCCCCCTCCCCGTGTCCATTCCGCTCCCCCTCCCCGTGTCCATTCCCTCCCCCTCCCCGTGTCCATTCCCCTCCCCCTCCCCGTGTCCATTCCCCTCCCCCCCCGTGTCCATTCCCCTCCCCCCCCGTGTCCATTCCCCTCCCCCTCCCCGTGTCCATTCCCCTCCCCCTCCCCGTGTCCATTCCCCTCCCCCTCCCCGTGTCCATTCCCCTCCCCCTCCCCGTGTCCATTCCCCTCCCCATGTCCATTCCCCCTCCCCGTGTCCATTCCCCTCCCCGTGTCCATTCCCCTCCCCGTGTCCATTCCCCCCCCGTGTCCATTCCCCCCCTCCCCGTGTCCATTCCCCCCCCTCCCCGTGTCCATTCCCCCCCCCTCCCCGTGTCCATTCCCCTCCCTCCCCGTGTCCATTCCCTCCCCCTCCCCGTGTCCATTCCGCTCCCCCTCCCCGTGTCCATTCCCTCCCCCTCCCCGTGTCCATTCCCCTCCCCCTCCCCGTGTCCATTCCCCTCCCCCCCGTGTCCATTCCCCTCCCCCCCCGTGTCCATTCCCCTCCCCCTCCCCGTGTCCATTCCCCTCCCCCTCCCCGTGTCCATTCCCCTCCCCGTGTCCATTCCCCCCCCCTCCCCGTGTCCATTCCCCCCCTCCCCGTGTCCATTCCCCCCCTCCCCGTGTCCATTCCCCCCTCCCCGTGTCCATTCCCCCCCTCCCCGTGTCCATTCCCCCCTCCCCGTGTCCATTCCCCCCCTCCCCGTGTCCATTCCCCCCTCCCCGTGTCCATTCCCCCCTCCCCGTGTCCATTCCCCCCCCCCGTGTCCATTCCCCCCCTCCCCGTGTCCATTCCCCCCCTCCCCGTGTCCATTCCCCTCCCGTGTCCATCCCCTCCCCGTGTCCATTCCCCCCCCCCGTGTCCATTCCCCCCCGGGTCCATTCCCCTCCCCCTCCCCGTGTCCATTCCCCTCCCCCTCCCCGTGTCCATTCCCCTCCCCCTCCCCGTGTCCATTCCCCTCCCCCCCCGTGTCCATTCCCCCCCTCCCCGTGTCCATTCCCCCCCCCGTTTCCCTCCCCCTCCCCATGTCCATTCCCCTCCCCCTCCCCGTGTCCATTCCCGCCCCGTGTCCATTCCCCCCCCCGTGTCCATTCCCCTCCCCCTCCCCGTGTCCATTCCCCTCCCCCTGTCCATTCCCCTCCCCCTCCCCGTGTCCATTCCCCTCCCCCTCCCCCGTCCATTCCCCTCCCCCTCCCCCGTCCATTCCCTCCCCGTGTCCATTCCCCCCCCCCGTGTCCATTCCCCCCCCCCGTGTCCATTCCCCCCCCCGTGTCCATTCCCCTCCCCCTGTCCATTCCCCTCCCCCTCCCCGTGTCCATTCCCCCCCCCTCCCCGTGTCCATTCCCCCCCCCGTGTCCCCTCCCCCTCCCCGTGTCCATTCCCCCCCCCTCCCCGTGTCCATTCCCCTCCCCCTCCCGTGTCCATTCCCCTCCCCGTGTCCATTCCCCCCCCCGTGTCCCCTCCCCCTCCCCGTGTCCATTCCCCTCCCCCTCCCGTGTCCATTCCCCTCCCCCTCCCCGTGTCCATTCCCCTCCCCCCCCGTGTCCATTCCCCCCCCCCCGTGTCCATTCCCCCCTCCCCATGTCCATTCCCCCCCTCCCCGTGTCCATTCCCCACTCCCCGTGTCCATTCCCCCCTCCCCGTGTCCATTCCCCCCTCCCCGTGTCCATTCCCCCCCCCGTGTCCATTACCCCCCTCCACGTGTCCATTGCCCCCCTCCCCATGTCCATTCCCCCCCCTCCCCGTGTCCATTCCCCCCTCCCCGTGTCCATTCCCCCCTCCCCGTGTCCATTCCCCCCCTCCCCGTGTCCATTCCCCCCCCCCGTGCCCATTCCCCTCCCCCTCCCCGTGTCCATTCCCCTCCCCCTCCCCGTGTCCTTTCCCCTCCCCGTGTCCATTCTCTTCCCCGTGTCCATTCCCCCCCCGTGTCCATTCCCCCCTCCCCGTGTCCATTCCCTCCTCCCCGTGTCCATTCCCCCCCCTCCCCGTGTCCATTCCCCCTCCCCGTGTCCATTCCCGTCCATTCCCCCCTCCCCGTGTCCATTCCCCTCCCCCACCCGTGTCCATTCCCCCCCTCCCCGTGTCCATTCCCCCCCCTCCCCGTGTCCATTCCCCCCCTCCCCCTGTCCATTCCCCCCCTCCCCCTGTCCATTCCCCTCCCTCCCCGTGTCCATTCCCCCTCCCCTCCCCGTGTCCATTCCCCTCCCCCTCCCCGTGTCCATTCCCCTCCCCTCCCCGTGTCCATTCCCCTCCCCCTCCCCGTGTCCATTCCCCTCCCCCCCGTGTCCATTCCCCTCCCCCCCGTGTCCATTCCCCCTCCCCCTCCCCGTGTCCATTCCCCCCCCCCCGTGTCCATTCCCCTCCCCCCCCGTGTCCATTCCCCTCCCCCTCCCCGTGTCCATTCCCCTCCCCCACTCCCCGTGTCCATTCCCCTCCCCCTCCCCGTGTCCATTCCCTCCCCCTCCCCGTGTCCATTCCCCTCCCCGTGTCCATTCCCCTCCCGTGTCCATTCCCCTCCCCGTGTCCATTCCCCCCCGTGTCCATTCCCCCCCTCCCCGTGTCCCCCTCCCCGTGTCCATTCCCCCCCTCCCCGTGTCCATTCCCCCCCCTCCCCGTGTCCATTCCCCCCCCTCCCCGTGTCCATTCCCCCCTCCCCGTGTCCATTCCCCCCTCCCCGTGTCCATTCCCCTCCCCGTGTCCATTCCCCCCTCCCCATGTCCATTCCCCCCCCCGTGTCCATTCCCCTCCCCCTCCCGGTGTCCATTCCCCTCCCCCTCCCCGTGTCCATTCCCCTCCCCTTGTCCATTCCCCTCCCCCTCCCCTTGTCCATTCCCCTCCCCCTCCCCGTGTCCATTCCCCTCCCCCCCGTGTCCATTCCCCCCGGGTCCATTCCCCTCCCCCTCCCCGTGTCCATCCCCTCCCCCTCCCCGTGTCCATCCCCTCCCCCTCCCCGTGTCCATTCCCCTCCCCCTCCCCGTGTCCATTCCCCTCCCCCTCCCCGTGTCCATTCCCCTCCCCCTCCCCGTGTCCATTCCCCTCCCCCCCCCGTGTCCATTCCCCTCCCCGTGTCCATTCCCCTCCCCCCCCGTGTCCATTCCCCTCCCCCCCCCGTGTCCATTCCCCTCCCCCCCCCGTGTCCATTCCCCTCCCCGTGTCCATTCCCCTCCCCGTGTCCATTCCCCTCCCCCCCCGTGTCCATTCCCCTCCCCCTCCCGTGTCCATTCCCCCCCCCTGTCCATTCCCCTCCCCCCCGTGTCCATTCCCCCCCCTCCCGTGTCCATTCCCCCCCTCCCGTGTCCATTCCCCCCCCTCCCGTGTCCATTCCCCCCCTCCCGTGTCCATTCCCCTCCCCGCCCGTGTCCATTCCCCTCCCCCCCGTGTCCATTCCCCTCCCCGCCCGTGTCCATTCCCCTCCCCCCCGTGTCCATTCCCCTCCCCCCCGTGTCCATTCCCCTCCCCCCCTGTCCATTCCCCTCCCCCCCGTGTCCATTCCCCCCCCCCGTGTCCATTCCCCCCCTCCCCCCCGTGTCCATTCCCCTCCCCCCCGTGTCCATTCCCCCCCCTCCCCCCCGTGTCCATTCCCCCCCCTCCCCCCCGTGTCCATTCCCCCCCCTCCCCCCCGTGTCCATTCCCCTCCCCCCCGTGTCCATTCCCCTCCCCCCCGTGTCCATTCCCCCCCCTCCCCCCCGTGTCCATTCCCCTCCCCCCCGTGTCCATTCCCCTCCCCCCCGTGTCCATTCCCCCCCTCCCCGTGTCCATTCCCCTCCCCCCCCCGTGTCCATTCCCCTCCCCCCCTGTCCATTCCCCTCCCCCCCGTGTCCATTCCCCCCCTCCCCGTGTCCATTCCCCTCCCCCCCGTGTCCATTCCCCTCCCCCCCGTGTCCATTCCCCCCCCTCCCCCCCGTGTCCATTCCCCTCCCCCCCGTGTCCATTCCCCCCCCTCCCTCCCGTGTCCATTCCCCTCCCTCCCCCCCGTGTCCATTCCCCTCCCCCCCCGTGTCCATTCCCCTCCCCCCCTGTCCATTCCCCTCCCGCCCCCGTGTCCATTCCCCTCCCCCCCCGTGTCCATTCCCCTCCCCCCCCGTGTCCATTCCCCCCCCCTCCCGCCCCATTCCCCCCCCCTCCCGCCCCCTGTCCATTCCCACCCCTCCCGACACAGCGGCCCCTGTCCATTCCCCCCCCTCCCGCCCCACACACCGCCCCCTGTCCATTCCCCCCCCCTCCCGCCCCACACACCGCCCCCTGTCCATTCCCCCCCCTCCCGCCCCACACACCGCCCCCTGTCCATTCCCCCCCCTCCCGCCCCACACACCGCCCCCTGTCCATTCCCCCCCCCTCCCGCCCCGCACAGCGCCCCCTGTCCATTCCCCCCCCTCCCGCCCCACACACCGCCCCCTGTCCATTCCCCCCCCCCCGCCCCGCACAGCGCCCCCTGTCCATTCTCCCCCCCCCCTCCCACCCCGCACAGCGCCCCCTGTCCATTCTCCCCCCGCCCCACACAGCGCCCCCTGTCCATTCCCCTCCCCCCGCCCCACACAGCGCCCCCTGTCCATTCCCCCCCCGCCCCACACAGCGCCCCCTGTCCATTCCCCCCCCGCCCCACACAGCGCCCCCTGTCCATCCCCCCCCGACCCACACAGCGTCCCCTGTCCATCCCCCCCCGACCCACACAGCGTCCCCTGTCCATTTCCCCCCTCCCGAACCATACAGCGTCCCCTGTCCATTCCCCCCCTCCCGACCCACACAGCGTACCTTGTCCATACCCCCCCGCCCCACACAGCGTCCCCTCTCCATTCCCCCCGCCCCACACTGCGCCCCCTGTCCATTCCCCCCCTCCCGACCCACACAGGGTCCCCTGTCCATTCCCCCCCTCCCGACCCACACAGGGTCCCCTGTCCATTCCCCCCCTCCCGACCCACACAGCGTCCCCTGTCCATACCCCCCCGCCCCACACAGCGTCCCCTGTCCATACCCCCCCGCCCCACACAGCGTCCCCTCTCTATTCCCCCACGCCCCACACAGCGCCCCGCGTCCATTCCCCCCCGCCCTACACAGCGCCCCGCGTCCATTCCCCCCCGCCCTACACAGCGCCCCGTGTCCATTCCCCGCTGCCCCACACAGCGCCCCGTGTCCATTCCCCCCCTGCCCCACACAGCGTCCCCTCTCCATTCCCCCCCGCCTCACACAGCGTCCCCTCTCCATTCCCCCCTGCCCTTCACAGCGTCCCCTCTCCATTCCCCCCTGCCCTTCACAGCGTCCCATCTCCATCCCCCCCGCCCTTCACAGCATCCCCTCTCCATCCCCTCCCGCCCCACACAGCGCCCCGCGTCGATTCCCCCCCGCCCTACGCAGCGTCCCCTCTCCATTCCCCCCCCCGTCCGACACAGCGCCCCCTGTCCATTTCCCCCCCTCCCGACACAGCGCCCCCTGTCCATTCCCCCCCCTCCCGACACAGCGCCCCCTGTCCATTCCCCCCCCTCCCGACACAGAGCCCCCTGTCCATCCCCCCCCCCCGACACATCGCCCCCTGTCCATCCCCCCCCGCCCCACACAGCGTCCCCTCTCCATTCCCCCCCTCCCGACCCACACAGCGTCCCCTGTCCATTCCCCCCCTCCTGACCCACACAGCGTCCCGTGTCCATACACCCCCGCCCCACACAGCGTCCCCTCTCCATTCCCCCCGCCCCACACAGCGTCCCCGGTCCATTCCCCCCCGCCCCACACAGCGCCCCGTGTCCATTCCCCCCGCCCCACACAGCGCCCCGTGTCCATTCCCCGCTGCCCCACACAGCGCCCCGTGTCCATTCCCCCCCCGCCCTACACAGCGTCCCCTCTCCATTCCCCCCCGCCCCACACAGCGTCCCCTGTCCATTCCCCCCCCTCCCGACCCACACAGCGTCCCCTGTCCATACCCCCCCCCGCCCCACACAGCGTCCCCTCTCCATTCCCCCCGCCCCACACAGCGTCCCCGGTCCATTCCCCCCCGCCACACACAGCGTCCCCTCTCTATTCCCCCACGCCCCACACAGCGCCCCGTGTCCATTCCCCGCTGCCCCACACAGCGCCCCTCTCCATCCCCCCCCTCCCGACCCACACAGCGTCCCCTGTCCATTCCCCCCCTCCCGACCCACACAGCGTCCCCTGTCCATAACCCCCTCCGCCCCACACAGCGTCCCCTCTCTATTCCCCCACGCCCCACATAGCGCCCCGTGTCCATTCCCCGCTGCCCCACACAGCGCCCCGTGTCCATTCCCCCCCCCGCCCTACACAGCGTCCCCTCTCCATTCCCCCCCCGCCCCACACAGGGTCCCCTGTCCATTCCCCCCGTCCCGACCCACACAGCGTCCCCTGTCCATACCCCCCCGCCCCACACAGCGTCCCCTCTCTATTCCCCCACGCCCCACACAGCGCCCCCCGTCCATTCCCCCCCGCCCCACACAGCGCCCCGTGTCCATTCCCCGCTGCCCCACACAGCGCCCCGTGTCCATTCCCCCCCTGCCCCACACAGCGTCCCCTCTCCATTCCCCCCCGCCTCACACAGCGTCCCCTCTCCATTCCCCCCTGCCCTTCACAGCGTCCCCTCTCCATTCCCCCCTGCCCTTCACAGCGTCCCATCTCCATCCCCCCGCCCTTCACAGCATCCCCTCTCCATCCCCTCCCGCCCCATACAGCGCCCCGCGTCCATTCCCCCCCGCCCTACGCAGCGTCCCCTCTCCATTCTCCCCCCCCCCGTCCGACACAGCGCCCCCTGTCCATTTCCCCCCCTCCCGACACAGCGCCCCCTGTCCATTCCCCCCCCTCCCGACACAGCGCCCCCTGTCCATTCCCCCCCCTCCCGACACAGAGCCCCCTGTCCATCCCCCCCCCGACACATCGCCCCCTGTCCATTCCCCCCCGCCCCACACAGCGTCCCCTCTCCATTCCCCCCCTCCCGACCCACACAGCGTCCCCTGTCCATTCCCCCCCTCCTGACCCACACAGCGTCCCCTCTCCATTCCCCCCCGCCCTACACAGCGCCCCGCGTCCATTGCCCCCCGCCCCACACAGCGTCCCCTCTCCATTCCCCCCGCCCCACACAGCGTCCCCAGTCCATTCCCCCCTGCCCCACACAGCGCCCCGTGTCCATTCCCCCCCCGACACATCGCCCCCTGTCCATTGCCCCCCGCCCTACACAGCATCCCCTCTCCATTCCCCCCCCCGCCCCACACAGCGTCCCCTGTCCATTCCCCCCCTCCCGACCCACACAGCATCCCCTCTCCATTCCCCCCCCCGCCCCACACAGCGTCCCCTGTCCATTCCCCCCCTCCCGACCCACACAGCGTCCCCTGTCCATTCCCCCCCTCCCGACCCACACAGCGTCCCCTGTCCATTCCCCCCTCCCGACCCACACAGCGTCCCCTGTCCATTTCCCCCCCCCCCGCCCCACACAGCGCCCCGTGTCCATTCCCCCCCCTCCCGTCACAGCGCCCCCTGTCCAGCCCCCCCTCCCCGTGTCCATTCCGCCCCCCGTGTCCATTCCGCCCCCGTGTCCATTCCCCCCCTCCCCGTGTCCATTCCCCCCCTCCCCGTGTCCATTCCCCCCCGTGTCCATTCCCCCCCTCCCCGTGTCCATTCACCCCCTCCCCGTGTCCATTCCCCCCCTCCCCGTGTCCATTCCCCTCCCCGTGTCCATTCCCCTCCCCCTCCCCGTGTCCATTCCCCTCCCCGTGTCCATTCCCCTCCCCCTCCCCGTGTCCATTCCCCTCCCCGTGTCCATTCCCCTCCCCGTGTCCATTCCCCCCCCCCGTGTCCATTCCCCTCCCCCTCCCCGTGTCCATTCCCCTCCCCGTGTCCATTCCCCTCCCCCTCCCCGTGTCCATTCCCCTCCCCCTCCCCATGTCCATTCCCCCCCCTCCCCGTGTCCATTCCCCCCCTCCCCGTGTCCATTCCCCCCCTCCCCGTGTCCATTCCCCCCTCCCCGTGTCCATTCCCCTCCCCCTCCCCATGTCCATTCCCCCCCCTCCCCGTGTCCATTCCCCCCCTCCCCGTGTCCATTCCCCCCCTCCCCGTGTCCATTCCCCCCTCCCCGTGTCCATTCCCCCCTCCCCGTGTCCATTCCCCCCCTCCCCGTGTCCATTCCCCCCTCCCCGTGTCCATTCCCCCCTCCCCGTGTCCATTCCCCCCCTCCCCGTGTCCATTAACCCCCTCCACGTGTCCATTCCCCCCTCCACGTGTCCATTCCCCCCTCCACGTGTCCATTCCCCCCTCCCCGTGTCCATTCCCCCCCCCCGTGTCCATTCCCCTCCCCCTCCCCATGTCCATTCCCCTCCCCCTCCCCGTGTCCATTCCCCGCCCTGTGCCCATTCCCCTCCCCCTGTCCATTCCCCTCCCCCTCCCCGTGTCCATTCCCCCCCCTCCCCGTGTCCATTCCCCTCCCCCTGTCCATTCCCCTCCCCCTCCCCGTGTCCTTTCCCCTCCCCCTCCCCATGTCCATTCCCCCCCTCCCCGTGTCCATTCCCCCCCCGTGTCCATTCCCCCCGTGTCCATTCCCCACCCGTGTCCATTCCCCCCCCTCCCCGTGTCCATTCCCACCCTCCCCGTGTCCATTCCCCCCCTCCCCGTGTCCATTCCCCCCTCCCCGTGTCCATTCCCCCCCTCCCCGTGTCCATTCCCTCCCCCGTGTCCATTCTCCCCCCCCGTGTCCATTCCCCTCCCCCCCGTGTCCATTCCCCTCCCCCCCGTGTCCATTCCCCTCCCCCCCCCGTGTCCATTCCCCTCCCCCTCCCCGTGTCCATTCCCCGCCCCGTGTCCATTCCCCGCCCCGTGTCCATTCCCCGCCCCGTGTCCATTCACCCCCCCGTGTCCATTTCCCCCCCGTGTCCATTCCCCTCCCCCCCGTGTCCATTCCCCCCCCCCGTGTCCATTCCCCTCCCCCCCCGTGTCCATTTCCCTCCCCCCCCGTGTCCTTTCCCCCCTCACCGTGTCCATTCCCCCCCGTGTCCATTCCCCACCCCCTCACCGTGTCCATTCCCCCCCCCGTGTCCATTCCCCTCCCCTCCCGTGTCCATTCCCCTCCCCTCCCGTGTCCATTCCCCTCCCCCCCGTGTCCATTCCCCTCCCCCCCCGTGTCCATTCCCCACCCCCCCCGTGTCCATTCCCCTCCCCCCCCGTGTCCATTCCCCCCCCCCTCCCCGTGTCCATTCCCCCCCCTCCCCGTGTCCATTCCCCCCCCTCCCCGTGTCCATTTCCCCCCCTCCCCGTGTCCATTTCCCCCCCTCCCCGTGTCCATTCCCCCCCCTCCCGTGTCCATTCCCCCCCGTGTCCATTCCCCTCCCCCTGTCCATTCCCCTCCCCCTCCCCGTGTCCATTCCCCCCCCTCCCCGTGTCCATTCCCCCCCTCCCCGTGTCCATTCCCCCCCTCCCCGTGTCCATTCCCCCCCTCCCCGTGTCCATTCCCCCCCTCCCCGTGTCCATTCCCCCCCCCGTGTCCATTCCCCCCCCTCCCCGTGTCCATTCCCCCCCCTCCCCGTGTCCATTTCCCCCCCTCCCCGTGTCCATTTCCCCCCCTCCCCGTGTCCATTCCCCCCCTCCCCGTGTCCATTCCCCCCCCCGTGTCCATTCCCCTCCCCCTGTCCATTCCCCTCCCCCTCCCCGTGTCCATTCCCCCCCCTCCCCGTGTCCATTCCCCCCCTCCCCGTGTCCATTCCCCCCCTCCCCGTGTCCATTCCCCCCCTCCCCGTGTCCATTCCCCCCCCCCCCGTGTCCATTCCCCCACGTGTCCATTCCCCTCCCCCTCTCCATTCCCCTCCCCCTCCCCGTGTCCATTCCCCCCCCCCCGTGTCCATTCCCCCCCTCCCCGTGTCCATTCCCCCCCCTCCCCGTGTCCATTCCCCCCCGTGTCCATTCCCCCTCCCCGTGTCCATTCCCCTCCCCCCCCCCGTGTCCATTCCCCTCCCCCCCCGTGTCCATTCCCCTCCCCCCCCGTGTCCATTCCCCCCCCTCCCCGTGTCCATTCCCCCCCTCCCCCTGTCCATTCCCCTCCCTCCCCGTGTCCATTCCTCTCCCCCTCCCCGTGTCCATTCCCCTCCCCTTCCCCGTGTCCATTCCCCTCCCCCTCCCCGTGTCCATTCCCCCCCCCCTCCCCGTGTCCATTCCCCCCTCCCCGTGTCCATTCCCCTCCCCCTCCCCGGGTCCATTCCCCTCCCCCTCCCCGTGTCCATTCCCCTCCCCCTCCCCGTGTCCATTCCCCTCCCCCTCCCCGTGTACATTCCCCTCCCCCTCCACGTGTCCATTCCCCTCCCCCTCCCCGTGTCCATTCCCCCCCCCCGTGTCCATCCCCCCCCCCGTGTCCATTCCCCCCCCCCGTGTCCATTCCCCTCCCCCCCCGTGTCCATTCCCCTCCCCCCCCGTGTCCATTCCCCTCCCCCCCCCGTGTCCATTCCCCCCCCGTGTCCATTCCCCCCCCCGTGTCCACTCCCCTCCCCCTCACCGTGTCCATTCCCCCCCCCCGTGTCCATTCCCCCCCCCGTGTCCATTCCCCTCCCCCCCCGTGTCCATTCCCCTCCCCCCCCGTGTCCATTCCCCTCCCCCCCCGTGTCCATTCCCCCCCCCCGTGTCCATTCCCCCCCCCGTGTCCACTCCCCTCCCCCTCCCCGTGTCCATTCCCCCCGTGCCCATTCCCCTCCCCCCCCGTGTCCATTCCCCTCCCCCCCGTGTCCATTCCCCTCCCCCCATGTCCATTCCCCTCCCCCCCGTGTCCATTCCCCTCCCCGCCCGTGTCCATTCCCCTCCCCCCCGTGTCCATTCCCCCCCTCCCCCCCCCGTGTCCATTCCCCCCCCTCCCCCCCCGTGTCCATTCCCCTCCCCCCCGTGTCCATTCCCCTCCCCCCCGTGTCCATTCCCCTCCCCCCCGTGTCCATTCCCCTCCCCCCATGTCCATTCCCCTCCCCCCCCGTGTCCATTCCCCTCCCCCCCCGTGTCCATTCCCCTCCCCCCCCGTGTCCATTCCCCTCCCCCCGTGTCCATTCCCCCCCCCTCCCGCCCCGTGTCCATTCCCCCTCCCCGCCCGTGTCCATTCCCCTCCCCCCCCGTGTCCATTCCCCCCCCCCGTGTCCATTCCCCCCCCCCGTGTCCACTCCCCTCCCCCTCCCCGTGTCCATTCCCCCCGTGCCCATTCCCCTCCCCCCCCGTGTCCATTCCCCTCCCCCCCGTGTCCATTCCCCTCCCCCCATGTCCATTCCCCTCCCCCCCGTGTCCATTCCCCTCCCCGCCCGTGTCCATTCCCCTCCCCCCCGTGTCCATTCCCCCCCTCCCCCCCCGTGTCCATTCCCCCCCCCTCCCCCCCCGTGTCCATTCCCCTCCCCCCGTGTCCATTCCCCTCCCCCCCGTGTCCATTCCCCTCCCCCCCGTGTCCATTCCCCTCCCCCCCGTGTCCATTCCCCTCCCCCCGTGTCCATTCCCCTCCCCCCATGTCCATTCCCCTCCCCCCCCGTGTCCATTCCCCTCCTCCCCCCGTGTCCATTCCCCTCCCCCCCCGTGTCCATTCCCCTCCCCCCCCGTGTCCATTCCCCTCCACCCCCGTGTCCATTCCCCTCCCCCCCGTGTCCATTCCCCCCCCCCGTGTCCATTCCCCCCCCCTCCCGCCCCGTGTCCATTCCCCTCCCCGCCCGTGTCCATTCCCCTCCCCCCCGTGTCCATTCCCCCCCCCCACCGTGTCCATTCCCCCCCCCGCCCCGTGTCCATTCCCCCCCCTCCCGCCCCCTGTCCATTCCCCCCCCTCCCGCCCCCTGTCCATTCCCCCCCTCCCGCCCCCGTCCATTCCCACCCCTCCCGACACAGCGCCCCCTGTCCATTCCCCCCCTCCCGCCCCACACACCGCCCACTGTCCATTCCCCTCCCCTCCTGCCCCGCACAGCGGCCCCTGTCCATTCCCCCCTCTCCCGCCCCACACACCGCCCCCTGTCCATTCCCCCCCCCTCCCGCCCCGCACAGCGCCCCCTGTCCATTCCCCCCGCCCCACACAGCGCCCCCTGTCCATTCCCCTCCCCCCGCCCCACACAGCGCCCACTGTCCATTCCCCCCGCCCCACACAGCGTCCCCTGTCCATTCCCCCCCCTCCCGACCCACACAGCGTCCCCTGTCCATACCCCCCCCGCCCCACACAGCGTCCCCTCTCTATTCCCCCACGCCCCACACAGCGCCCCGTGTCCATTCCCCGCTGCCCCACACAGCGCCCCGTGTCCATTCCCCCCCCGCCCTACACAGCGTCCCCTGTCCATTCCCCCCCCTCCCGACCCACACAGCGTCCCCTGTCCATTCCCCCCCCTCCCGACCCACACAGCGTCCCCTGTCCATACCCCCCTCCGCCCCACACAGCGTCCCCTCTCTATTCCCCCACGCCCCACATAGCGCCCCGTGTCCATTCCCCGCTGCCCCACACAGCGCCCCGTGTCCATTCCCCCCCCGCCCTACACAGCGTCCCCTCTCCATTCCCCCCCCGCCCCACACAGGGTCCCCTGTCCATTCCCCCCGTCCCGACCCACACAGCGTCCCCTGTCCATACCCCCCCGCCCCACACAGCGTCCCCTCTCTATTCCCCCACGCCCCACACAGCGCCCCCCGTCCATTCCCCCCCGCCCCACACAGCGCCCCGTGTCCATTCCACGCTGCCCCACACAGCGCCCCGTGTCCATTCCCCCCCTGCCCCACACAGCGTCCCCTCTCCATTCCCCCCGCCTCACACAGCGTCCCCTCTCCATTCCCCCCTGCCCTTCACAGCGTCCCCTCTCCATTCCCCCCTGCCCTTCACAGCGTCCCATCTCCATCCCCCCCGCCCTTCACAGCATCCCCTCTCCATCCCCTCCCGCCCCATACAGCGCCCCGCGTCCATTCCCCCCCGCCCTACGCAGCGTCCCCTCTCCATTCTCCCCCCCCCCGTCCGACACAGCGCCCCCTGTCCATTTCCCCCCCTCCCGACACAGCGCCCCCTGTCCATTCCCCCCCCTCCCGACACAGCGCCCCCTGTCCATTCCCCCCCCTCCCGACACAGAGCCCCCTGTCCATCCCCCCCGACACATCGCCCCCTGTCCATTCCCCCCCGCCCCACACAGCGTCCCCTCTCCATTCCCCCCCTCCCGACCCACACAGCGTCCCCTGTCCATTCCCCCCCTCCTGACCCACACAGCGTCCCCTCTCCATTCCCCCCCGCCCTACACAGCGCCCCGCGTCCATTGCCCCCCGCCCCACACAGCGTCCCCTCTCCATTCCCCCCGCCCCACACAGCGTCCCCAGTCCATTCCCCCCTGCCCCACACAGCGCCCCGTGTCCATTCCCCCCCCGACACATCGCCCCCTGTCCATTGCCCCCCGCCCTACACAGCATCCCCTCTCCATTCCCCCCCCCGCCCCACACAGCGTCCCCTGTCCATTCCCCCCTCCCGACCCACACAGCATCCCCTCTCCATTCCCCCCCCCCGCCCCACACAGCGTCCCCTGTCCATTCCCCCCCACCCGACCCACACAGCGTCCCCTGTCCATTCCCCCCCTCCCGACCCACACAGCGTCCCCTGTCCATTCCCCCCCTCCCGACCCACACAGCGTCCCCTGTCCATTCCCCCCCCCCCGCCCCACACAGCGCCCCGTGTCCATTCCCCCCCCTCCCGTCACAGCGCCCCCTGTCCAGCCCCCCATCCCCGTGTCCATTCCGCCCCCCGTGTCCATTCCGCCCCCGTGTCCATTCCCCCCCTCCCCGTGTCCATTCCCCCCCTCCCCGTGTCCATTCCCCCCCGTGTCCATTCCCCCCTCCCCATGTCCATTCCCCCCTCCCCGTGTCCATTCCCCCCTCCCCGTGTCCATTCCCCCCTCCCCGTGTCCATTCCCCCCTCCACGTGTCCATTCCCCCCTCCCCGTGTCCATTCCCCCCCCCCGTGTCCATTCCCCTCCCCCTCCCCATGTCCATTCCCCTCCCCCTCCCCGTGTCCATTCCCCGCCCTGTGCCCATTCCCCTCCCCCTGTCCATTCCCCTCCCCCTCCCCGTGTCCATTCCCCCCCCTCCCCGTGTCCATTCCCCTCCCCCTGTCCATTCCCCTCCCCCTCCCCGTGTCCTTTCCCCTCCCCCTCCCCATGTCCATTCCCCCCCTCCCCGTGTCCATTCCCCCCCCGTGTCCATTCCCCCCGTGTCCATTCCCCACCCGTGTCCATTCCCCCCCCTCCCCGTGTCCATTCCCACCCTCCCCGTGTCCATTCCCCCCCTCCCCGTGTCCATTCCCCCCTCCCCGTGTCCATTCCCCCCCTCCCCGTGTCCATTCCCTCCCCCGTGTCCATTCTCCCCCCCCGTGTCCATTCCCCTCCCCCCCGTGTCCATTCCCCTCCCCCCCGTGTCCATTCCCCTCCCCCCCCCCGTGTCCATTCCCCTCCCCCTCCCCGTGTCCATTCCCCGCCCCGTGTCCATTCCCCGCCCCGTGTCCATTCCCCGCCCCGTGTCCATTCACCCCCCCGTGTCCATTTCCCCCCCGTGTCCATTCCCCTCCCCCCCGTGTCCATTCCCCCCCCCCGTGTCCATTCCCCTCCCCCCCCGTGTCCATTTCCCTCCCCCCCCGTGTCCTTTCCCCCCTCACCGTGTCCATTCCCCCCCGTGTCCATTCCCCACCCCCTCACCGTGTCCATTCCCCCCCCCGTGTCCATTCCCCTCCCCTCCCGTGTCCATTCCCCTCCCCTCCCGTGTCCATTCCCCTCCCCCCCGTGTCCATTCCCCTCCCCCCCCGTGTCCATTCCCCACCCCCCCCGTGTCCATTCCCCTCCCCCCCCGTGTCCATTCCCCCCCCTCCCCGTGTCCATTCCCCCCCCTCCCCGTGTCCATTCCCCCCCCTCCCCGTGTCCATTTCCCCCCCTCCCCGTGTCCATTTCCCCCCCTCCCCGTGTCCATTCCCCCCCTCCCCGTGTCCATTCCCCCCCCGTGTCCATTCCCCTCCCCCTGTCCATTCCCCTCCCCCTCCCCGTGTCCATTCCCCCCCCTCCCCGTGTCCATTCCCCCCCTCCCCGTGTCCATTCCCCCCCTCCCCGTGTCCATTCCCCCCTCCCCGTGTCCATTCCCCCCCCCCGTGTCCATTCCCCCCCCTCCCCGTGTCCATTCCCCCCCCTCCCCGTGTCCATTTCCCCCCCTCCCCGTGTCCATTTCCCCCCCTCCCCGTGTCCATTTCCCCCCCTCCCCGTGTCCATTTCCCCCCCTCCCCGTGTCCATTCCCCCCCTCCCCGTGTCCATTCCCCCCCCCGTGTCCATTCCCCTCCCCCTGTCCATTCCCCTCCCCCTCCCCGTGTCCATTCCCCCCCCTCCCCGTGTCCATTCCCCCCCTCCCCGTGTCCATTCCCCCCCTCCCCGTGTCCATTCCCCCCCTCCCCGTGTCCA
This sequence comes from Chiloscyllium plagiosum, assembly GCF_037043375.1. Lineage (NCBI taxonomy): Eukaryota > Metazoa > Chordata > Chondrichthyes > Orectolobiformes > Hemiscylliidae > Chiloscyllium > Chiloscyllium plagiosum. The sequence continues at coordinate 78,457,801 of NW_028270165.1, read as the reverse complement.
TTCCCCCCCCCCGTGTCCATTCCCCCCCCTCCCCGTGTCCATTCCCCCCCCTCCCCGTGTCCATTTCCCCCCCTCCCCGTGTCCATTTCCCCCCCTCCCCGTGTCCATTTCCCCCCCTCCCCGTGTCCATTCCCCCCCTCCCCGTGTCCATTCCCCCCCCCGTGTCCATTCCCCTCCCCCTGTCCATTCCCCTCCCCCTCCCCGTGTCCATTCCCCCCCCTCCCCGTGTCCATTCCCCCCCTCCCCGTGTCCATTCCCCCCCTCCCCGTGTCCATTCCCCCCCTCCCCGTGTCCATTCCCCCCCCCCGTGTCCATTCCCCCACGTGTCCATTCCCCTCCCCCTCTCCATTCCCCTCCCCCTCCCCGTGTCCATTCCCCCCCCCCCCGTGTCCATTCCCCCCCTCCCCGTGTCCATTCCCCCCCCTCCCCGTGTCCATTCCCCCCCGTGTCCATTCCCCCTCCCCGTGTCCATTCCCCTCCCCCCCCCCCCGTGTCCATTCCCCTCCCCCCCCCGTGTCCATTCCCCTCCCCCCCCGTGTCCATTCCCCCCCCTCCCCGTGTCCATTCCCCCCCTCCCCCTGTCCATTCCCCTCCCTCCCCGTGTCCATTCCCCCCCCCCCGTGTCCATTCCCCTCCCCCTCCCCGTGTCCATTCCCCTCCCCCTCCCCGTGTCCATTCCCCCCCCCCGTGTCCATCCCCCCCCCCGTGTCCATTCCCCCCCCCGTGTCCATTCCCCTCCCCCCCCGTGTCCATTCCCCTCCCCCCCCCGTGTCCATTCCCCTCCCCCCCCGTGTCCATTCCCCCCCCCGTGTCCATTCCCCCCCCCGTGTCCACTCCCCTCCCCCTCACCGTGTCCATTCCCCCCCCCGTGTCCATTCCCCCCCCCGTGTCCATTCCCCTCCCCCCCCGTGTCCATTCCCCTCCCCCCCCGTGTCCATTCCCCTCCCCCCCCGTGTCCATTCCCCCCCCCCGTGTCCATTCCCCCCCCCCGTGTCCATTCCCCCCCCGTGTCCACTCCCCTCCCCCTCCCCGTGTCCATTCCCCCCGTGCCCATTCCCCTCCCCCCCCGTGTCCATTCCCCTCCCCCCCGTGTCCATTCCCCTCCCCCCATGTACATTCCCCTCCCCCCCGTGTCCATTCCCCTCCCCGCCCGTGTCCATTCCCCTCCCCCCCGTGTCCATTCCCCCCCTCCCCCCCCGTGTCCATTCCCCCCCCCTCCCCCCCCGTGTCCATTCCCCTCCCCCCCGTGTCCGTTCCCCTCCCCCCCCGTGTCCATTCCCCTCCCCCCGTGTCCATTCCCCTCCCCCCATGTCCATTCCCCTCCCCCCCGTGTCCATTCCCCTCCCCCCCCGTGTCCATTCCCCTCCCCCCCGTGTCCATTCCCCTCCCCCCGTGTCCATTCCCCTCCCCCCATGTCCATTCCCCTCCCCCCGTGTCCATTCCCCTCCCCCCCCCGTGTCCATTCCCCTCCCCCCCCGTGTCCATTCCCCTCCCCCCCCGTGTCCATTCCCCTCCACCCCCGTGTCCATTCCCCTCCCCCCCGTGTCCATTCCCCCCCCCCGTGTCCATTCCCCCCCCTCCCGCCCCGTGTCCATTCCCCTCCCCGCCCGTGTCCATTCCCCTCCCCCCCGTGTCCATTCCCCCCCCCCACCGTGTCCATTCCCCCCCCCGCCCCGTGTCCATTGCCCCCCCTCCCGCCCCCTGTCCATTCCCCCCCTCCCGCCCCCGTCCATTCCCACCCCTCCCGACACAGCGCCCCCTGTCCATTCCCCCCCTCCCGCCCCACACACCGCCCACTGTCCATTCCCCCCCCCTCCTGCCCCGCACAGCGGCCCCTGTCCATTCCCCCCTCTCCCGCCCCACACACCGCCCCCTGTCCATTCCCCCCCCCTCCCGCCCCGCACAGCCCCCCCTGTCCATTCCCCCCGCCCCACACAGCGCCCCCTGTCCATTCCCCTCCCCCCGCCCCACACAGCGCCCACTGTCCATTCCCCCCGCCCCACACAGCGTCCCCTGTCCATTCCCCCCCCTCCCGACCCACACAGCGTCCCCTGTCCATACCCCCCCCCGCCCCACACAGCGTCCCCTCTCTATTCCCCCACGCCCCACACAGCGCCCCGTGTCCATTCCCCGCTGCCCCACACAGCGCCCCGTGTCCATTCCCCCCCCGCCCTACACAGCGTCCCCTGTCCATTCCCCCCCCTCCCGACCCACACAGCGTCCCCTGTCCATTCCCCCCCCTCCCGACCCACACAGCGTCCCCTGTCCATACCCCCCTCCGCCCCACACAGCGTCCCCTCTCTATTCCCCCACGCCCCACATAGCGCCCCGTGTCCATTCCCCGCTGCCCCACACAGCGCCCCGTGTCCATTCCCCCCCCGCCCTACACAGCGTCCCCTCTCCATTCCCCCCCCGCCCCACACAGGGTCCCCTGTCCATTCCCCCCGTCCCGACCCACACAGCGTCCCCTGTCCATACCCCCCCGCCCCACACAGCGTCCCCTCTCTATTCCCCCACGCCCCACACAGCGCCCCCCGTCCATTCCCCCCCGCCCCACACAGCGCCCCGTGTCCATTCCCCGCTGCCCCACACAGCGCCCCGTGTCCATTCCCCCCCTGCCCCACACAGCGTCCCCTCTCCATTCCCCCCCGCCTCACACAGCGTCCCCTCTCCATTCCCCCCTGCCCTTCACAGCGTCCCCTCTCCATTCCCCCCTGCCCTTCACAGCGTCCCATCTCCATCCCCCCGCCCTTCACAGCATCCCCTCTCCATCCCCTCCCGCCCCATACAGCGCCCCGCGTCCATTCCCCCCCGCCCTACGCAGCGTCCCCTCTCCATTCTCCCCCCCCCCCGTCCGACACAGCGCCCCCTGTCCATTTCCCCCCCTCCCGACACAGCGCCCCCTGTCCATTCCCCCCCCCCCGACACAGCGCCCCCTGTCCATTCCCCCCCCTCCCGACACAGAGCCCCCTGTCCATCCCCCCCCGACACATCGCCCCCTGTCCATTCCCCCCCGCCCCACACAGCGTCCCCTCTCCATTCCCCCCCTCCCGACCCACACAGCGTCCCCTGTCCATTCCCCCCCTCCTGACCCACACAGCGTCCCCTCTCCATTCCCCCCCGCCCTACACAGCGCCCCGCGTCCATTGCCCCCCGCCCCACACAGCGTCCCCTCTCCATTCCCCCCGCCCCACACAGCGTCCCCAGTCCATTCCCCCCTGCCCCACACAGCGCCCCGTGTCCATTCCCCCCCCGACACATCGCCCCCTGTCCATTGCCCCCCGCCCTACACAGCATCCCCTCTCCATTCCCCCCCCCGCCCCACACAGCGTCCCCTGTCCATTCCCCCCCTCCCGACCCACACAGCATCCCCTCTCCATTCCCCCCCCCCGCCCCACACAGCGTCCCCTGTCCATTCCCCCCCTCCCGACCCACACAGCGTCCCCTGTCCATTCCCCCCCTCCCGACCCACACAGCGTCCCCTGTCCATTCCCCCCCTCCCGACCCACACAGCGTCCCCTGTCCATTCCCCCCCCCCGCCCCACACAGCGCCCCGTGTCCATTCCCCCCCCTCCCGTCACAGCGCCCCCTGTCCAGCCCCCCATCCCCGTGTCCATTCCGCCCCCCGTGTCCATTCCGCCCCCGTGTCCATTCCCCCCCTCCCCGTGTCCATTCCCCCCCTCCCCGTGTCCATTCCCCCCCGTGTCCATTCCCCCCCTCCCCGTGTCCATTCACCCCCTCCCCGTGTCCATTCCCCCCCTCCCCGTGTCCATTCCCCTCCCCGTGTCCATTCCCCTCCCCCTCCCCGTGTCCATTCCCCTCCCCGTGTCCATTCCCCTCCCCCCTCCCCGTGTCCATTCCCCTCCCCGTGTCCATTCCCCTCCCCGTGTCCATTCCCCTCCCCCGTGTCCATTCCCCTCCCCCTCCCCGTGTCCATTCCCCTCCCCGTGTCCATTCCCCTCCCCCTCCCCGTGTCCATTCCCCTCCCCCTCCCCATGTCCATTCCCCCCCTCCCCGTGTCCATTCCCCCCCTCCCCGTGTCCATTCCCCCCCTCCCCGTGTCCATTCTCCCCTCCCCGTGTCCATTCCCCCCTCCCCGTGTCCATTCCCCCCCTCCCCGTGTCCATTCCCCCCTCCCCGTGTCCATTCCCCCTCCACGTGTCCATTCCCCCCTCCACGTGTCCATTCCCCCCTCCCCGTGTCCATTCCCCCCCCCCCGTGTCCATTCCCCTCCCCCTCCCCATGTCCATTCCCCTCCCCCTCCCCGTGTCCATTCCCCGCCCTGTGCCCATTCCCCTCCCCCTGTCCATTCCCCTCCCCCTCCCCGTGTCCATTCCCCCCCCTCCCCGTGTCCATTCCCCTCCCCCTGTCCATTCCCCTCCCCCTCCCCGTGTCCTTTCCCCTCCCCCTCCCCATGTCCATTCCCCCCCCCCCCGTGTCCATTCCCCCCCGTGTCCATTCCCCCCGTGTCCATTCCCCACCCGTGTCCATTCCCCCCCCTCCCCGTGTCCATTCCCACCCTCCCCGTGTCCATTCCCCCCCCTCCCCGTGTCCATTCCCCCCTCCCCGTGTCCATTCCCCCCCTCCCCCGTGTCCATTCCCTCCCCCGTGTCCATTCTCCCCCCCCGTGTCCATTCCCCTCCCCCCCGTGTCCATTCCCCTCCCCCCCGTGTCCATTCCCCTCCCCCCCCCGTGTCCATTCCCCTCCCCCTCCCCGTGTCCATTCCCCGCCCCGTGTCCATTCCCCGCCCCGTGTCCATTCCCCGCCCCGTGTCCATTCACCCCCCGTGTCCATTTCCCCCCCGTGTCCATTCCCCTCCCCCCCGTGTCCATTCCCCCCCCCCGTGTCCATTCCCCTCCCCCCCCGTGTCCATTTCCCTCCCCCCCCCGTGTCCTTTCCCCCCTCACCGTGTCCATTCCCCCCCGTGTCCATTCCCCACCCCCTCACCGTGTCCATTCCCCCCCCCGTGTCCATTCCCTCCCCTCCCGTGTCCATTCCCCTCCCCTCCCGTGTCCATTCCCCTCCCCCCCGTGTCCATTCCCCTCCCCCCCCGTGTCCATTCCCCACCCCCCCCGTGTCCATTCCCCTCCCCCCCCGTGTCCATTCCCCTCCCCCCCCGTGTCCATTCCCCCCCTCCCCCCCCCCGTGTCCATTCCCCCCCCCTCCCCCCCCGTGTCCATTCCCCTCCCCCCCGTGTCCATTCCCCTCCCCCCCGTGTCCATTTCCCCTCCCCCCCGTGTCCATTCCCCTCCCCCCGTGTCCATTCCCCTCCCCCCATGTCCATTCCCCTCCCCCCCGTGTCCATTCCCCTCCCCCCCCGTGTCCATTCCCCTCCCCCCCGTGTCCATTCCCCTCCCCCCCGTGTCCATTCCCCTCCCCCCCCGTGTCCATTCCCCTCCCCCCCGTGTCCATTCCCCCCCCCCTCCCGCCCCGTGTCCATTCCCCCCCCCCTCCCGCCCCGTGTCCATTCCCCTCCCCGCCCGTGTCCATTCCCCTCCCCCCGTGTCCATTCCCCCCCCCCACCGTGTCCATTCCCCCCCCCGCCCCGTGTCCATTCCCCCCCCTCCCGCCCCCTGTCCATTCCCCCCCTCCCGCCCCCGTCCATTCCCACCCCTCCCGACACAGCGCCCCCTGTCCATTCCCCCCCTCCCGCCCCACACACCGCCCACTGTCCATTCCCCCCCCCTCCTGCCCCGCACAGCGGCCCCTGTCCATTCCCCCCTCTCCCGCCCCACACACCGCCCCCTGTCCATTCCCCCCCCCTCCCGCCCCGCACAGCGCCCCTGTCCATTCCCCCCGCCCCACACAGCGCCCCCTGTCCATTCCCCTCCCCCCGCCCCACACAGCGCCCACTGTCCATTCCCCCCGCCCCACACAGCGTCCCCTGTCCATTCCCCCCCCTCCCGACCCACACAGCGTCCCCTGTCCATACCCCCCCCGCCCCACACAGCGTCCCCTCTCTATTCCCCCACGCCCCACACAGCGCCCCGTGTCCATTCCCCGCTGCCCACACAGCGCCCCGTGTCCATTCCCCCCCCGCCCTACACAGCGTCCCCTGTCCATTCCCCCCCCTCCCGACCCACACAGCGTCCCCTGTCCATTCCCCCCCCTCCCGACCCACACAGCGTCCCCTGTCCATACCCCCCTCCGCCCCACACAGCGTCCCCTCTCTATTCCCCCACGCCCCACATAGCGCCCCGTGTCCATTCCCCGCTGCCCCACACAGCGCCCCGTGTCCATTCCCCCCCCGCCCTACACAGCGTCCCCTCTCCATTCCCCCCCCGCCCCACACAGGGTCCCCTGTCCATTCCCCCCGTCCCGACCCACACAGCGTCCCCTGTCCATACCCCCCGCCCCACACAGCGTCCCCTCTCTATTCCCCCACGCCCCACACAGCGCCCCCCGTCCATTCCCCCCCGCCCCACACAGCGCCCCGTGTCCATTCCCCGCTGCCCCACACAGCGCCCCGTGTCCATTCCCCCCCTGCCCACACAGCGTCCCCTCTCCATTCCCCCCGCCTCACACAGCGTCCCCTCTCCATTCCCCCCTGCCCTTCACAGCGTCCCCTCTCCATTCCCCCCTGCCCTTCACAGCGTCCCATCTCCATCCCCCCGCCCTTCACAGCATCCCCTCTCCATCCCCTCCCGCCCCATACAGCGCCCCGCGTCCATTCCCCCCCGCCCTACGCAGCGTCCCCTCTCCATTCTCCCCCCCCCCGTCCGACACAGCGCCCCCTGTCCATTTCCCCCCCTCCCGACACAGCGCCCCCTGTCCATTCCCCCCCCTCCCGACACAGCGCCCCCTGTCCATTCCCCCCCCTCCCGACACAGAGCCCCCTGTCCATCCCCCCCCCGACACATCGCCCCCTGTCCATTCCCCCCCGCCCCACACAGCGTCCCCTCTCCATTCCCCCCCTCCCGACCCACACAGCGTCCCCTGTCCATTCCCCCCCTCCTGACCCACACAGCGTCCCCTCTCCATTCCCCCCCGCCCTACACAGCGCCCCGCGTCCATTGCCCCCCGCCCCACACAGCGTCCCCTCTCCATTCCCCCCGCCCCACACAGCGTCCCCAGTCCATTCCCCCCTGCCCCACACAGCGCCCCGTGTCCATTCCCCCCCCGACACATCGCCCCCTGTCCATTGCCCCCCGCCCTACACAGCATCCCCTCTCCATTCCCCCCCCCGCCCCACACAGCGTCCCCTGTCCATTCCCCCCCTCCCGACCCACACAGCATCCCCTCTCCATTCCCCCCCCCGCCCCACACAGCGTCCCCTGTCCATTCCCCCCCTCCCGACCCACACAGCGTCCCCTGTCCATTCCCCCCCTCCCGACCCACACAGCGTCCCCTGTCCATTCCCCCCCTCCCGACCCACACAGCGTCCCCTGTCCATTCCCCCCCCCGCCCCACACAGCGCCCCGTGTCCATTCCCCCCCCCTCCCGTCACAGCGCCCCCTGTCCATCCCCCCCCGTCACAGCGCCCCCTGTCCATCCCTCCCTCCCGACACAGCGCCCCCTGTCCAGCCCCCCCGCCCCGTGTCCATTCCCCCCCGCCCCGTGTCCATTCCCCTCCCCCCTCCCGCCCCTTGTCCATTCCCCCCCCCTCCCGGTGTCCATTCGCCCCCTCCCGCCCTGTGTCCATTCTGCACCCCCCCCCGTGTCCATTCCGCCCCCCGTGTCCATTCCGCCCCCGTGTCCATTCCCCTCCCCCCCGTGTCCATTCCCCCCCTCCCCGTGTCCATTACCCCCCTCCCCGTGTCCATTCCCCCCCTCCCCGTGTCCATTCCCCCCCTCCCCGTGTCCATTCCCCTCCCCGTGTCCATTCCCCTCCCCCTTCCCGTGTCCATTCCCCCCCCCCGTGTCCATTCCCCTCCCCGTGTCCATTCCCCTCCCCGTGTCCATTCCCCTCCCCGTGTCCATTCCCCCCCCGTGTCCATTCCCCTCCCCGTGTCCATTCCCCTCCCCCTCCCCGTGTCCATTACCCCCCTCCCCGTGTCCATTCCCCCCCTCCCCGTGTCCATTCCCCCCCTCCCCGTGTCCATTCCCCTCCCCGTGTCCATTCCCCTCCCCCTTCCCGTGTCCATTCCCCCCCCCCGTGTCCATTCCCCACCCTGTGCCCATTCCCCTCCCCCTGTCCATTCCCCTCCCCCTCCCCGTGTCCATTTCCCCCCCCTCCCCGTGTCCATTCCCCTCCCCCTGTCCATTCCCCTCCCCCTCCCCGTGTCCTTTCCCCTCCCCCTCCCCATGTCCATTCCCCCCCTCCCCGTGTCCATTCCCCACCCGTGTCCATTCCCCCCCCTCCCCGTGTCCATTCCCCCCCCTCCCCGTGTCCATTCCCCCCCCTCCCCGTGTCCATTCCCCCCCTCCCCGTGTCCATTCCCACCCTCCCCGTGTCCATTCCCCCCCTCCCCGTGTCCATTCCCACCCTCCCCGTGTCCATTCCCCCCCTCCCCGTGTCCATTCCCCCCTCCCCGTGTCCATTCTCCCCCCCCCGTGTCCATTCCCCTCCCCCCCCGTGTCCATTCCCCTCCCCCTCCCCGTGTCCATTCCCCGCCCCGTGTCCATTCCCCTCCCCCTCCCCGTGTCCATTTCCCCCCCGTGTCCATTCCCCTCCGCCCCGTGTCCATTCCCCTCACCCCCGTGTCCATTCCCCTCCCCCCCCGTGTCCATTTCCCTCCCCCCCCGTGTCCTTTCCCCCCTCACCGTGTCCATTCCCCCCCCCCGTGTCCATTCCCCTCCCCTCCCGTGTCCATTCCCCTCCCCTCCCGTGTCCATTCCCCTCCCCTCCCGTGTCCATTCCCCTCCCCCCCGTGTCCATTCCCCTCCCCCCCGTGTCCATTCCCCTCCCCCCCCGTGTCCATTCCCCTCCCCCCCCGTGTCCATTTCCCCCCCCTCCCCGTGTCCATTTCCCCCCCTCCCCGTGTCCATTCCCCCCCTCCCCGTGTCCATTCCCCTCCCCCTGTCCATTCCCCTCTCCCTCCCCGTGTCCATTCCCCCCCTCCCCGTGTCCATTCCCCCCCTCCCCGTGTCCATTCCCCCCCTCCCCGTGTCCATTCCCCCCCTCCCCGTGTCCATTCCCCCCCTCCCCGTGTCCATTCCCCCCCCCGTGTCCATTCCCCCCCGTGTCCATTCCCCCCCCCGTGTCCATTCCCCTCCCCCTCCCCGTGTCCATTCCCCTCCCCCCCCCGTGTCCATTCCCCTCCCCCCCCCGTGTCCATTCCCCTCCCCCCCCCGTGTCCATTCCCCTCCCCCCCCGTGTCCATTCCCCTCCCCCCCCCGTGTCCATTCCCCCCCCGTGTCCATTCCCCCCCGTGTCCATTCCCCACCCGTGTCCATTCCCCCCCCTCCCCGTGTCCATTCCCCCCCTCCCCGTGTCCATTCTCCCCCCCGTGTCCATTCCCCTCCCCCCCGTGTCCATTCCCCTCCCCCCCGTGTCCATTCCCCTCCCCCTCCCCGTGTCCATTCCCCTCCCCCTCCCCGTGTCCATTCACCCCCCCCGTGTCCATTTCCCCCCCGTGTCCATTCCCCTCCGCCCCGTGTCCATTCCCCTCCCCCCCCCGTGTCCATTCCCCCCCCCCCCGTGTCCATTCCCCTCCCCCCCCGTGTCCATTCCCCACCCCCTCACCGTGTCCATTCCCCCCCCCCGTGTCCATTCCCCCCCCTCCCCGTGTCCATTCCCCCCCCCGTGTCCATTCCCCCCCTCCCCGTGTCCATTCCCCCCCCGTGTCCATTCCCCCCCCGTGTCCATTCCCCTCCCCCCCCCCTGTGTCCATTCCCCTCCCCCCCCGTGTCCATTCCCCTCCCCCCCCCCGTGTCCATTCCCCTCCCCCCCCGTGTCCATTCCCCTCCCCCCCCGTGTCCATTCCCCTCCCCCCCGTGTCCATTCCCCTCCCCCCCCGTGTCCATTCCCCTCCCCCCTCCCCGGGTCCATTCCCCTCCCCCCCCCGTGTCTAATTTTCCTTCCCCCCCCCCCGTGTCCATTCCCCTCCCCCCCCCCCGTGTCCATTCCCCTCCCCCCCCCCCGTGTCCATTCCCCCCCGTGTCCATTCCCCTCCCCCCCCCGTGTCCATTCCCCTCTCCCCCCGTGTCCATTCCCCTCCCCCCCCCCGTGTCCATTCCCCTCCCCCCCCCCCCCCTGGTCCATTCCCCTCCCCCCCCCGTGTCCATTCCCCCCCTCCCCGTGTCCATTCCCCCCCTCCCCGTGTCCATTCCCCCCCCCGTGTCCATTCCCCTCCCCCCCCCCCGTGTCCATTCCCCTCACCCCCCCTGGTCCATTCCCCTCCCCCCCCCCGTGTCCATTCCCCCTCCCCGTGTCCATTCCCCCCCTCCCCGTGTCCATTCCCCCCCTCCCCGTGTCCATTCCCCCCCCCCCCGTGTCCATTCCCCCCCCCCCGTGTCCATTCCCCCACGTGTCCATTCCCCTCCCCCTCTCCATTCCGCTCCCCCTCCCCGTGTCCATTCCCCCCCCTCCCCGTGTCCATTCCCCCCCCTCCCCGTGTCCATTCCCCCCCCTCCCCGTGTCCATTCCCCCCCCCCGTGTCCATTCCCCTCCCCCCCCCATTCCCCTCCCCCCCCCGTGTCCATTCTCCTCCCCCCCCGTGTCCATTCTCCTCCCCCCCCCCGTGTCCATTCCCCTCCCCCCCCCCGTGTCCATTCCCCTCCCCCCCCCCCCGTGTCCATTCCCCTCCCCCCCCCCCCGTGTCCATTCCCCTCCCCCCCCCCGTGTCCATTCCCCTCCCCCCTCCGTGTCCATTCCCCTCCCCCCCCCCCGTGTCCATTCCCCTCCCCCCCCCCGTGTCCATTCCCCTCACCCCCCCTGGTCCATTCCCCTCCCCCCCCCGTGTCCATTCCCCTCCCCCCCCCCCGTGTCCATTCCCCTCCCCCCCCCCCGTGTCCATTCCCCTCCCCCCCCCCCGTGTCCATTCCCCGCTCCCGCCCCCATTCCCCCCCCGCCCCATGTCCATTCCCCCCCCTCCCGCCCCCTGTCCATTCCCGCCCCCCCGCCCCCTGTCCATTCCCGCCCCCTCGCCCCCTGTCCATTCCCGCCCCCCTCCCGCCCCGTGTCCATTCCCCCTCCCGCCCCGTGTCCATTCCCCCTCTCCCCGACGTGTCCATTCCCCTCCCCCCCGTGTCCATTCCCCTCCCCCCCGTGTCCATTCCCCTCCCCCCCGTGTCCATTCCCCTCCCCCCCGTGTCCATTCCCGCCCCCCGCCCCGTGTCCATTCCCCCCCCCGCCCCCTGTCCATTCCCGCCCCCCTCCCGCCCCGTGTCCATTCCCCCTCCCGCCCCGTGTCCATTCCCCTCCCCCCCCGTGTCCATTCCCCTCCCGCCCCGTGTCCATTCCCCCTCTCCCCGACGTGTCCATTCCCCTCCCCCCCGTGTCCATTCCCCTCCCCCCCGTGTCCATTCCCGCCCCCCGCCCCGTGTCCATTCCCGCCCCCCGCCCCGTGTCCATTCCCCCCCCCGTGTCCATTCCCCTCCCCCCCGTGTCCATTCCCCTCCCCCCCGTGTCCATTCCCGCCCCCCGCCCCGTGTCCATTCCCCCCCCCGCCCCGTGTCCATTCCCGCCCCCCGCCCCGTGTCCATTCCCCCCCCCGCCCCGTGTCCATTCCCGCCCCCCGCCCCGTGTCCATTCCCGCCCCCCTCCCGCCCCGTGTCCATTCCCGCCCCCCTCCCGCCCCGTGTCCATTCCCGCCCCCCTCCCGCCCCGTGTCCATTCCCCCTCCCGCCCCGTGTCCATTCCCCCTCTCCCCGACGTGTCCATTCCCCTCCCCCCCGTGTCCATTCCCCTCCCCCCCCGTGTCCATTCCCCTCCCCCCCGTGTCCATTCCCCTCCCCCCCCGTGTCCATTCCCCTCCCCCCCCGTGTCCATTCCCCTCCCCCCCCGTGTCCATTCCCCTCCCCCCCCGTGTCCATTCCCCCCCCGCCCCGTGTCCATTCCCGCCCCCCGCCCCGTGTCCATTCCCGCCCCCCGCCCCGTGTCCATTCCCCCCCCCCGCCCCGTGTCCATTCCCCCCCCCCGCCCCGTGTCCATTCCCCCCCCCCCGCCCCGTGTCCATTCCCCCCCCGCCCCCTGTCCATTCCCGCCCCCTCGCCCCCTGTCCATTCCCGCCCCCTCGCCCCGTGTCCATTCCCCCCCCGCCCCGTGTCCATTCCCGCCCCCCGCCCCGTGTCCATTCCCCCCCCCCCCCGCCCCCTGTCCTTTGAAAATAAATGAAAACAACATTTATGAAGTGGAGCAACTGGATCCAGTTACAACAAATTAAATTAACAACGTAGGTTTCTTTTCACATAACTGCACTACCGCAAATTTCTGTATTGTGGGAAAATGTTTAATTTTGTAAACCGTGATCAATAAGATCTTGATTTATACAGCATCTATGTGAGATACACTGGTAGTTAATATTTGATTGAATAAGTCTCCACTGACCACCACAAGAACAAAGTTTTTCCCTATCTGAACTGTCAGAAAAGATGTGCTTTCTTCACAAATTTTGAGTTCCTGATGTGTTTGTCTGTCTTGCAATATTTGATTTTAAAATATGTAATTTACAGTGAAAATGAATTGTTTGTGCGTTTTAATGTTGATTTTAAGGTACGCTGATAAGAAACGGTGTATGCATTTAGGCCGTCTAAAAATAGAACGCTTTTCATACTCAAAGTTGCTGTGCAAACAAAACACAATTTGGGAGGTGATGGTTGTTCCCTATCTCAAAGCCAATATAAATAATACCTGTGGTGTCAACACATGCAACCACTGCCTTTCACTCTTTTTTTTGAAAATCATTGGGAATTTAACACATCACACTCCTGCAGCAAAATCTGAGCACGTTACATCGGGCTTCCCATCAGGATGCTGTCACAAACCTCAACCTAATTTGGGATGTTGGGGAAAGTGCAAAATAAATGATTCACTAGTATATACCCTGTGGTTAAAGAGCGCTACAACAGTATTGTACGGACATGTCAGCTGTCTTGGTGAGACCTAACTTTACTCTGCGACACCTTGATTGGCTCGAGTTGTTGCTGACTGCTTGTAAAACGAAACATTGTGAAGTAAAGACAGTTTCAGTTGTAAAACTGTCTTATTTGGCCTTCAGCAGTCACACCTAAACTAATACCATATATTTTGCTGCTTATTTTGATTTAACTTGATGATATGTAACCTCAGTTGCTAAACAACTCTCAGTGGAGCCTCAAGCGTTATTTGACATCCAACACAAAAGCCAACTTCTTCCAAGTGTTGCTGACTGCAAAAAAACATACAAAAGCTTTTATCAACTCCCGGATCGATTTACCACAAGAAATAGGAGTATTGGCCATTCAGCTAATCGATTCTGCTCCACCATTCAGTGAGATCATGTCTGATCTGATAACCCTCAATTCCATTTTCCTGCCTTTTCCCCAAAACCCTTGATTCCCTACTGATCTTCCTTTGACACCATCACTTTTTCAGAAGGTTAACTTATCTAGAACTTTGAAGACTGAGACACTTGGACACACAGTACCAACATCAATCCTTGTTAATTGTCCCTGCTTCTGTACTACAGAAAATTGTTTTCTGGATCTTTGTTTGAGTCTACAAATTGCTCAATAAGATCAAACAATCCTCTTCTGCTCTTCTACTGAGCCAATATCTCTGACAGCTCCATTTCAATGAAACTGAGAAAGCTTCCTATCACTTTTGGTTGCAGCCGATAGGGCCAGGATAAAAGATGATTCTCATTTTCCTAAATACTTGGAATAGGTTCAATTGATTTTAAACAAATGAGTTCTGACACATGTTTGGGTTCATATGAGAAGTTTAGCAGAATTGATTTCTCAGATGGGACAATGAAACTTCCTTAGATTGTTTCCACTATTGGAGGTCTACCTCCAGTTCTTGTTCTTAACACATTATAATGATCTTCTTAACTAGTTTTATTTCATTATATCCATCCCTTCAAACAAATGGCTGTACCATTGACTTACTTCCCATAAATAAATTCATCCATCTCCAGCACATTCTAGGTGATATTTTTCCTTAAATTCCATTAAAACGTCCTATCTCTTTCCTTAAATCTATGCCCCCCTAGTTGCTGAAGCCCTCCACCAAGGGGAAAAGGTTCTTCCTATCTAGAGGAGAAAGTGAGGTCTGCAGATGCTGGAGATCAAAGTTGAAACTTTATTGCTGGAACAGCACAGCAGGTCAGGCAGCATCCAGGGAACAGGAGATTCGACGTTTCGGGCACAGGCCTGAAGAAGGGCCTGTGCCCGAAACGTCGAATCTCCTGTTCCCTGGATGCTGCCTGACCTGCTGTGCTGTTCCAGCAATAAAGTTTCTTCCTATCTAGACCCTAAGTGTACACTCCAAACAGGTCCTCACTCAGCCTCCCCTGCTTCAAGGGAAATACCCTCAGCCGATCTAATTACTCTCCTATCTGAAACCCACCAACATGCACCACCCTGGGTTAGTATTCCTTTCTGCACCCTTTCTAGTGCCATCACATCCTTCTAATAATGTGACGACCAGATCCACTACTCCAGCTGTGGCCCAACTAATGTCTTGTACAGTTCCATCATGGTCTCCCGGCTCACCTGCTCAATGCCTTAACTATTAAGGGCAAGTATTTCATATGCCGCCTTAACCACTTTATCCACGTGTCCTGTTGCCTTCAAGAATCTATGAACACATATACCTTTCTCTGATCTTCAGGACATTCTAAGTTCTTGTGATTCATCATGTACTCCCTTGCCTGTTGAACCTCCTGAAATGTATCATCTCAATCTTTTCAGGATTGAACTCCATCTGCCATTGTTCTGCCCATCTGACCAACCCATCTTTATTGTCCTGTCGTTTAAAACTTTCCTCCTTGCCATATATTAGTGTGGGTTCTGAATTTCTTTTGGGCCTGATTTATTTAGGTTGCATTGTGTTTATTTTGTGGGATATTTTAAGAAGATTGGGAGGATACTTGGATCCAGTATCTGTTCATACCCAAAGAAGAAACTCAAACCAGAATTTTTTTAATCCAATGTTTTCCCTGGTAACATTTTCACAATGACTTCAATTCCTGCAACACCCTTAGCTTAACTTAAGCTATGTTCAAATCAAGACATTACTGAATGGAGATCGTAACTTCTTGTACTATTAAATCTGTCTCAAGCAATGCTGCAAATTAGGTAACCTTGCATTATTATTTTATAACTGTGCTCAAAACCTTTTCTAAAAAGTGACCGGATGAAGATTGAAGTTGACTGAACTGCTTTCTTCACTTTAAGATATTGCAAAAACAAGTAAATGTTCAAACATATGCAATTTTTTTCTTTCTCTAAAATAGGTAATGAGTTGAAAGGGAATAATGGACAAAGCAATGAAAATAATGCTGACTCTAATTCAGCAAGTATGTTCTTTTCAATAAGTTTAATTCAATATGTACATTAATTAAAGTTATGTGAGTGACACAAATAACAATACTTTAAGGCTGTTACTTAAGTTTAGAAATTCAATGACACTCTGTGTAGATGACTTAAAATCATTATATCAAAAGCTTAAAGCGCTTGCATAAAACACACAACCTCAGTTATGTTTATTATTTCCCAAACTGGGTTATCAAGTATTATTGGAGATTTGATGATAGCGGGCAAAATAGCGACTCTAATTTCGCAAGTATGCAAGGTTTAAGCTTAAAATGCATGACAGGTTTATTTATCCAAGAAATAAGCACCTTTTACTCTCACTAATATTAGCTCCAATTATCAATATTTGATGTGAGATTAAAAGATCTAGCTTGAGAAATCTACAACTTATTGCCACACTCTTGCCATAAATATGACAGGAACACAGTAAAAGTAGTGAAAATTAAGTCAGATCTTTGTTGTTACAAATCCATAAGATACAGAAGCAGAATCAGTCCATTTGATCATGACCAATGTTTCTCAACCCCATTCTCCTGCCTCCTCCCTGTAACCCTTGATTCTCTTACTAATCAAGAGACTATCTTTATCTGTCTTAAAAGCACTTTGCCACTGAAACGAGGCAAGTAACTATGAGTTCCACAGAGTCACCTCTTTCTGGTTGAAAAAAATCATCTTTATCTCATCCCAGCATTTCTTGCCACAGACAACTATGGGGGCAGAGTCCATGTATGTATTTCCTTGCATGGTATTTTGTAACTAACATTTGTTTTGCTGGTTGTTTGTATAGGGTCTTTCAGGTTCATTAGCCACTGCTTAAGTGTGTTGGTAGGTTTGTGGGCTACCATGATGCTTAGAGGTTTGAGTTGTCTGGACATAATTTCACAGATGTCTTTGATGTAAGGTAATGTGGCTAGGGTTTCTGTGCAGGTGTCTGCTTGTTTTGAGTTTGTTGTTGAGAAATCAGCGGACAGGGTTTATTGGGACCCGTTCTTCTTGAATGTGCTGTATAAGTATTTATCTTCTGCTCTTCATAGTTCTTGGGTGGTGCAGTGTGTAGTGGCTCATTGAAATAGTGTCCTAATGCAGATTTGTTTGGGATGATTTGCTTCTACAGTTAGGTACTTGGGTCTGTGTATGTTGTTTTCCTGTAGACATTAGTTTGAAGTTCCCCATTGACTGTTCCATCTACTGACATCTAGGAATGGCACTTTGTTGTTGTTCTCTTTTGTGAATCTTATGCCAGTAAGGATATTGTTGATGGTGTTGTAGGTTTCCTCTAATTTGTTTCATTTTGTGATGACAAAGGTGTCATCACTGTAGTGGACCCAAAGTTTGGGCTGGAACGTTGGGAGGGCTGTTTGTTCGAGTCTCTGCATTATTGCTTCTGCTAGGAACCTTGATATTGGTGGTCTCATGGGTGTTCTGTTGATTTGTTTGTAGGGCTTGTTATTGAATGTGAAGTGGGTGATAAGACATGGGTCCACAAGCTTGACAATGTTATCTTTGCTGATGAAGTTGGTGCTGTTTGGTGTTTGTGTCTTTGATTGATCTTGGTTGATCAGTGTTTCTTTGGCCACGTTAATGTTAATGGATGTGAACGGGGCTGTTATGCCAAAGGACAGCATTATTTCATCCTCTTCTATCTTGGTGTCTTTGGTGTTCAGGAATTCTTGGGTGGAGTGAATGGAGTGGCACGAATCTTCTACTCAGTGTTTTAGTCTTCAGTGGAGTTCTTTGACTCGTCTGTATATTGGTGTTCCAGGTAGTGAGACTACGGGCCTGAGGGGGGCTCCTGGTTTGAAGAGGAGGAGAACAACAACAAAGTGCCATTCCTAGATGTCACAGTAGAGCGAACAGTCAATGGGGAACTTCAAACTAGCGTCTATAGGAAACAATACACATGGACCAAATACCTGACTACAGAAGCAATCATCTCAACACCCACAAACTAAGCAGCATCATGAGATTATTTCAACGAGCCACCACACATTGCAGCACAGAGGAACTGCGAAGAGCAGAAGAGAAATACGTATACGTACTCAAGAAGAACGGGTAGCCAATAAACCCAATCCGCCGATTTCTCATTGATGCTTCCAAGCTGACCCTCCAATTTGGTTTGTCCCTGCATTCTTTCCTGGCTGTCTTTCATGGGTTTTGAAAACTTGCCCAATCCTCTGACTGAGGGTAGGAGTTGGGAAGTTGTGTTGTGGCTGTACAGGACATTGGTAGACCACTTTTGGAATATTGTGTGGAATTCTGGTCTCGCTCCTATCAGAATGATGTGAAACTTGAAAGGGTTCAGAACACACTTAAAAGGATGTTGCCAGTGTCTGAGCTGAATGGGCTGGGCTGTTTTTCCTCGTGCACTGGAGGCTGAGGGGTGACTGAGAGTCATTAATAAAATCATGAGAGGCATGGATAGGGTAAATAGACAAGGACATTTCCCTGGGTGAGAGGATCTAGAACTAGAGGGTAATAGGTTTAGGGTGGAGGAGGGCAAGATTTAAAAGGGTCCTAAGGAGTAACCTTTTCATGCAGAGGGTGGTGTGTGTAAGGAATGAGCTGCCAAAGGAAGTGGTGGATGTTGATACAGCTATGACATTTAAAAGGCATCTGGATAGGAATATGAATAGGAAAGGTTTAGAGGGATATGGGCCAAGTGCTGGCAAATGGGACTAGATTAGGATAGGATATCTGGTTGGCCCGAAGGGGCTGTTTCTGTGCTGTAGATCTGACTCTGGCTTACCACTAACGTTTGCCATGTCTGTATGTTCAGTTTCTCTCTGGTTGTCTGTGTCAATGCCTTGATGTCTCATTCCACCCACCACCATACCACCACCACCACCCCCACCCACCACAGGGACGATAACCAATTCATGTCTGTGTTTTTTTTATCAAGAAACTGTATTGTAGGTTCAACCTGAATTTACACTGATTTTGCTTCCCAAAAATTCGGATCTGCTCTCTCTCAGCAATATCCCAATATCCAGAAAGATATTAACTTTCAGATGGTGTTATCCAAAATTTGAAGATGTCAGTCCTGACGTTTTTCCTTTTTCTATCCCTGTAAGATCCTGAATCAGCAACTTCAGGAGAATTGGTTTGAGGAGTGAGAATGGAGGAAGAGATAGAGAGTGGGGTGCTTTCAATTTTGTGGAGCAGTAAAAGGAAATAATGTTCTGCAGAAAGTAGAGTTGCTCGTTCTGAATTTCTACCCTGGACTTAGTGATGACTTTTGTAATCTCTTTTTTCCAGAATATTTGAAGATCTGAAGACTGAAGTTTAAAAATCAACAGATGAAGGGCCTATGCCTGAATCGTCGATTCTCCTGCTGTTTGGATGCTGCCTGACCTGCTGTGCTGTTCCAGCACTGCACTTTTCGACTCTGACTCTCCAGCATCTGCAGTCCCCACTTTCACATCAATGTCTGACAGTCACTCAATCCATCGGGATCGCAACGATTTTCAACTATGATTCTGTGAGGAGCAAAACATTTTGGTTCCTGTTTCAGTACATTTTCCGAATCAGCAGGACTGGATGAGAGACCCTACTGTTACAGCGCACTGTGTGTAAAGCCTGAAACAGTTATACAGCCAGGAAAGAGGAATTCAGTGTGGGGAGGGGCAGTACACGCATTTGTGTGTGGCTGTAGGTTCGGCCATGGAGAAACCGTGGAAGTGTTGCGACTGCGGGAGAGGCTTCCATGCCCCATCTCACAGCAGAGAGCGGCGCGAGCTGGGCGGAAGTGAGGTTGGAGCGCAGAGCTGGTCGGGAAGGTAAGTGATTGATATTTGAGTGGGTGTGTTCTAGACCCCAGGCCCTACAAACCTCCCTCCCATCCTCCTCCTCTAACCTAATTTTAAAGTCCACAGGTAAGCTACTTAGTGTTCTTGCTTTCTGAGACGAGGTGTAGAGTAATGGCAGCGCAGGCAGTGGAATGTTCCTCCTGCAGGATGTTCGAGGTAGGGGTGACCACCGATACTCCTGCCGACTTCATCTGCAGGAAATGCAGTCAGCTCCTGCTCCTCACAGAACGAGTTAGGGAACTGGAACTGGAGTTGGATGAACTGAGGATTATTCGAGAGGCTGAGAGGGTGATAGATAGAAGCTACAGGGACATAGTTACGCCAGCGAACAGAGGTAGCTGGGTAACAGTTAGAGGTGGGAAGGGGAGGAAGCAGGCAGTGCAGGGATCTCCTGTAGTCATTCCCCTAAACAATAGATATACCGCTTTGGATACTGTTGGGGTAGCAGGGGTAAGCTGCAGTGACCGGGTCTGTGGCGCGAGGTCTGGCTCTGAGACTCGGGAAAGGGGGAGAGGAGGAGAGCGCTAGTTATAGGAGACTCTCTCGTTAGAGGGATGGACAGGCGGTTCTGTGGACATGGGCGAGACACTTGGATGGTTTGTTGTCTCCCGGGTGCCAGGGTCCGAGACGTCTCGGACCGTGTCTTCAGAATCCTTAAGGGAGAGAGTGTGCAGCCAGAAGTCGTGGTCCACATTGGCACCAACGACATAGGTAGGAAGAGAGGTGGGGAGGTCATTCAGGAGCTCAGGGAGTTAGGCTGGAAGCTAAAAGCTAGGACGGACAGAGTCGTCATCTCTGGGTTGTTGCCGGTACCACGTGACAATGAGGCAAGGAATAGGGAGAGAGTGCAGTTGAACACGTGGCTGCAAGGATGGTGTAGGAGGGAGGGCTTCAGGTATTTGGACAATTGGACTGCATTCTGGGGAAGGTGGGACCTGTACAAGCAGGACGGGTTGCACCTGAACCAGAAGGGCACCAATATCCTGGGGGGTAGGTTTGCTAGCACTCTTCGGGGGGGTTTAAACTAATTTGGCAGGGGGATGGGATCCGGACTTGTAGTCCAGCAAGTAGGCTAGCTGTTTGTCAGGATGTCCAAGAATGTAGGGAGGCTGTGAAGAAGGTAGCACTGACAGGGACTACTTGGGGACACAGAGATGGGTTCAAGTGCGTATACTTCAACGCAAGGAGTATCAGAAATAAGGTGGGTGAACTTAAGGCATGGATCAGTACTTGGGACTACGATGTTGTGGCCATCACGGAAACGTGGATAGAAGAGGTACAGGAATGGTTGTTGGAGGTTCCTGGTTACAGGTGTTTCAGTAAGATTAGGGAGGGTGGTAAAAAAGGAGGGGGGGTGGCGTTGCTAATTAGAAATGGTATAACGGCTGCAGAAAGGCAGTTCGAGGGGGATCTGCCTTTGGAGGTAGTATGGGATGAAGTCAGAAATAGGAAAGGTGCAGTCACTTTGTTGAGTGTTTACTATAGACCCCCCAATAGCAGCAGAGATGTGGAGAAACAGATTGGGAAACAGATTTTGGAAAGGTGCAGAAGCCACAGGGTTGTAGTCATGGGCGATTTCAACTTCCCAAATATTGATTGGAAGCTCTTTAGATCAAGTAGATTGGATGGGGCGGTGTTTGCGCAGTGTGTCCAGGAAGCTTTTCTAACTCA
This sequence comes from Chiloscyllium plagiosum, assembly GCF_037043375.1. Classification (NCBI taxonomy): domain Eukaryota; kingdom Metazoa; phylum Chordata; class Chondrichthyes; order Orectolobiformes; family Hemiscylliidae; genus Chiloscyllium; species Chiloscyllium plagiosum. The sequence goes on along the minus strand of NW_028270165.1, from coordinate 78,436,924 downwards.
GTATGTAGATTGTCCGACCAGAGGGGAGGCCATATTGGATTTGGTACTCGGTAATGAACCGGGACAAGTGATGGGCTTGTTAGTGGGTGAACATTTTGGTGATGGTGACCACAATTCTGTGACTTTCACCTTGGTTATGGAGAGAGATAGGTGCGTGCAACAGGTTAGGTTTTACTATTGGGGGAAGGGTAATTACGATGCTGTAAGACAGGATCTGAGGAGCATAAGTTGGGAGCATAGGCTGTCAGGGAAGGATGTCGTGGACATGTGGAACTTTTTCAAGGAACAGATACGACATGTCCTTGATATATATGTACCTGTCAGGCAGGAAAGAAATGGTCGTGTGAGGGAACCTTGGTTGACGAGGGAGTTTGAATGTCTTGTAAAGAGGATGAAGGAGGCTTACGTAAGGTTGAGGAAACAGGGTTCAGACAGAGCAGTGGAGGGATACAGGATAGCCAGAAGGGACCTGAAGAAAGGGATTAGGAGAGCTAAGAGAGGGCATGAAAAATCTTTGGCAGATAGGATCAAGGATAACCCAAAGGCATTTTATGCGTATGTGAGAAACATGAGAATGACGAGAACGAGGGTAGGTCCGATCAAGGACAGTAGTGGGAGACTGTGTATTGAGTCGGAAGAGATAGGAGAGGTCTTGAATGAGTACTTTTCTTCAGTATTTACGAAAGAGAGGGACCGTATTGAAGAGGAGAGTGTGAAACGGACTGGTAAGCTAGAGGAGATACTTGTTAGGAAGGAAGATGTGTTGGACATTTTGAACAACTTGAGGATAGACAAGTCCCCCGGGCCTGACGGGATATATCCTCGGATTATGTGGGAAGCAAGAGAGGAAATTGCAGTACCGTTGGCAATGATGTTTTCATCTTCACTGTCAACGGGGGTGGTACCAGGGGACTGGAGAGTGGCGAATGTTGTGACCCTGTTCAAAAAAGGGAATAGGGATAACCCCGGGAATTACAGGCCAGTTAGTCTTACTTCGGTGGTAGGCAAAGTAATGGAAAGGATACTGAGGGATAGGATTTATGAGTATCTGGAAAGACACTGCTTGATTAGGGACAGCCAGCACGGATTTGTGAAGGGTAGGTCTTGCCTTACAAGTCTTATTGAAGTCTTTGAGGAGGTGACCAAGCATGTGGATGAGGGTAGAGCAGTGGATGTAGTATACATGGATTTTAGTAAGGCATTTGATAAAGTTCCCCATGGTAGGCTTATGTGGAAAGTCAGGAGGCATGGGATAGAGGGAAATTTGGCCAATTGGATAGAAAACTGGCTAACCGGTCGAAGTCAGAGTGGTGGTAGATGGCAAATATTCAGCCTCGAGCCCAGTTACAAGTGGAGTTCCGCAGGGATCAGTTCTGGGTCCTCTGCTGTTTGTAATTTTTATTAATGACTTGGAAGAGGGAGTCGAAGGGTGGGTCAGTAAATTTGCAGATGATACGAAGATTGGTGGAGTTGTGGATAGTGAGGAGGGCTCTTGTCGGCTGCAAAGAGACTTAGATATGATGCAGAGCTGGGCTGAGGAGTGGCAGATGGCGTTCAACCCTGCCAAGTGTGAGGTTGTCCATTTTGGAAAGACAAATAAGAATGCGAAATACAGGGTTAACGGTAGGGTTCTTAGTGAGGTGGAGGAGCAGAGGGAACTTGGGGTCTATGTTCATAGATCTTTGAAAGTTGCCACTCAGGTGGATAGAGCTTGTAAGAAGGCCTATGGTGTATTAGTGTTCATTAGCAGAGGGATTGAATTCAAGAGTCGTGTAGTGATGTTGCAACTGTACAGGACCTTGGTTAGGCCACATTTGGAGTACTGTGTGCAGTTCTGGTCGCCTCACTTTAGGAAAGATGTGGAAGCTTTGGAGAGGGTGCAGAGAAGATTTACCAGGATGTTGCCTGGAATGGAGAATAGGTCGTACGAGGATAGGTTGAGAGTGCTAGGCCTTTTCTCGTTGGAATGGCGAAGGATGAGGGGTGACTTGATAGAGGTTTATAAGATGGTCAGAGGAATAGATAGAGTAGACAGTCAGAAACTTTTTCTCCGGGTGCAACAGAGTGTTACAAGGGGACATAAATTTAAGGTGAAGGGTGGAAGGTATAGGGGAGATGTCAGGGGTGGGTTCTTTACCTAGAGAGTGGTGGGGGCATGGAATGCGCTGCCTGTGGGAGTGATAGAGTCAGAATCTTTGGTGACCTTTAAGCAGCAATTGGATAGGTACATGGATGGGTGCTTAAGCTAGGACAAATGTTCGGCACAACATCGTGGGCCGAAGGGCCTGTTCTGTGCTGTATTGTTCTATGTTCTATCTGTCCTGGAGATTCATTGGCGCAGTAATACTGGGGGAACCCACACTGACACAGGGAGAATGTGCAAACTCCACACAGTCAGTCACCCAAGGCTGGAATCGAACCTGGCTCCCTGGCGCTAAGTTTAGAAGTCAGAAGTCACACTCCTGCCATTCTCCTGCCCCGAGTGTAGAAAGGGCTTTACCTACTCCTCCTGCCTGCTGGACCACCGCTGAGTCCGCACTGGGGAGAAACCATTCTCCTGCCCTGAGTGTGGGAAGGGCTTCACCCACTCCTCCCACTTGCTGGCCCACCAATGCATCCATGCCAGGGAGAGACCCTTCCCCTGCTCTGAGTGTGGGAAGGCCTTCAGCAAATCCTCAGATCTGAAGCACCAACGGGTCCATAGAAGGGAGAGGCCATTCAGCTGCCTTGAGTGCAGGTAGGCCTTCAGTGTTTCCTCTGCCCTGCTGAGGCACCGGTGGGTCCACACCAGGGAAAGGCCATTCTCCTGCCCTGAGTGCAGGAAGGACTTTACGCGCTCTTCCGCTCTGCTGACCCATCTGCATGTCCACACGGGTGAGAAGCCCTTTAGCTGCCCCAAGTGCAGGATGGTCTTCAGCAGGTCTTCCCACCCGTGTGACAATTCAGTGGGTCCACACTGGGGAAAACCCATTCTTTTGCCTCCAGTGCGGAAAGTGCTTTACCCAGACCTCCAACCTGCTGACCCACCAGCGGATCCACACCTGTGAGAGACCATTCTCCTGCCTAGAGTGCGGGAAGGGTTTTGTTGTTTCCTCTAACCTCGTGGCCCACGGGCAGGTCCACACGGAGGCCGTTCAGTTGTCCCGGGTGCAGGAAGGCCTTCAGCAATTCCTCTGCCCTGTTGAGGCACCAGCACGTCCACCGGAGAGAAGCCGTTCTCCTGCCCAGAGTGTGGGAAGGGCTTTACCCACTCCTCCACACGGCTGCCCCACCGGTGGGTCCACACGGGAGAGGCCATTCAGCTGCCCCAAGTGCAGGAAGGCCTTCAGCGATACCTCCGGCCTGCTGAAGCACCATCGAATCCACATGGGGGAGAGGCCCTTCAGCTGCCCTGAGTGCGGGAAGAGGTTTATGTTTTCCCGCAACTTGCGGAAGCACCAACAGGGGCACCAGCGCTCCCAACAATCTGATTCCAGCGGTGACACTGCTGTGAGACCCCCCCCCCACCGTCCCCCCGTCCCGGGCTGATTCTCCTGACCATGGGTGCAGTAGGAGAGTTGGTGCACTGTTTTTGTTTTCCGTTGGACTGCAAACCCATGGCTCAGGGGTGGCATGGTGACTCAGTGATTAGCACTGCTGCCTCATGGCACCAGGAACCAAGTACCACTTCCACCCTTGGGGGTGACTGTCCGAGTGGAGTTTGTGAAGTGTAGGAGAATGAATCTGGGTGTGTTACGCTTCCGAGGCTGAAGGGCCTGTTTCCACACTAGGGGTTCTACGATTCTGAGTTTTGCTTCCAGTGGGCATTACTGCACATTGCCAATGACATGGTCCAGAGAAAACTAAGACCATGGGAGCAGAAGTTTGGTCATTCGGCCAGTCGCGTCTGCTCTGCCATTCGTTATAAACAAAAAAAAGGTGCGGATTAGATTCCTTACAGTGTGGAAACAGGCCCTTCGCCCTAACAAGTCCACACCAACCCCCCCGAACAGTGACCCATTTCCTTCTGACTAATGCAATGTGTTAATTTAGCATGGCCAATCCACATGACCTGCACGTCTTTGGACTGTGGGAGGAAACCAGAGCACACAGAGGAAACCCACACAGACACAGGGAGAATGTGCAAACACCACACACAGTCACCCAAGGCTGGAATCGAACCTTCCTCCCTGGCGCTAAGTTTAGAAGTCAGAAGTCACACAATATTAAGATGACCAAAACTGAACACGATATTCCAGGTGTGGCCTCACCAATGTCCTGTACAACTGCAACATAACTTCCCAACGTCTATACTCAGTGCCCTAACTGCTGAAGGCTCGTGTGCCTAAACTCTCCTTCACTACCTTGTGAGGAAATATAGGACTGCTTTAAACTGATCCACAATCCAGCTGATGAGATAAGAAACCACTGGCTTTCTTGAGACAAGTCTCCAGGAGAGAACTTGCTGACTGATTGTCTGATCTACTGCTCCTCACAGTGCCCCATTGTCCTCCGTTATCTGGAGGAGGTCCACACAGATGTGCCTGAGCCCCTCTCTGGACTGTGAAAGGAAACCTGTGCAGACAGGGAAAACATGCAAACTCCACACAGACAGTCACCTGAGGCTGGAATTGAACCTGGGTCCATGACGCTGTGAGTTCGCAATGCTCAGCAGTGTGACACCCCAATATGTTATCAAATTTGACTAAACCCACTAAGTTGCAAATGTGTCCATACCAAGAACTTGCTGCAAATGTTTGGAAGCAAAAGTCCATTGGAATTGTCTTTGGGAGGGATCCAAAACTTAATTTGTTAATGATTGAAAATGGTTTGACCTCTGGAATGGTCTGCAAGAGAGTGTGTTGGAGTCAGATACAATTATGGCATTCAAAATAGAGGTGGATCATTAAACTGAAAAGGAAAGTAATTGCAGTGTTCGGTGAACAGTAGTACAAGGTACTGTAGTGGACCTCAGAATATGAGTTTCCTGATTGGGCCTGTTCACTTGCTCCTCTTACCATTTCAGGTTGCTAACTTTTCATTAGATTCCCAACATCTGTAGGATGCTTTCTCCTTTCTAGTATCTACTTGAGTGACTCAGTGACAAATTTAGTTTATGAATTGCTCCCATGATATCTCATGAGAGGGTTTATGATATTCACAGTGCCAAAGAAAGTGTTGTGGGTCACACTGTGTCCAAGTGAGGAAAAACAAACTGTTCATCTTAAATATTTGTTTTTAAACCATGGAAATAAAATTAATGTTTGGAAAACACACAACATGCTGTGTACTATGATGATCAGAAGTAGGAATGGGAGTAAGTAGTTGACCGTTGAGATGCTCTGTCTTTTATTTATCTAAATTCTCTTTCCTGAATTTTTTTTTTCATGACTTCACCTGATAAAGTGGCTACACTCCAGGAGCTTGTGATTTCAACATAAGAGCATAAGAACTCTGAGCAAGAGTCGGCCGTCCGGCCCTTCGAGTCTGCTTCACTACTCAATAAGATCATGACTAACTTTTTCGTGCACTCTGCTCCACCTACCTGCGTTTTCACCATATCCATTAATTCTTTTATTTTTCAAAAACGTATCTACTGCTTTAAAAGTGATTACTGAAGTAGTCAAATACTTCCCTGGGCAAGGAATTCCATAGATTAACAACCCTCTGGGGGAGGAAGTTTCTTCTCAGTTCAGTTTTAAACCTGCTTCCTCTAAGCTTGAGACCATGCCCTCTTATCCCAGACTCACCTACCAGTGGAACATCCTATTTCTATTTTGATTTCTTTCATAATTTAATATATTTCTGTAAGGTCCCCTCCAAACAAACCTGCTGGTGTCATGTGACTTATGACTAAAAAATTTGTTCTTACGCATCCTCATAGCAGTGGGATTTCATCCTGGGCCTCAGGGCTCGAAAATAGGGACACTACCACTGCGCCATTAAAAAAATACGTCTGCAGCAAATAGGTCCTCTTCTATTGAATGAATGGGAAGAGGTTCCTTCTCAACATGGGATACAAATATTATACTTCAGAGCCCATTACACTAAATTGAGCCCTCCTCGGTTGAATGAATGGAGGCCAGAGTTGAATTGGGTTGATAACGTTAAAAATCACATCTTCCCCCTGAATATGTGACAACACCACTGTATCCCCAGAGCCCGTTGCAGTAAATTGGGTCATCTGCTGTTGAATGACTGAAAAGGGTGGATACACTGACATGCTTGTGAAATTCTCCACTAATCCCAAAGCCTGTGGTGGGTGCTGACTAATCGGAGAGAGATATTCCCGAGGGTGGGACCAACACGACACGCAAAGTCGGCCGCCATTGGTCAGGTGGAGAAAGGTGCGCTCTGATTGGAGGGGGTGCAGATGACACACGTCACTGAAGGAGGAGACGGAATGATGAAGAAAAACAAAGATGGTGGCGCGAGGCTGCGGTTTTCTCATCGACTCAGCGGGCGGTTTCTGACGGAGGGAGGGAGGCAGACAGGCATTGTTTACCTCAGAAAATACCTTTAAAATACATTTCAAATTAAAGTCAGAACTTTTCAAGCAAAAATTGTGAAGAAAAGGAGACAGTCCCCGGTGGTGTTTATTGTTTATTTGTGTATAATTCCCGGGGCCCGGGAAGGGGGAGGTGACGGTTACCGGGTGAACGAGAAAACAAATTAAAAATGTCGGCGGTGGAGGAGAGAGAGCCGGCGCCCGCGGCTTCTTCGGCGGCGGCCGGAGCCCAGGAGCTCAACAACCCCCCGGAGCTGGAGAAAGGTCCGAGCCCCAAGAAGCGGGGCGTCCGGCTGGAGGCTGGATTTGCTCAAGGCTTGTATCTATTAACTTATTTAAATGGTACATACTGTATGGGGCTATGGTTTACATTAAAACCGGAGGTGAAAATGTGTTGCTGGAAAAGCGCAGCAGGTCAGGCAGCATCCAGGGAACAGGAGAATCGACGTTTCGGGCATAAGCCCTTCTTCAGGAATGAGGAAAGTTTGTCCAGCAGGCTAAGATAAAAGGTAGGGAGGAGGGACTTGGGGGAGGGGTGTCAGAAATGTGATAGGTGGAAAGAGGTCAAGGTCAGACTGGGGTGGGGGCGGAGAGGTCGGGAAGAAGATTGCAGGTTAGGAAGGCGGTGCTGAATTCGATGGATTTGACTGAGACAAGGTGGGGGGAGGGGAAATGAAGAAACTGGTGAAATCCGAGTTCATCCCTTGTGGTTGGAGGGTTCCTAGGCGGAAGATGAGGCGCTCTTCCTCCAACCGTCGTGTTGTTGTGGTCTGGCGATGGAGGAGTCGAAAGACCTGCATATCCTTGGTGGAGTGGGAGGGGGAGTTGAAGTGTTGAGCCACAGGGTGGTTGGGTTGGTTGGTTGGTCCGGGTGTCCCAGAGGTGTTCTCTGAAACGCTCCGCAAGTAGGCGGCCTGTCTCCCCAATATAGAGGAAGCCACATCGGGTGCAGAGGATGCAATAGATGATGTGTGTGGCTTCAACTCCCCCTCCCACTCCACCAAAGATATGCAGGTCTTTGGACTCCTCCATCGCCAGACCACAACAACACGACGGTTGGAGGAAGAGCGCCTCATCTTCCGCCTAGGAACCCTCCAACCACAAGGGATGAACTCGGATTTCACCAGTTTCCTCATTTCCCCTCCCCCCACCTTGTCTCAGTCAAATCCATCGAATTCAGCACCGCCTTCCTAACCTGCAATCTTCTTCCTGACCTCTCCGCCCCCACCCCAGTCTGACCTATCACCCTCACCTTGACCTCTTTCCACCTATCACATTTCTGACACCCCTCCCCCAAGTCCCTCCTCCCTACCTTTTATCTTAGCCTACTGGACAAACTTTCCTCATTCCTGAAGAAGGGCTTATGCCCGAAACGTCGATTCTCCTGTTCCCTGGATGCTGCCTGACCTGCTGCGCTTTTCCAGCAACACATTTTCAGCTCTGATCTCCAGCATCTGCAGACCTCACTTTCTCCATTAAAACCGGAGGGTCATGTCAAAGTGTTTGTTTATATTGACCAGTTGTAGTTGGTAAAATACACTCCCTGGAGGAGCACCTTCTATGATGCTGCATTTCTTGCCTTCTGCCCTTCCTCCATTTGTTATCTCCCATTTGATTTTACATTTTATTTGGTCAAATTTAATTTCATATTAATGAGACTTGCTATTCACTGAATGTTATCAATTTGTTTGTTGGATTATTGTAAGCCAAAATTAATGGTGTAATTTCATTTCTGATGTCAGTTTGACATTGAATGTGCAGATGTGAATACCACTAAGTTGTGAAAATAAATCAAGAACTTGTGCTTCTAAGAAAAAAAAAGTTCACTGATATTAATGGCATTGTCTCATTTGAGGATGATGATTTAGGTCTGACCAACAAACCGTTTCATGCAGTCAGCCAATTTAATTAAAATTTTCTTTAACTTAATTAAAGACAATAACTCTGGCAGGCTAAGATTTATACAATTTGTTTATAAGATTTATTTATATGTCCATTGCTCTCAATGTGGTCTCTGCCACATTAGGGAGACTGGATACCAACTTGCAGAACATTTCAGGGAACAGCTCTGTGTCACCAAAACTAAATGACCCCACCGCCTTGTGGCTGAACACTTTAACTCCCCCTCCCAATCCGTCAAGGGCATGCAAGTCCTAGGCTGCCCCCAAGCTCTAGCTACCTGACACTTGTAGGAAGAACGCCTTGTCTTCTGCCTTGGGAACTACATGGGATCAATTTGGATTTCACCAGTTTCCTTATTTCCCCTCAACTCCCCCCACCCCACCCATCGCCACACCACACACCTTATCCCAGATCCAACCTTCCAACTCGGCACCAGCCTCTTGAACTGTCCTACCTGTCCATCTTGCTTCCCACTCATTCACTCCACTTTCCTCTCTGACCTATTACAATCAATCCCCACCTCCATCTACCTATTTCATTCACAGCTGCCTCCCTTCCAGCCCCATCCCCTTCCCAATTATCTCTCAGCCCCCTTGGACCACCCCTCATTCCTGATGAAGAACTTATGCTCTAAACCAAGACTGTGATGAAGCAACATCCTCAACAAATAAGAAATAGCTCCCAATTCAGATTTACGCACCCCCTCTTGTTTCCCAATTCTTTTAAAAATAAGAAATGTTTTTTTTCTTCCACTAGAAAGTGGTCTTACACTTTGTGCTGTCTGAAGTGTTATGCCACACCACTTCTTTGCCCACCTTTTAAGAATCCTTTCAACCTGTTTTTCTGACAATGGTGGAGATGACCAAAAGGAATAATTTCACTCCTCCTCAATGCCCCATTTCTCCTCCTATGAGCCACTTTTGTCATGTTGTCTGAATGTACTTGGTTTTCAAAATGAAAGTTGGCCACTGAAGTGAACAAGATTCATCTTTATCGATCACTAGCTGTGTTTGCACTAACTGTAATTATCCACCAGTTTGCTGTCTCTTGTTCCACCAATGCTGGAAACAATGATGTGTGTTTATATTGCACTTAGATGTAGAAAATCATCCCAAGGATCGTCACATTATTAGTTGACTGAAGCTATAACAGGAGGCATTGCGTGGCAGTTTGAGACTAAAAACTTGGCTGTCAAAAGGCAGAATCTATCAGTCTGGCTTGATTAAGTGGTGGCTCTTCAAAAGCACCTTCCAAGCCATCATCTCAAACACCAAGAACAGATAAGTGTGAACACAGCATTACGACTGAGAAATATACACGTTGCTTCTTTATTATTGACCAAAATCCTGGAATTTGCTCCTGATCATTAGTGTAGACCACATCATATTTGTGAAGCAATTTAAGAGGCAGCTCACTACCACTTTTTCAAGGACAGTTCGAGAAGAGTGTTGGTAGAGCCAATGATATTCACATCTCATGAAACAATAAACAAAGAGGCAGTCTAATCACATGCTTAGAGGATTAGCTAACCAATTATTCAATTGGCATAAGAGGCATGTTCAGGATGGCAAGTTGTAATTAGTAGTGTGTCACAGGGATCAGTGCTGGGGGCCAGAATTATTTACAAAATGTATATGAATTCGTTAGATAAATAAAGTGATTGTCCTATTGCCAGGTTTGCAGAAGAGATGGTTGATGGCAAGGCAGGTGGTGAGGATGACATGAAATATCTGCTGAGGGATATAGACAAGTTAAGCAAATGAGCAAAACCTTGGCAGATGGAATAGAATGTGGGGAAATGAGATTCTACACTTTGGCAGGAGGAAAAGGGATGAATGTTAAATGGAGAAAGCTGCTGAATAGAGGGATTTGGAAGTTCACATCCATGAATCTCTTCATCCAAGTTCAGTGAATGATAGAGAAGGCAAATGGGAGGTTGGCCTTTAAATAGAGTATAAAAGTTGGGAGGTTATAGTAAACCTATGTCAGGCACCAGTCAGGCCACAACTGAACACTGGGAACAGTTTAGGGCCCTTTACCTAAGGAAAAATATACTGGCATTAGAGGCAGTCCAGAAAAGGTTGGCCAGGATGATATCAGGGATGGAAAGAATATCATATGAAGAGAAGTGAATAGGTTGGGCGTGTACTTATTAGAAGTTAGAAGATTTAGAGGTAACTACTGGTTGGGCCGAAGGGCCTGTTTCCACACACTGTAGGGTATCTTAAAAAAAAACTTATTTTCACATAAAAGATTCTGAGACAACTTGATGGGCTTGATGTGGAAAAGTTTAACTTTGTGGGTGAGTCGAGCACTAGAGGGAATAACCTGCAAATGAGGGATTGCATGTTGAAGACAGATAGGAATTGTTACTGAGGGCAGTAAATCTGTGGAACATGTTACTGTAGAGGGTTGTTGAGCCTGGGTCGTTAAGTGCATTCAAGGCTGACATTTCTTTTAATTAGTGAGGGAATTGAGGATTATGGGGAAATGGCAGGAAAGTGGAGTTGATGTTTACCAGAGCAAACGTGCTCTGAATAACGGTAGAGTTGATTCAATGGGCTGAATTGAATAGTAAGTAATAAAGGGGAAAAGGATACAACTGGCAACTACAGGCCAGTCAGTGTTGGAAAATTAGAGGTTGTACGGAGTTGATGGTATTTTGGCATTGTTACTGGATTTAACATCTGGAGTTTCAAATTGATGCTGCTATGTCCCCGATGCACTTTGAAATCAATTAATATATCTGGAATATAAAGCTTATCCTGGGAGGGCGAAAGAAGAGGGGAGCACTGTTGACTTATAGCAACTGGAGGCAGACAGTGTGAATCCAAGCAGGGAGCAGACTCAGTTTCAGTAGGCCACTCCTGGAATATTGTGTGCAATTCTGGTCTCCCTCCTATACGAAGGATGTTGTGAAGCTTGAAAGGATTCAGAAAAGATTCACAAGGAAGTTGTCAGGGTAGGAGGGTTTGAACCACAGGGAGAGGATGAATAGGATGGGGCTGTTTTCCCTGAAGCGTTGCAGGCTGAGTGTTTTCTTTTTAAGAGGTTTATAAAAACTTGATGGGTGAATAGACAAGGTCTTTTCCCTAAGATTGGGGGAATGCAGAACTAGAGAGCATAGGTTTAGGGTGAGAGGGAAAAAATTCAAAAAGGGACCTTGCAGTCAACCTTTTCATGCAGAGGGTTGTGCATTTATGGAATGAGCTGCCAGAGGAAGTGGTGGAGACTGGTGGAGGCATTTGGATGGGTATATGAATAGGAAAGGTTTAGAGGGATATGGACCAAGTGCTGGCAAATGGGACTAGATTAATTTTGGATATCCGGTCAGCATGGACAAGTTAGATTGAAGGATCTGTTTCTGTGCTTTACATGTCTGACTCTATGACTGGTGAAAAGCATTGGCATTTGTCAAAACATTTATGCAACAGAAAATTATAAGAGGGTAAAGATAAGCCTCACATCATTGATCCACAAATCCTGGTGTAGTATGGATGTATTTCCACTAAGAGTCAGTCTGACATGAAAGGAGTCCAAAAAAACAGCTTCTTTTACAAAAATTCACACTTGAAACTTAAATCTGAGTCTTCTGGGAATCTAAGACAACCGTGCGTTGTCTTAGATTCCCAGACAGATAAGTTTGGGGTATATGGTACATATTTGATGGAATGTTTATGGCTCTAAAAGCCTGATTTGCAGTTGTTTCAGGGCTCGTAATATTGTACTGCAGCATATTGTGTATCTTCAGTAAGAACGTCAATACCGCATGATAGATATCCATCCAGCAAGTTGAGGCCATGTGAACTCTTCATGGAGTATGCAATCCACCACATTACCCTGCTGTATACATTTACATATAGATCAGCACAAAGATCTTGGGTATTAAGAGCGGAAAGAATGTTCCACAGAAACTAGAATTGTGTGTTCGGATTTTTTATTGTGAACTGACAGCGATGACCTTTGCAATCTCTTTTCACAGGAATATTACAAGAGATATGCCTGAAATAGGTACATTTGTCTCTGTTCCATTGAGTCTCCAGCACAGGACCAGGCCGGACAGCTCAATTGGTCTCTGTCAGTGTTTATTCTCCACCTGAGCCTCCACCCACCCCTCTTCATTGCCTCCCATCTCACCTCCATCAGCATACAGGTAGCCCCCATTTTTTGAAAGTTAATTTTACATTACTTGACTTTTACGAAAGACCCTACATTAATGCCTGTTTTCACAAACCGAAAGAATCAATACAATACAGCACAGTCACAGGCCCTTCTCACTTGGTTTGGGCACACACCTCTCCCCAAGCCTGTGCTAATTCTTAATCCTTACTTAGACCTGCCATTTATTGCCAATGCGTGGTTTCTGTCCCTCTGTTCAGGTCCCCTTCACGTGTCTATCAAGATACACCTTAAATGTTGTTAAGGTGCCTGCTTCCACTACTTCCACTGACAGAGGGGTAGTGGGTTCGCGGAACGCACTGTGTGAATCCTCCCTCACTCCCACTTCTCCCCCAGACACTCCCCCTCTTGCCGTGAACCTGTGCCCTCTTGTATTGGATCTTTCCACCCTGGAGGGAAAAAACCCTCTATCATAGAATCCCTCCAGTGTGGAAACAGACGATTCAGACCAAGTCAACACTGACCCTCCAAAGATTAACCCACAGGGATCATTCCCCTACTACTATTACTCTACATTTACCTCTGACTAATGCACCTAACTTACACATTCCTGAACACTGGAGCAATTTACACACAGACAATCCAACTTAACCTGTCTGTCCCTGGACACTATGGGTAATTTAGCATAGCTAATCCACCCTAACCTACGCATATTTGGATTGTGAGAAGAAACCGGAGCACCGGGAGGAAACCCATGCAGACACGGGAGGTGGGGTGCAGGGAGAATGTGCAAACTCCACACAGTCGCCTGAGACTGAAATCGAACCCGGGTCTCTGGCGCTGTGAGGCATCAGTGCGAACCACTGAGCTACCCTGCCACCCTGTCCAGCAAATCTGTGTCTGATCATTTTGTTGAGGTCTCCCCTCAGCCTCTGTCTTTCCAGAAAAAACAATCCAGTTTTATCCCACCTGTCCACATAGCGAGACCCCTCCAGACCAGGCAATGTCCTGGTGAATCTTGTCTGTACCCTCTGCCAGAACACCCACATCCTTCCAATAGCATGGTGACCAGAACTGCATGCAATATTCCGAATGTGGCCAGAATAACTAACTGTAACATAACTCGCCAACTCTTGCACTCAAGGAAGCGTGCTGTATGCCTTCTTGACCACCATACTTGCCTGCATTACCTCTTCTGGGCATCAATATGCCTAGATCCCTCTGTATGCCAGTGCTCCTATGCATTCTGCCATTTATCATGCAATTCTTGTATTTCCTTCGCGTTCACCTTAATTGTCTTTCCCTCTTCATCTCTTTTCCCCCTCCTCACATCAGCATATCATAAGATCATAGGAGCAGAAATTAGGCCATTCAACCCATTGAGTCTGCTTCACCATTCGATCATGGCTGATATGTTTCTCAAGGAGAAAGTGAGGACTGCAGATGCTGGAGATCAGAGCTGAAAATGTGTTGCTGGAAAAGCGCAGCAGGTCAGGCAGCATCCAAGGAACAGGAGAATCAACGTTTCGGGCATAAGCCCTTTTCCTGAAGAAGGGCTTATGCCCAAAATGTCGATTCTCCTGTTCCTTGGATGCTGCCTGACCTGCTGCGCTTTTCCAGCAACACATTTTCAGCTCTGATATGTTTCTCAACCCCTTTCTCCCATAACAGTACTCCAAATGTGGCCTGACTGGAGCCTTACAGAGCTTCAGAAGTACATCCCTGCTTTTATGTTGAAATCTGGTCAAAAGAAATGCCTTCCTAACTACTGACTCAAACTGCAAGTTTACATTGAGAGAATCCTGGAATAGAATTCCATAGTCTCTTTGCACATCAGATTTCTGAATTTTCTCCCCATAATCCTTCTGTTCCAGAGTAGCAGTAGAGATTTCCAGACACCTCGATTGTTTTCAGGGATACCAAGGGATCTTGGGAATTGCCAGTATCTCAGGAGGAGACAGAGAGGAATGTGGTGTGGTCCTGTAAACTCCAGAACCTTCCAAACTCCGAGTCAGCAATTACTCTTTCTGCACCAAAGAAACAAAAAGGCCACTGAGAAACTGCGACATCATAAGCCCTCAATCAGAAATTAGGCCATTCAGCCCATTGAGTCTGCTCCACCATTCAATCATTCTTAAGTATCAAGGGTTACACAAAGAAAGGGGATGAGAAACTTATCAGCCATGATTGAATAGTGAAGCAGACTCAATGGACTGAATGGCCTAATTTCTACTGGTTAACCATCGCTGGGAAGAAGGATACAAAACAACGAGCTGTTTCTGGGACAGATGTGATGTGTTTAATAACATGACAAAAGGACAATTAAGTCTGTCTGTGGAAGGAAGGCCCTGAAGTAAAGGAGTTAATTGTAGGACAGGCTGTTTCAGACAGCTAAACCTCAAGGATAAGAAGGTAAGTTACAGGCCCAAGGTCTCCAGCAATATGGGGAGGTGGTGTTAGAATCTAAAGAAATGTCACACCACAAATTTGAAAGCAAGGAATCTCCAGCAGAATTTAACTCCAGAACGATGCAGTAGCAGAACTTGGAAGAACAACACTGCATCAAACCCCTGTAAACTTCCAGATACAGATACTGTCAGTGGAAACTCAGTTAAATTCTACCATCAGTAGAATGGTAGCCAAGTTGGGGGTGAGGTTGAACTTGGTTACTACATATAATGAAGTGTAAGTCATTGTTTTAGCAGTTGATTCTTTTTGCAGTTTCTGAGTCAGGAGCCAAATTAAGGCAATTCACCTACAACCACAGCGAGGGGCTGGGATTAATATTGACTCCATTATATTCAGCAGGACATCACATCAATACTGTTATAAAGCGAAGGCTGACACCACCACCACAGATCTCAAACCAAAACACCCAGAGGAGCACATCACCCTATAATCTGTAAAATTAGCGTGAAAAGTAGTGTAACCTGCTCATGGTGAAAATAAATCCCCAACACTTTAAAATCAACAATCAGCAATTTATTTATCCAACTCTCACAGTGAACAAATGAACAAAACTATTAAAAAACTGGATGCAGGCCAGGAGCAGATAGGTGGCACACTTTAGTTGGGGATCATGGACTGGTTGATCTGAAGCATCTATTTTAGGGCTGCATGACTCCATAGCATTGGATGAATGGGGATCAATCCCAAAGAGATGATAAAGTTTTTGAGCACCACCTTAGGCATGTGTATGGACTCTCTCCAGATAACTGAGGGCAGTGGGGCACTGAGAGGTTCAGTAGATCAGACAGTCAGTCAGCAAGTTCTCTCTGGGATACCTGTCTCAAGAAAGGAAGCGGTTTCCTGTCCCATTAGCCAGATTATCCTGTTTGGAGTAGGTCCTATATTTCTGACAACATGGGTAGACAGGATAGTGAAGAAGGCTTTAGGCACACTGGCCTTCATCAGTCAGGGCACTGAGTATAGAAGTTGGCAAGTTATGTTGCAGTTAATCAGGACATTGGTGAGGCTGCATTTGGAGTATTGTGATCAGTTTTGATCACCTTGCTAAACAAAAATGGGTGGCACGATGGCACAGTAGTTAGCACTGCTGCCTCACAGCACCAGAGACCCGGGTTCAATTCCCGCCTCAGGCGACACTCTGTGTGGAGTTTGCACATTCTCCCCGTGTCTGTGTTGGTTTCCTCTGTGTACTCTCGTTTCCTCCCACAATCCAAAAATGTGCAGGTTAGGTGAATTGGCTATGCTAAACTGCCCGTAGTGTTAGGTGAAGGGGTAAATGTAGGGAAATGGGTCTGGGTGGATTGCGCTTTGGCGGGTCGGTGTGGACTTGTTGGGCCAGAGGTAACCTAATCTAATTAAACTTGAAAGAGTGCAGGGACATTTACAAGGATGTTGCCAGGACTCAAGGGTCTAAGTAAAAGGGAGATGTTGGACAAGCTAAGATATTTTTATTTAGAGCATAAAAGACTGAGGGGGACCCTTATAGAAGTGAAGAGAGACATGGAGAGGGTGAATGCACTCAGTCTTTCTGGGGTTGGGGAATTGAGGGCTTCAGTTTAAGGTTACAGGAGAAAGAATAAAAGGGAACGTGAGGGGCCACTTTTTTTCTTTTACACAGATGGTGGTACACATACAGAATGAGCTGCCAGTGGAAGTGGTTGAGGTGGGTACATTAACAACATTGAAAAGGCATTTGGACAAATACGTGGGTAGAAAAGGTATGGAAGGAAATGGGCCAAGTGCAGGGAAATGGGGTTACTGTTGATGGACATTTTGGTCGGCGTGAACCAGTTTGGGCCGAAGGGCCTGTCTCCGTGCTCTATGACTCGCGTCTCTTTGTCGCTCCGACAGCTTTGCATTTCCAGATGAACATCTCACTAAATCAGGCTGAATAAAATCCAATCTCATTCATCAACTCTGATGCGGAGGTACTGATGTTGAATCAGGGTAGAAAAGGTCAGAAATCACACGGCACCAGATAAAGTGATGAAGGAGCAGCACTGATGAAGGAGCAATGCTCACAAAGCTTGTGATTTCAAATAAACCTGTTGCACTGTAACATGGTGTTGTGTGACTACGGACTTCTTCAACTCTGGGTTTGTCTCAAACTTGATGGGATACTTTGTCCAACTTGGCATATTTAAACAGTATTGCTTAGAGGATTTTTTTTTTTAAGATTAGATTAGATTCCCTACAGTATGGAAACAGGTCCTTTGGCCCAACAAGTCCACACTGGCCCTCCGCAGAGTAACCCACCCAGACCCATTCCCCTATCCCTATTCCTCTACATTTACCCCTGATTAATGCACCACACCTACACATTCCTGAACACTATGGGACAATTTAGATGGGCCAATCCATCCTAACCTGCACATCTTTAGACTGTGGGAGGAAACCGGAGCACTCAGAGGTAACCCATACAGACATGGGGGGATATCGTGCAAGCTACACACAGACTGTCACCCCAAGGGTGGAATTGAACCCAGGTCAGCATCGTGAGGCAGTGGTGCTAACAACTGAGTCACCGTGCCACTCCCTGAGCCGCTGTAGGGTGGGCTGGAGCGGGCGGGCGGAGCTGTTGTGAATTGAGCACAAAACAAAAAAAAGCCCACTGACTCTCCCACTGCACCCATAGTCAGAATGGGCAGGAGATTCAGTCCTGAGGGTGACCCACTGCACTGTCACTGATAGAATCTGATTGTTGGGTGCGCTGATGCCCCCGCTGGTGCCTCCGCAAGTTGCAGGACAATGTGAACCTCCGCCCGCAGTCAGGGCAGGCAAACGGCCTCTCCCCGGTGTGGACCCATTGGTGGGCCAGCAGTTTGGAGGAGCGGGTGAACCCCTTCCCGCACTCGGGGCAGCTGAATGGCCTTTCCCTGGTGTGAACCCGACGGTGGGACAACAGGTCAGAGGAATTGCTGAAGGCCTTACCACACTCAGGGCAGGCGAATGGCCTCTCCCCTGTGTGGATTCGTCGGTGTCTCAGCAGGTCGGAGGAACTGCTGAAGCCCTTCCCGCACTCTGGGCAGCTGAAGGGCCTCTCCCCTGTGTGGACCCGCTGATGGGCCAGCAGGTTGGAGGATTTACTGAAGGCCTTCCCACACTCTGGGCAGTTGAATGGCCTCTCCCCTGTGTGGACCTGCTGATGGGCCAGCAGGTTGGAGGAATTGCTGAAGGCCTTCCCACACTCTGGGCAGCTGAAGGGCCTCTCCCCCGTGTGGACCCGCTGGTGCCTCAGCAGGTTGGAGGAGTCACTGAAGGCCTTCCCACACTCTGGGCAGCTGAATGGCTTCTCCCCCGTGTGGACTCGCCGGTGCTTCAGCAGATCGGAGGAATTGCTGAAGGCCTTACCGCACTCATGGCAACTAAAGAGCCTCTCCCCTGTGTGGAATCGCTGGTGAGTCTGGAGGTTGTCCACTTGGGTGAACCCTTTCCCAATGTGTATATGCTGGTGGGCCAGCAGGACACAGGAGCAAGTAGAGCCCTTCGCCCGCTCGGGGATGGGCCTCTCCCCAGTGTGATTACACTGATGAGCCTCCAGGACAGATGGGAAACACAAGCCCTTCCCACTGTCGTCACACTTCCATGGTTTCTCAACGGGGCAGGATTCCTTGGGTTTCTCCATGGCCGAAGCTTCAGCTGCACACAAACGTGTGCACAGCCCCTCCCCGCTGTGAATTCTTCTTTCCAGGCCGTAGAGCTGTTTCAGGCTCCACATTCAGTGCGCTACAACAGTAGGGTCTCTCATTCAGTCCCACTGATGCTGAAACCGTACTCAAACAGGAACCAAAAAGAAAGCTTTGCGCCTTCTCATAGAATCATAGTTGAAAATTGTGCGGTCCTGATGGATTGAGTGACTGTCAGACATTGACGTGAAAAGGAGGACTGCAGACGCTGGAGAGTCAGAGTCAAAAATTGCGACGCTGGAAAAGTGCAGTATGCCGAGGAGCAGGAGAGTCAATGTTTTGGACATAAGCCCTTTATCTGTTGATTTTGAAACTTCCTTCTTCAGATCTTCAGATAGTCTGTAAGAACAGATTACAAATGTCATCACTGTCAGTCTGGTTTAGAATGAGACATCAACGCATTGACACTAACACCAGAGAGAAACTGAACATATAGATGTGGCAAATGTTAGTGGCAAGCCAGAGTGATAGAGATATGTAGCACAGAAACAGACTCTTTGGTCTAATTCGTCCGTGCCAACTAGATAACCTAACCTAATCTTGGACAATTTGCCAGCATTTGGCCCATATCTACTAAACCCTTCCTACTCATTTACCCATCCAGATGTCTTTTAATGTCATAATTGTACCAGCACCCACCACTTCCCTGGCAGCTCTTTCCTTAAACACATCACTTTCTGCATGGAAGACTTGTCCCTTAGGTGCCTTTGTTAAGTTCTTTTGCTTGAGCTTCTTACACATTTGATGCAACTGCAATACGCCAACTTCTGTTAACAACCAAACTTTACTAAGCAAGTACAGTACAAGCTGTGGAGAAACTCTTAAACAAACCCCTTAAACTGAAACAGAGGCTTACAGTTGAAGTTAGAAGGGCAGAAGGAGAGTGTGTTCAGCAGCCTTTCTCCACACAATCCACTGCTTAACTCAACAAACAAGACTTCAGCTTTCTGGACTGACTACTCCCCTTTCATTGTATAGGTCACTTCTAAAACATAAAAGCTTTGGCCTCAAGTCTCGTCTGTTTACATATAACCAAAAATCCATCAGGACCGCACAATTTTCACATATAACCCAATACCCTTTTTCATCTCTGTACTAAAGCAGTTGCTTCGGAGCCCAGGTCTTTTTACCACCACTCTGAAAAATAAACAATGACACAGCATCCTTGAGAAGAAGGACCAGCTTTTAGAAAAAGGACCAGCTTTGTGACAGAGGGATATAGGCCAAACACTGGCAGGTGGGATAAGATTAGTTTGAGAACATAGCATGGAGTAGTTGGACTGAAGGTTCTGTTTCTGTGCTGTTTGACTCGGTAACTGTTCTGTAATGGTCTGAAAACCATTTTCTTGCCTTCCCCCATAAACATCCACTTCTTTGTTGTTCAAAAAACTCAGATGAACTCAGCCTTGAATATATTCAATGATTCCATAACTGCAGGAAGACATCCCCACTTCTGAACTCAATTCCTCTTGCTAATATACCACTTGCCTTGCTGATTGCTTGCTGCACTTATCTGACAACTGACATTGACTGGTGTGGAAGGACGCTGAGCCCCTTTGTACACATTCCTGATGAAGGGCTCGTACCTGTAACGTTGACTCTCCTGCTCCTCGGGTGCTGCCTCATCTGTTGTGCTTTTCGAGCACCACACGTTTTGACTCTGATCTCCAGCATTTGCAGTCCTCACTTTCTCCACATCCCAATATATCACCATTTAAACAATGCATCTCCTTTCTGCTTTTCCTCCCCACCCCCTACAGGGAATGCTATCACTTCACATCGTGGTACTGCATTTTCCATGAGTTTGCCAACTGAGACACAGACTTGGACCAACATTTCCAGAGTCTGTCCCCTCCAAGAATTAACTCCCTTTTCTTTCAGTTGCTGCAAATCAACAACTGAACCCCAGAATGAAAACCAAGTGGAAAAGTGGGTGAGAAAGAAGAGTGCCTTACTCACATATGCTCAACAGAGGAAGCAAGTTTCAGTGTGGGGTAAAGCTCAATCTCCATTCAGAGAGAGACAGAAGCCACAGCAGCAGCGGAAACAGCTTCATCAGCTCATGGTCGACCAGACAATAGGGGGGCTCTCTGATTGATAGGAGGACCACGCTCCTTCCAGTCCTTCAGAACTTCCTATTGGCCCAACAAAAGATGATCACGTTTCGAGTCTAACTGACCTTTTGTCAAAGCTAAAGAAAGGGAGAAATAGGGGGTATTTATAGGCTGAGAGAAGGGGAGTCCCACTAGGCACATTACAGCCTGCCGGTCTCAACATGGATTTCAACAACTTCAGATGATTATCCCATCTCGACCCCTCTGTTTTCATTCTGCTCTGTAATTTTATTTCGTTTATTTTTAAATATTTTATTCACTGTTCTGTATCTCTTATTTCTTGATTGTCTTTCTCTCGCTCCCCACTCTCTCATCACCTTTTTCCTCTCCTTTTCCCCCCTTTGATACCCTTCTCCCCTGTTTTCCATTTTGCCTCTGCTTCACCCATACCCCACATATTTTGTCACATAGCACTGGCTTCAGCCTTGGTCATTCACAGCTCCTAATCTCCCTATAATCTCTCTATGCACTGTCACTCTTTATTGCTACCTTTGCTTCCGGAGCCATGACTCACCTTCTGTCAAGTAAAAACATTGACTGCAGATGCTGGAAACCAGATTCTGGAGTGGAGTGGTGCTGGAAAAGCACAGCAGTTCAGGCAGCATCCAAGGAGCAGGAAAATCAGACTAGTATAAATACCTCCCTATTTCTCCCTTTTTTAAGTTTTGACAAAGGGTCAGTTAGACTTGAAACATCAGCTCTTTTCTCTCCTTACAGATGCTGCCAGACCTGCTGAGATTCTCCAGCATTTTCTCTTTTCGTTTCAGATTCCAGCATCCGCAGTAATTTGCTTTTAATTAAAGAAGATCATGCGCAATTTCCAGGGAGCTGGTGTTACTGTCAGGTTTTGTGCCCAAATGACAATCGGAGAAAAAAAAGGCTGGAGCGACATTTTTTATTTACCCTGCGGCTCGTCATTTTATTCCTTTTGCATTTTATTTGACTACTCATCTTTTCCCCAGGATAGGGGACTCCCAAACTGGAGGGCATAGGTTAAGAGTGAGAGGGGAAAGATTTAAAAGGGACCTAAAGAGTAGAAAAAAGTGTGAAAGTTAATTCCCCTCAGGAAATGCCTTCTCCTAACCTGCACATTTTTGGATTGTGGGAAGAAACCGGAGCACCCAAAGGAATCCCATGCAGACATGGGGAGAAGGTGCAAACTTCACTCAGACAGTTGCCCGAGACTGGGATCAAACCCGGGTCCCTAGCGCTATGAGGCAGCAATACTAACCACTGAGCCTGTTCAGAAAAAGCAGCAATTGATTTATATTAGGGTGAGAGGGGAAAGGATTAAAAGGGAGGTGCATGGATTGAATGAGCTCCCAGAGGAAGTGGTGGAGGCTGGTACAATATACCCATCCAGATGCCTTATGAATATGAATAGGAAGGGTTTGGAGGGATATGAGCCAAGGGCTGGCAAATGGGCCGAGATTAATTTAGGATATCTGATTGGCACAGACGAAACAGTTTGTTTCCATGCTCCACTACTCTATGACTCTACATAGTCAGAACTGTTACGACATGGGCTGCACCTCCCACTAATTTCAACCCAGAAAAGATTTACCCCATGCGGTAATGTGAAAATTCAAGAGGTATGGGACTGTTTCCAAAAGTCACTATTTAAAGTTTTATTTAATGACCTAGGACACCAACTTGCAAGTGTTTAAATTTGCTGGGATTTTTCATACCCCCAAATCTATTCAAATCTCGGACAAAAGCCCCCAAATTGGTACAACATGGGGTGAAACCCCTCCCCCCCCACCTAATTTAAAGCAGCAATATAGAAAAGATTTAACCCATGCAGTAATCTGTGAAAATTCAAGAGCCAAGGAACTATCCCCAAAGGTCAGTATTTAAAGTAAAAATTAACAACTTTATTTATTAAAGCCTAATGGAGAATAATTAATTAACTACTTACAACTCCTTTCTCTAACCTATCTTCTACCTCCTCCGTACGACACCAATCCAATAAAAACCCCTGATTAAGATTTAACGAAAGATTCAAACTTCAAAACCAGCCAGCTGTTAACGTTCTCTTTGTTATCTTCCTCTATAGATCTGCTCTCCAGGTCAGTGTCGATGTTTTTTCTCTGTGCAAACTCCTTCTCTGGACAGGTACCTCTCAGAGAGTTCACACTAGCAGCCTACATTTGTTGGTCTTTTGGCAGTTCTCTTTCAACTGTTCAATTTTTTTTTCGATTTTGTACCCGAAAGCATTGAATCATTTCATTGGTGTTAATATTAGATTAGATTAGATTCCCTACAGTGCGGAAACAGGCCCTTCAGCCCAACCAGTCCACACCGACCCTCCAAAGAGTAACCCATCTAGACCCATTTCCCTCTGACTAATGCACCTAACACTATGGGCAATTTAGCATGGCCAATTCACCTGACCTGCACATCTTTGGACTGTGGGAGGAAACTGGAGCACCCAGAGGACACCCACGCAGACAAGGGGAGAATGTGCAAACTCCACACAGATAGTCACCTAAGGCTGGAATCGACCCTGGTGCTTTGAAGCAGCAGTGCTAACCAATATTGTCAAAATACTAAATTCAAACTTGATTGGAATTCAGTTTTTTGGGGCAAAATTTAAATCGATTGGCTGAAATTGAATTTGTTTTTGTCACCAGGCAACCTAGCTACCTAGCTGTTCGACCAAATGTTAAATTGTTACCTGTTCAGAACGCTTGGTGCTGTGTCAGGTGGTTCTGCTAGCTTTTCAACTCTCTTGAAGGTAGAGTACACCTCTACACCTTCTTAACAGAACCAATTTTTCAAGATTAGGAATCGGCCATTCACCCCTAACAGACGAAACTGAGTACTGCAGATGCTGGAGATTAGAGTCAAGAATGTGGTGCTGGAAAAGCACAGCAAGTTAGGCAGCATCCGTGGAGCAGGAAAATTGACGTTTTGGGCAAAAGCCTCATTCACCCTGAACAGCCGTCCTCAACTGTGGCCTAACTGCGCATAAATAAAAGCAAGTTTGAGAAAGATGGCTGCAATTTTGTTTTAATATAAAATGAAACATGCGTTCAAACTTTAATGCTGTTTCTGAATATGTTATTTCAGTTACTCTCAATTTGAAAGATCAGCCATTTCTCATGCACCCCCATCTCCCAGGCAGAGTCATCACCAACCATTCTCTCTCTCTTCTGAGAAGAGCTTGATACAGTGATCAAAGAGAGGTTGAAGCATGAGAAAGTTTAGTGGTGGTTAGAAGAGAGACAGAATGGATAGGGTGACAGAGGGTGATGGCCATTGAGATACTGGGGGGAACAGAGGGTGGTGGGGGTGGAAAGGAAAGACTCAGGGGACAAAGGGTGGAGGAAGAGAATGAGGGGGAAAGAGAG
The DNA here is from genome assembly GCF_037043375.1 of Chiloscyllium plagiosum. Taxonomy (NCBI): domain Eukaryota; kingdom Metazoa; phylum Chordata; class Chondrichthyes; order Orectolobiformes; family Hemiscylliidae; genus Chiloscyllium; species Chiloscyllium plagiosum. Next base: position 78,412,794 of record NW_028270165.1, on the reverse strand, counting down.
AGAGAGAATGGGGGTCAGAGGGTTGCGGAGCGAGAGAGAATGGGTGGGGGGAGAAACAGCACAATTCCCATCTTCCCCAGATCTGGTGTCAGTGTCCCATGAATTACATGTGAGTAAAGCAGAAGAATTATATAATCCCTGCAGGCCATTCTGCCTATCAAATTCACACCGACCTTCCACACAGCATCCCACCCAGACTCATCCACTTACCCTATAGCCCTGCAGTTCCCCATGGCTAACCCACTCGAACTCTAACCAGACAGTGGAATGTTCCTCCTGCAGGATGTTTGAGGTAGGGGTGACCACTGATGCTCCTGCCGACTTCATCTGCAGGAAATGCAGTCAGCTCCTGCTCCTCACAGAACGAGTTAGGGAACTGGAACTGGAGTTGGATGAACTGAGGATTATTCGAGAGGCTGAGAGGGTGATAGATATAAGCTACAAGGACATAGTTACGCCAGAGAACAGAGGTAGCTGGGTAACAGTTAGAGGTGGGAAGGGGAGGAAGCAGGCAGTGCAGGGATCCCCTGTGGTCGTTCCCCTCAACAATAAGTATACCGCTTTGGATACTGTTGGCGGGAGGGGGGGGGGGGGGGAAGAGGCCTAGCAGGGGTAAGCTGCAGTGACCGGGTCTCTGGCACGAGGTCCGGCTCTGAGGCTCAGAAGGGAAAGGAGGAGAGGAGGAGAGTGCTAGTTAGAGGGACGGACAGGCGGTTCTGTGGACATGGGCGAGACACTCGGATGGTTTGTTGTCTCCCAGGTGCCAGGTTCCGAGACGTCTCAGACCCTGTCTTCAGAATCCTTAAGAGGGAGGGTGTGCAGCCAGAAGTCGTGGTGCACGTTGGCACTAACGACATAGGTAGAAAGAGAGGTGGGGAGGTCATTCAGGAGCTTAGGGAGTTAGGCTGGAAGCTAAAAGCTAGGACGGACAGAGTCGTCATCTCTGGGTTGTTGACGGTGCCATGTGACAGTGAGGCAAGGAATAGGGAGAGAGTGCAGTTGAACACGTGGCTGCAAGGATGGTGTAGGAGGGAGGGCTTCAGGTATTTGGACAATTGGACTGCATTCTGGGGAAGGTGGGACCTGTACAAGCAGGACGGGTTGCACCTGAACCAGAAGGGCACCAATATCCTGGGCGGTAGGTTTGCTAGCACTCTTCAGGGGGATTTAAACTAATTTGGCGGGGGGGATGGGATCCAGCAAGTAGGTTAGCTGTTTGTCAGGATGTCCAAGAATGTAGGGAGGCTGTGGAGAAGGTAGCACTGACAGGGAATACTTGCGGACACAGAGATGGGTTCAAGTGTGTATACTTCAACGCAAGGAGTATCAGAAATAAGGTGGGTGAACTTAAGGCGTGGATCAGTACCTGGGACTACGATGTTGTGGCCATCACGGAAACGTGGATAGAAGAGGGACAGGAATGGTTGTTGGAGGTTCCTGGTTACAGATGTTTCAGTAAGATCAAGGAGGGGGGTAAAAAAGGAGGGGGGGGGGGGTGGCGTCGCTAATTAGAAATGGTATAACGGCTGCAGAAAGGCAGTTCGAGGTAGATCTGCCTTTGGAGGTAGTATGGGCTGAAGTCAGAAATAGGAAAGGAGCAGTCACCTTGTTGGGTGTTTACTATAGGCCCCCCAACAGCAGCAGAGATGTGGAGAAACAGATTGGGAAACAGATTTTGGAAAGGTGGAGAAGCCACAAGGTTGTAGTCATGGGCGATTTCAGCTTTCCAAATATTGATTGGAAGCTCTTTAGATCAAGTAGATTGGATGGTGCGGTGTTTGTGCAGTGTGTCCAGGAAGCTTTTCTAACTCAGTATGTAAATTGTCCAACCAGAGGGGAGGCCATATTGGATTTGGTACTCGGTAACGAACCGGGACAAGTGATGGGCTTGTTAGTGGATGAGCATTTTGGTGATGGTGACCACAATTCTGTGACTTTCACCTTGGTTATGGAGAGAGATAGGTGCGTGCAACACGGTAGGTTTTACAATTGGGGGAAGGGTAAATACAATGCTGTAAGACAGGATCTGAGGAGCATAAGTTGGGAGCATAGGCTGTCAGGGATGGATGTCGTGGAAATGTGGAACTTTTTTAAGGAACAGATACAATGTGTCCTTGATATGTATGTACCTATCAGGCAGGAAAGAAATGGTCGTGTGAAGGAACCTTGGTTGACGAGGGAGGTTGAATGTCTTGTAAAGAGGAAGAAGGAGGCTTACACAAGGTTGAGGAAACAAGGTTCAGACAGAGCAATGGAGGGATACAGGATAGCCAGAAGGGAGCTGTAGAAAGGGATTAGGAGAGCTAAGAGAGGGCATGAAAAATCTTTGGCGGATAGGATCAAGGATAACCCCAAGACCTTTTATGCGTATGTGAGAAACATGAGAATGACGAGAACAAGGGTAGGTCCGATCAAGGACAGTAGTGGGAGACTGTGTATTGAGTCGGAAGAGATAGGGGAGGTCTTGAATGAGTACTTTTCTTCAGTATTTACAAACGAGAGGGACCGTATTGTTGAAGAGGAGAGTGTGAAACAGACTGGTAAGCTAGAAGAGATACTTGTTAGGAAGGAAGATGTGTTGGACATTTTGAACAACTTGAGGATAGACAAGTCCCCCGGGCCTGACGGAATATATCCTAGGATTATGTGGGAAGCGAGAGAGGAAATTGCAGAGCCGTTGGCAATGATCTTTTCCTCTTCACTGCCAACGGGGGTGGTACCAGAGGACTGGAGATTAGCGAATGTTGTGACCCTATTCAAAAAAGGGAATAGGGATAACCCCAGGAATTACAGGCCAGTTAGTCTTACTTCGGTGGTAGGCAAAGTAATGGAAAGGATACTGAGGGATAGGATTTATGAGTATCTGGAAAGACACTCCTTGATTAGGGACAGCCAGCATGGATTTGTGAAGGGTAGGTCTTGCCTTACAAGTCTTATTGAAGTCTTTGAGGAGGTGACCAAGCATGTGGATGAGGGTAGAGCAGTGGATGTAGTGTACATGGATTTTAGTAAGGCATTTGATAAGGTTCCCCATGGTAGGCTTATACAGAAAGTCAGGATGCATGGGATAGAGGGAAATTTGGCCAGTTGGATAGAGAACTGGCTAACCGGTCGAAGTCAGAGTGTGGTGGTAGATGGTAAATATTCAGCCTGGAGCCCAGTTACAAGTGGAGTTCCACAGGGATCAATTCTGGATCCTCTGCTGTTTGTAATTTATTAATGACTTGGAAGAGGGAGTTGAAGGGTGGGTCAGTAAATTTGCAGATGACACGAAGATTGGTGGAGTTGTGGATAGTGAGGAGGGCTGTTGTCGGCTGCAAAGGTATGATGCAGAGCTGGGCTGAGGAGTGGCAGATGGAGTTCAACCCTGTGAAGTGTGAGGTTGTCCATTTTGGAAGGACAAATAAGAATGCGGAATACAGGGTTAACGGTAGGGTTCTTAGTGAGGTGGAGGAGCAGAGGGAAATTGGGGTCTATGTTCATAGATCTTTGAAAGTTGCTACTCAGGTGGATAGAGCTTGTAAGAAGGCCTATGGTGTATTAGCGTTCATTAGCAGAGGGATTGAATTCAAGAGTTGTGAAGTGATGTTGCAGCTGTACAGGACCTTGGTTAGGCCACATTTGGAGTACTGTGTGCAGTTCTGGTCGCCTCACTTTAGGAAAGATGTGGAAGCTTTGGAGAGGGTGCAGAGAAGATTTACCAGGATGTTTCCTGGAATGGAGAATAGGTCATACAAGGATAGGTTGAGAGTGCTAGGCCTTTTCTCATTGGAGAAAAGTCCCACCCTGCCCTCTCGTACATGTGTTATCTAACTGCTTAATCGTTTCTAGTGAATACAGCCCACACCTCCCGCTGCTGCCAGTAACCTTTACAATGCTGATGAAACAATGCAAAACCTGCAGTACTGAAAATCATAAGGCTTCTAATGATACCAGTTACTAATTCACCGCTCCTTCTGATGCACAGCATTGGAAATACAATATTGGAGTCTGGAAAAAAATGAGCAGTTTAAAATAAAAACCCACCTAACCCTTCGCTGAGCTCCCCGCTCAGCACACTTTACTTACTGCCAGTAAACCTTAAAGCACTCGATCCCCACAATGCAATGAATTCTCACTTTCCACCAAAATCCCAGACATACTCACTTATTCACAAATGAAAAGTTTAATTGTAACTTCTTCTGCTCCCAGTAAGGGCAAAACCTCTTTGAAAGCTGCTCTGAAAGTCCAGTCTTCACAACAATGCTTCTGCTTTCACCGAAGATGATTACAGTCATACAGCACAAAAATAGCACCTTCGTTCCAACTCACCCATGCCAGCCAGATATCCTAAACTCATCTAATCCCATTTGGCCCATATCCCTCTAAACCCTTCTTATTCCAGATGCCTTTTAAATGTTGTAATTGTAGCAGTCTCCACCACTTTCTCTGGCAGCTCATTCCAAACATGCACTAACCGCTGTGTGAAAAAGTTGCCCCTCAGGTAAGTTTTAAATCTTTCCCCCCTCACGTGAAACTATGCCCTCTAGTTTTGTGGACTCCCCAAACTGGGGAAAAGATTTTGGCTATTCACTCTATCCATACCCCTTATAAACTTCTATAAGGTCACCCCTCAGCCTCTGCTGCTCCAAGAAATTATCCCTGGCCTATTCAATGTCTCCCTACAGCTCAAACCCTTCAGCTCTGCCAACATCCTTGTAATTATTTTCTGAACTCTTTCAAGTTTCACAACATTCTTCCATAGGAGGGCGACCAAAATTTCACACACTATTCCAAAAGTGGCCTAACCAATGTCCTGTGCAGCCGCAACATGACCTCCCAACTCCTGTACTCAATACTCTGACTGATAAAGGAAAGTGTACCAAATGCCTTCTTCACTATCCTGTCTTCCTGCAATTCCACTTTCAAGGAACTATGAACCTGCAAGGTCTCTTTGTTCAGCAGCACTCCCTATCAACTGTGTAAGTCCTGCCCTGATTTGCCTTACCAAAATGCAACAGCTCACATTTATCTAAATTAAACTCATTCTGCCACTCCTTTGGGCCACCAGCCCAACCTATCAATTCTAATTTATGTTTAGTTTAGATTCCCTACAGTGTGGAAACAGGTCCTTCAGCCCAACAAGTCCACACCGACCCTCCGAAGAGCATCCCACCCAAACCCATTCCCCTACATTTACCCCTGACTAATGTACCGAACACTACTGGCAATTTGGCATGGCTAATTCACCTAACCTACACATCTTTGGACATTGGGAGGAAACCATAGCACCCGGACTTTCTTTCCTTTCTCATCCCCAAAAAGCTGAAAATCTCCAACTCACACACACTCCCTCCACACTCACTTTGTTGAACCTAATCCCTGCTGTACCTCATCCTAAAGGGTCTGGTCCATGCTGATACACAGGCCCACACGCAGGAGGGAATCTAACTGAAACAGACAGAATACTGAACGGCCAGGACAGAGTGCTCGTGGGGAAGATGCTTCCATTGGTAGTAAAGGGAAGATCTTTTAGAACAAAGATAAGGAGAAACGTTTTCAGCCAGAGAGTGGTGAACATATGAAATTCACTGCTACAGATGGCTATGGAGGCCAGGTCACTGAGTATACTTAAGACGGAGATGGATAGGTTCTTGAGTATCAAAGGGGAACCGAGGTTTATGGGAAGAAAGTGGGAGAATGAGATTGAGAAACTTATCAGCCAGGATTTAATGGCGGAGCAGTCCCGATGGCTGAAAGGCCTAATTTCTGCTCCTGTGTTTTATGGTCTCTTACTGTCCTGGACTAGGAGTGAGAATTGGGAGCAGGAGGAGGCCATTTAACCTGTCGAGCCTGCACCAGCATTGAACAGATCATAAATGGATATGAACATGAATATATACATGTCAGTGAATAGACTGGAAATGTTTTCACTGGAGCAGAGGAGGTTGAGAGGTGACTTTATAGAGGATGACAAAATTATGAGGGATATAGATGAGGTGAACAGCAGATATCCTTTCCCTAGGGTGGGGGTTCAAGATTAGGGAGCAAATTTTGAAGGAGAGGAGAAAGATTTTAAAAAGACATCAGATGCACCATTTTGTTTCCCCCACAGAGAGGGGTTTGTGCATGGAATGAATGTCCAGAGCAACAGGTGGATACAGGTATAGTTAAAACATTTTTAAAACATTTGGATAAGCACATGAATGATGAATTTTAACTTAGATAAATGTAAGATGCTGAATTTTGGAAAAGTAAATCAGAGTAGGACCTATACACTTTATGGTAAGGTCCTGGGGATTGTTGCTGAACAAAGAGACCTTTGAGTGCAGGTTCATATTTCCTTGAAGATAGAGTCACAGGTAGATAGGATAGTGAAGGCAGCATATTGGTATTGGTATGCTTTCCTTTATTGGTTAGAGCATTAAGTAAAGGAGTTGGGAGGTGATGTTGCAGTTGTACAGGACATTGGTGAGGCCACGTTTGGAATATTGTATGCAACTCTGGTCTCCTTCCCATCAGAAGGATGTTGTAAAACTTGAAAGGGTTCAGAAAAGATTTACCAGGATGTTGCGAAGTTTGAAAGATTTATGCACTCGGGTGAAGCTGCATAGGCTGGGACTGTTTTCTCTGGAGCATCAGAGGCTGAGGGGTGACTTTACAGAGGGGCATGGTTGGGTAAATAGGCAAAGTCTTCTCCCTGGGGTGGGGGAGTCCAGAACTAGAGAGCATAGGTTTAGGGTGAGGAGGGAAAAGACATAAAAGGGACCTCCAAGGGGCAGCTTTTTCCACACAGAGAGTGGTGTGTATATGGAATGATCAGTCAGAGGAAGTGGTGAAGGCTGGTATAATTACACAGTTTAAAAGGCATCTGGATTTAGGAAAGATTTAGAAGGATATGGGCCAAGTGCTGGCAAATAGCACGAGATTGGAATAACTGGTCAGCATGGACAAGTTGGACCAAAGGGTCTGTTTCTGTGCTGCACATCTCCAACAGGAAAGATTCAGAGGGATATGGGCTAAACATAGAGTGGGACTAGTTTATTTTGAGAAGATAGTCAGCGTGGACTAATTGGACTGAAGGTTCTGTTTTTGTAACTGATCTTTATTGATCTTAAAACCATTTTCCTGCCTTCCCCCATTACCATCCACTTCATTGTTGTTCAAAAATCAGATTAACTCAGCCTTCAATATATTCAATGACCCCCTAATTTCAGGAAGACATCCCCACTTCTCAACTCAATTCCTCTTGCTAATATACCACTTGCCTTGCTCACTGTTTGTTGCACCTGTGTGACAACTGGCACTGACTGGTGTAGAAGGATGCTGAGGCCCTTTTGTACATCCACACATCATTCCTGTTGAAAGTCTCCTGCCCGAAATGTCAATTCTCCTGTGCTTTTCAATTGAGACACAGGCCTGGACTAACTTTCATGAGTCCGACCCCTCCCTGGATTCACTCCGTTTCCCTTCCGTTCCTGCAAATCAACAGCGAACCCCGGAATGGAAAAGGGGTTGAGAAAAGAGAGTGCTGTACTCACAGATGTTGGAGAGAGGAAGAAAATTGCAGTCTGGGGTGAAGCTCAACCTGAATTTAGACAGAGAGAGGGGCAACGCCATCTTCAAAAGCTCATGGTCCAACTTCCGCATCCAGACTATGGGTTTGCTGCGATTGGCAGGAGGACCAATCTCCATCCGGTCCTCCAGTGCGTCCCATTGGTCCATCAAAACAAGGTCTTGGGACGCTGTCGTTTGTAATAGGGCCATGCGCAGTGTTTTACTGACACCCGCGAGCATGCGTAGTGGTTGCTGACACCGAGTAGCATGCGCAGTATGGAGATGCTGGTTATGACTGACAGATTTTCAAAGGTAAAAATCACACATAGAGCTAACAAAGGAGCAAGAGATTTCAGCAGCTGCTGCACTGTTGGTATTGCACAAGGGAAAACCAGCACTCTCAGTAATGGCACATACTCAAGCCAGGGCCTTGGATCAGAGGTAAGGTCACGGGAACCATAAGAAATAGGAACAGGAGAAGGCCATTGGGCCTGCTCCTCCATTCAGTAGGATCGTGGCTGATCTGACATTCCCCACATCCACTTTCCTGCCCTTTCCCTGTAACCGTTGATCCCCCGAACGAACACGAATCCAACAGGTTTGTATGGAACCACTAGCTTTCGAAGCGCTGTTTCTTCATCGGGTGGTAGTGGAGCAGAATGATTAGACATAGACTTTATAGCAACAGGATTACAGTGTCATGGAATGTAATGTTAAACAAATTGAGCTTACGTCTTTTAGAATGATCATGCTAGTTTCGGTTCCTTCATATGTAAATCCCAGAACTTTTTTAAAGTTACATTCTCAAGATAGCTTTTAACAATAGATGTCATCTCAGCTCAAGTAATACATTGAAGATGCACAGTTAAAGTCTGTGTCCCAATGTTAGGTCAGATTGATTCTATGTGTGTATGTGGGGAGGTGTGAATGTGTGTGAGTGTAATGGGGTATAAGTCTGTGAGAGGGTGCGCGCGCGTGTGTGAGCATATGAGCGAGCGCATGTGTATGATAGAGGATCTGCATGAGTGTGTTGGTCTGGAGGAGCGCGCGTGTGTGTGTGTCTGAGAGAGTGTATAGTGTAGTGGAGTTCCCTGTAGTGTGACATGAACCCAAGGTCACCGAACTTGGCTATCAGACTCTGCTCGGCCACTTTCATTTTTGCCTGTCCTGAAGTCTGCCTTGCAGGATGGTCACCCGAAGGTCCGAGGCTGAATGTCCCGGACGCTGAAGTGTTCCCCGACTGGGAGGGAACGCTCCTGGCTGGTGATTGTTGTGCAGTGTCCATTCATCCGCTGCTGTCGCCTCTGCTTGGTCTCGCCAATATACCATGCCTCAGGGCATCATTGCTTGCAGTGTATGAGATAAACAATGCTGGCTGAGTCACATGAGTACTTGGCAAACTCATTGGGTGTGGTATCTCCATATGTAATGATGGTAAACTCTGACACATTTTGCAGCATCTGCCATGACAGGGTTGTATCATGTTGCCTTAAGGCCAGGCAGTTTGCTGCAAACAATGATCTGTTTAAGGTTTGGTTGTTTGAAGGTGAGAAGTGGAGGAAGTCTCGGTGAGGTGCTCATCCTGATCGATGATGTGTTGCAGGCTGCGAAGAATGTGGCGTAGTTTTTCGGCTCCCAAGAAGTACTGGACAACAAAGGGTACCATTTTGGTTGCAGCTCGTGTCTGTCTCCCAAGGAGGTCATTACAGTTTCTCGCTGTGGCACATTGGAACCGGCATGTGTCCAAGAATGAGACAGATACTAAAGAGTAGTTCACAGTGAGTGTGATGGTGGGATGAAATTTGTTGATATCACTGTCATCGTTTCAGTGACTCCTCACCATGGGTCGGGAGGAAGAAATGTCGTCAATATACGATTAGATGACTTAGTGTGGAAACAGGCCCTCTGGCCCAACAAGTCCACACCGACCCTCCGAAGAGCAAGCCACCCAGACCCATTCCCCTACATTTATCCCTTCACCTAGCACTACGGGCAATTTACCGGGTGCTCCGGTTTCCTCCCACAGTCCAAAGATGTGCAGGTTCGGTGAATTGGCTATGCTAAATTGCCCATAGTGTTAGGTGCCTGTCGTGCTCCTGGTCAGTTGCTTGGACACTTCCTTGCAGTAGTCCATTCTATTCTGAATGGTAGACTCCCTACAGTGTGCAAGCAGGCCATTCAGCCCATCAAGTCCACACTGATCACTCCGAAGAGCATGCCACACAGACCCCACCCCTATCCACCCTATCAGGTTGTTTCTGCTAGTGGCTGAGACTAGGCCTCAAGATTAAGGAGAGGAGATTTAGGACAGAGATGAAGGGGAACTGCTTTCCCCAAACAGTAGTGAATCTATGGAATCCTCTGCCGTAAGGAAGCAGTAGAGTCAGCATCATTAAGTATGTTAAAGACACAGTTGGGTGGGTTTTTGCAGGATAGGGGAATTAAAGGTCATCGAGATAATGCAGGTAGAAGGAGCATAGCTTAGTCCTTCTATTTCTGTGAAACTATAACCCTGCACTTCCCATGGCTAACAGACCTAACCTGCACATTCTTGGACACAATGGGAAATTTAGCATGGCCAATCCAAATCAAGGTGAACAATGTAGTGATGTGGAAACTAAACGTCAGAGAACAATAGAAAGGGACAAGGAGAATAAATGTAACAGCAATCAAAGCTAGATTCTAAAGATCACAAAAAATATAACTAAAAGGTCAGTATCTAAATGTGTGCTGCATCGTAACAAAAGTGAATGAATCCGCTGCACAGGTTGAAGACAATAATTATGATCTGAGACTCCTTACAGAGTATGGCTTTAGGATTACAAGGATTGCGTCCTGAATATCGAGGCGGGCATGTAGTATTCGAGTCGAATGGGAAGGTCTGTAAAGGTAGAGGGTTGGCACTGCTAATTAAAACACTGATCACAGAGTAGTCTGGTGTAAGCTCGGATTTCAGGTCCTGATTTCTCTGTCCTCTGTTGATCTCCCTGTTCCCACAGTTAGATGTCATCTGTTCTCAGATCTGCTGGTTTTCTGCTGATGATTTGACCCCATTTTGCACCTTTTCAAACAATAAAATGATCAGTCAATTAAGGCCCAACCCATAATCTCCTAGATGTCAATCATCCAGACAGAGAGGGTCATCATTGCAGGGAACAAAACAAGAAAAATGAACCAAAATTAGAAATAAATAGGTGCTTGTGCTTAATGTTTGTTCATTAGGAGGTAAACCAGAAATATGGGTCTCCCAGGGTTCTTATAGTGCTCTATTTGAGGAATTCTCTCTCCCTTACATCTAACTATTAGTACCCAGCTATGACTTATAATAATATTTACATCAACAGAAATAAAGCATCTGTTATCAAATAGACAGATATACAGCACGGAAATAGACTTTTCTCTCTCTCATGCACGTGTATACAGATATAAGTCTATGGGGTGTATTTGTATTTGCAGAATTATATTGCAGATACATTCAATTTTGCTCAAAAATGCACAATCTGTAGGCAGTCAATACATGTGATATTTTGTAAATTCCACTTTGAAATACAATCGGTCTCACTTAAAATTGCAGCTTCAAGGCTTTACATCGTCTGTTCTTTCATGTTGGCTCCGGCACATTCCGCTTCCTTTCCCCCCCCTCCCCACCCCTGCACTGAGCCATTGATGCTTCCATCATTTATAAAATCAAGAGAGGTATGGATAGGCTAAATAGAAAAGGCCTTTTCTCTGGGAGAACAGAACTAGAGGATAGTAGGTTTAGGGTGAGGTTGGGGTGGAGAGGCGGGGGGAGATTTAAAAGGAATCTAAGGGGCAATTCATGCAGAAGATGATGCGTTTAAGGGAAGAGCTGCCAGAGCAAGTGATGGATGCTGATATAATTATGACATTTAAAAGGCAGCTGGATGGTTATATGAATAGGAAAGGTTTAGAGGGATCTGGGCCAAATACTGGCAAATGAGAGTAGATTCAGGTATATTTTGTCAGCATGGAACAGTTGGACCAAAGGGCTTGTTTCTGTGCTGTTTTTTTCTTTATGACTCTAGCATGCCATTAACCTTTGCTACGTCAGTTTGTTCAGTTTCGCTGTGGTGTCGGTGTCATTGCCTTGATGTCTCTTTCCAACCCCCCCCCCCCCCCCACCACCCACTCACACAGATTCTGGTTGTCGGTCAAGAACCTGCCTTTCAGGTTCATCCTGAATTTACACGCTATATTTTTGCTTCCTAAAATCAGACCTGCTCACTCTCAGCAGTATCCCAATGTTGTGGAAGATATTAATTTTCAGGTGGAGTTATCCAAAATTCAAAGAGATGTCAGTCTTGACTGTTTTGCTTTTCTGTCCCTGCCAGATCCTGAATCAGCACTTTCAGGAGAATTAGTTAGAATGGAGTGAGAATAGAGGAAGAGAGAGAGTGAGAGTGGGATGTTGCTTTCAATTTTGTGGATTAACAAAAGAAAAGAATGTTCCACAGAAAGTAGAATTGCTTGTTCTGAATTTTTACCCTGGACTGATAGTGATAACTTTTGTAATCTCTTTGTACAGAATATTTGACGTTCTCAAGATGGAAGTTTCAAAATCAACAGATGAAGGGCTTATGCCCAAAACATTGACTCTCCTGCTCCTCTGATGCTGTCTGACCTGCAGTTTTCGTCTCTGACTCTCCACATTTGTCATTCACTGAATCCACCGGGACTGCAACGATTTTCAACTATGATCCAATAGGTTCCTGTTTCAGTGTGTGTTCAGCATCAGTGGGACCGGATGAGAGACCCTACTATTGCAGTAAAATAGTTATACGGCCTGGAAAGAGGAATTGAAGGCAGGGAGGGGAGGTACACACGTTTGTGTGCGGCTGAAGCTTCGGGCATAGAGAAACCATGAAAGTGTGGCAACTGTGGGAAAGGCTTCAGTGTCTTCCGTCTGCCCTGGTGACTCTTCGGCACAGTCACACCAGGGAGAAGCCATTCTCCTGTCTTGTGTGGGAAGGCCTTCAGTGATTCCTCCGCCCTGCTGAGGCACCAGCGGGTCCACACAGGGGAGAGGCCCTTCAGCTGATCAAAGTGTAGGAAGGTGTTCACTCATTCCTCCCACCTCTTGATCCAATGGCAAGTCCACACCAATGAGAAACCCTTCCTCTACCCCAAGTTCGGGAAGGCCCACCGGCTGGTCCACACCAGCGAGAGGCCGTTCACCTGCCCTGTGTGCGGGAAGGGCTTTACCCGCTCCTCCAACCTGCCAAAGCACTGGCAGGTCCACACTGGGAAGAGGCCTTTCAGCTGCCCTGAGTGTGAGAAGGGCTTTACCCAGGCCTCCCACCTGCTGACACACCGGTGGGTCCACACTGGGGATAGGCTGTTGGCCTACCTAGAGTGCGGGAAGGACTTTGCTGTCTCCTCCACCCTGCTAACCCACCAGGTGAGTCCACACTGGGGAGAGGCCATTTGCCTGCCCCGAGTGTGGACAGAGGTTCACGATGTCCTGCAGCTTGAACAAGCACCAGCGGAGGCACCAGGGCTCCCAACAATCAAATTCTGCTGGTGATGCTGTTGTGGATCACTCCCAGGACGGAACTTCCTACCTTTTCTGATACTGGGGGTAGTGGGAGAGTTGGTGGGCCTTTTTGTTTTCTGCTGGACTGCAACCCAACCCCAATATGCATGGGGGTGGGAGTGGGGCATGGTGGCTCAGTAGTTAGCACTGCTGCCTCACAGCACCAGGGACCTGGATTTGATTCCATCCTGAGGGTGACTGTCTGTGTGGAGTTTGCATGTTCTCCCCTGTGTCTGCATGGGTTTCCTCCGGGTGCTCCAGTTTCTTCCCACAGTCCAAAATTGTGCAGGTTCGGGTGTATTGGCCAAGTTAAATTGTCCCATCGCGTTCAGGGATGCATAGGTGTGATGCATTAGTCAGGGATGAGTGTAGAGTAATAGGGTAGGAGAATGGGTGAGTTACTCTTCAGAAGGTTAGTCTGAACTTGTTGGGCCGAAGTGCCTGTTTCCACACTGTAGGGATTCTACGATTCTATGAACTTTGCTTCCAGTGGGCGCTGCTGCGCATTGAGCCCAGAGCTGCACGTTCCCACTGAAATGATCTGCACAAACCTAAGACCGGAAGACCATTGGAGCAGAAGGTAAGCCATTTTGACCCATCGAATCTGCTCCACCATTTGTTAGAGACAATAAAAACTGTAGATGCTGGAATCTAAAGTAGACAAGTAGGAGGCTAGGTATAACAAGGCAGGCAGCACCAGGAGGTGGAGGAATCAGCATTTCAGGTATTAACCCTTAGGACTGAAGAAGGGTTCTACCCAAAATATTGACTTCTCCATCAGAAACAATTTATCAGGATGTTGTAAGAACTAGAGGGCATAGGTTTAGGGTGTGAGGGGGGAAAAGATTTAAAAGGGACTTAAAGGGCAAACTTTTCACGCAGAGTGTGTTGCATGTATGGAATAAGCTGCCAGAGGAAGTGGAGGAGGCTGGTAGAACTACAGCATTTGGTTTGGGACATGAATAGAAAGGGTTTAGAGGGATTTGGGCCAAGTGTTGCAAATGGGACTAGATTAATTTAGAATATCTGGTCAGCATGGATGAATTGGACCGAAAGATCTGTTTCCATGCTGTTTCCAAGTAACTGTTAATTATTCAATCTTGTTGAGTTCACCTCCTGAAAGGTTTCAAATGAATCTCTCCAAGTGATATGATTCAAATATACCAAGTTGGATAAAGTATCCCATCAAGTTCAATATGAATGCACAGTTGAAGTCAGACGTCACACCACACCAGGTTACAGTGCAACAGGTTTATTTAAAATCTCAAGCTTTAGGAGCATTGGTCCTTCATCACTTCACCTGATGAAGGAACAGTGCTCCAAAAGCTAAGAGTTCAAATCAATCTGTTGGGATTCTCACTTGGTGTCGTGTGACTTCTGACCTTGTCCACCCCAATCCAACACCAGCACCTCCGCAGCAGCGTTGACGAATGAGATCAGATTTTATTCAGCATGATTTAGTGAGATGTTCGTGTGGACATCCTTATGCCCGAAGTATCGATTCTCCTGCTCCTTGAGTGCTGCCTGACCTGCTGTGCTTTTCCAACACCACACACTCGACTCTCATGCCCCTCTCATGATTTTCAGCCTCTTCCTCAAATCCATGTAAATCTTTTCTCAACCTTTTCAAGTTTTACAACATCCTTCCTGGAGATACAATTTGCAGGCGTACAGTGTTATGGACCAAGCCGGACTCCCTCAAAATATTCTAAGGTAGCCCACACCATAAACATTCCTGATGAAGAGTTTATGCTTGAACCATCAATTCCCCCACTTCTCGGATGCTTTCTGACCAGCTGTGCTTTTCCGGCAACACACTCTTCAACCCTGAGGTGTTTTAGGTCGAGGTATCCCAGCTGTGATGCAGCTGGTGAAACCACTTGGCTTACAGTAAAACAAAAACTTACACACCACTAAACAAACACAAGCAAAAGAAAACAGAATTTAGAATAGCAGCCGTTTGAAAATCCGACCATCGCGATCTCCCTGCAACTTAAGAAAGGAGCTGTTCTGATTTCATGCAACATTCTCATAAACACACCCCTTTGGCAAAAAGAAAAGTTCAAACACGCGTTCTTACAGAAGAAATGTTAGAGACAGAGTCAGCCAGAAACATCTGTTGAATCAGGAAACTTCTCTTCCTGCAGCAGCTTCGGACAGACTGCTTGCGAAAACCCAAACCCAAACCAGGGGAAAAAAAAATTGGGACAACTGCCCTTTCATTGTAGAAGGGTTTTAGAAAAAAAAAATGTTAAACCCTTTTCCCTGATTGTTGCCTTAGTCAGTATGTTAGCTATTTGCGAAATCCTTAATCCTAGACGAATGGGAAGCTCTGCCTTTTACAACCCCTCCTGAAAATAAACCAAGAACAACATAATCTTCTTAAAGGAGCAGCATCACAACAGACAGCACCTGAACTGAAACATTTGTATCAAAAGGCTGTACAGTTAGCAGGAGAAGAAAACAGGTTTTCAATTTCACCAATTTAAATTAGCATTCCTGAGAGGAATCGGAGGAGACATCCCTGACAGAAGGTAGCACAGAATATTCCGGAAGACACTTAACCTGGCTGTAATCTGAGATATTAAATTCTATTTTGTGTTATCTGAGTGGGACATGTATTGATTGGAACAGCATACCAGAAGAATCTTGATTTATTCCAGAATACTCAGTAGTTAGGAAGGATTTATTCAGTTTGTTAGTAGTTTCATTCATTTTGTTTACCGTGAGAGTTGGTTAAATAAATTGCTGATTGTTGATTTTAAAGTGTCAGGGGTTTACTTTGAATACTACAGCAGGTTACACCACTTATCACACTGACTTTACAGATTAAAGGGCAACGTGCCACTCTTTGGACGTTTCAGTTTGAGATGTTTGGGGTTGGGGTTCAGCCTTCGCTTTATAACAGTATTGACAACATTATCTTGAATGCAATGGAGTCAACCAGCCTCTCGCTCTGGTTGTGGGTGAATCGCCTTAATTTGGCTCCTGACTCAAAAACCACAGAGAATCAACTGCTGAAATAATGATTTACACTTTATTGCTCGTAGCAACCAAAAATAAAACCCCTCAAGTTTGTTCAGCCTCACCCCCCAGACTTGGCTATCATCCAATTGATGGCAGTACGTAACTGGTTTTCCACCGACAGTGCCCAGGGGTTCTCTGGAAGTGTCCAGGGGTTCGATGCAGTATTGTTCTTCTAAGTACTGCTGCTGCTGCATTGATCTGGAGTTGAATTCTGGTGGCGGTTCCTCAATTTCAAATTTGTGGTGTGACTTTTTTTAGACTCTAACATCACCTCACATTGCTGGAGACCTCAGGTCTGTTGCTTACCTTCTTATCTTGAGGGTTAGCTCTCTGTTTGAAACAGCCTGCCCTGCAATTAACCCCTTTATGTCAGGGCTTTCCTTCTACAGACAGACTTAAGTGTCCTTTTGTCACACGGTTATTAAACAACATTATCTTGCCTGTCCTAGGAAACAACTTATTGTGTTGCCTCCTCCTTCCCAGAGGTGGTTAACTAGGCCATTTATCATGTTGAATCTACTCTGCCATTCAATCATGGCTGATATGTTTCTCAACCCCATTCTCCCTGTAACCTTTAAGCCCCTTGATACTAAAGAATGATTGAATGGTGGAGCAGATTCAATGGGCTGAATGGCCTAATTTCTGCTCCTGTGGTGTCACAGTTTCTCATCGGCCCTTTCATTTCTTGGTCCAGAAAGAATTACTGTTGACTCATGAAGTTGGGGAAGTTCTGGAGTTTACAGGTCCACACCACGCTCCTCTCTGCCTCCTCCAAGAATAATGATTCCTTCTGAGATACTGGCAGTTCTTGAGATCCCTGGATACAATCGGTGTGTCTGGAAGTCTCTGCTGCTACCCTGGAACAGAAGGATTATGGAGGCAAAATTCAGAAATCCGAAGTTCAAAGAGACTTGGAACTTCTACTCCAGGATTCTCTCAAGGTAAACTTATAGGTTGAGTCAGTAGTTAGGAAGGCAAATGCAACAATGGCATTTATTTTGACAAGACTTGAATATAAAAGCAGGGAGGTACTTCTGAGGGTCTATAAGGTTCCGGTCAGGCCACAATTGGAGTACTGTACACAGTTTTGGGCCATATCTCAGGACAGATGTACTGGCCCTGGAACATGTTCAGAGGAGGTTGATGAGAAAGGTGCCAGGATTGAAAAGCTTAACATACGAAGAACATTTGAGGACTCTGGGTCTACACTCAATGGAGTTTAGAAGATGACGAGGGAAATAATTGAAACCTACAGAATACTGAACAGCTTAGACAGAGTGGATGTTGGGAAGATGTTTCCATTGGTAGGAGAAACTAGCACCTGAGGGCTCAGCCTTCAAGTAAAGGAAAGATCTTTTAGAACGGAGAGAAGGACAAACTTCAGCCAGAGAATGGTGAATCTATGGAATTCACTGCCCCAGAAGGCTGTGGAGGCCAGATCATTGAGTACATTTAAGATGGGGATAACTAGGTTCTTGAGTATCAAGTGGATCAAAGGTTACGGGGATAATGGGGTTGAGAAACCTATCAGCCATGATTGAATGGTGGAGCAGACTCAATGGGCTGAATGGCATAATTTCTGCTCCTCTCATCTGATGATATGCTGATGTGTGGAGGGGTGAGAATGGGGGAAAAGAGATAAAGAGGAGGATACAATTAAGGTAAAGCTGGATACAGATACATAGGAAATACAAGAATTGTATGATAAATTTCAGAACGTACAGGAGCACTGGCATACAGAGGCATCTGGGCATATAGATCCCCAAAAGTGGCAATACTGGCAGGTATGGTGGTCAAGAAGGCACACAGCATGCTTGCCTTCCTTGAGTATAAGAGTCAGTGTGTTATATTACAGTTATTTATTCCAGTCACATTCGGAATATTGCGTGCAGTTCTGGTCGCCACACTACCAGAAGGACATGGATGCTCTGGGGAGAGGGTAGAGAAGGTTCACTAGATCATTGCCTGGTCTTGAGGTCTTGTTACGAGAAGAGATGGGATAAACCTGGATTATTTTCACTGTAAAGATGTACGCTGAGGGGTGACCTCGACAAAATGATGAGACACACAGATTGGCTGGACAGGGGCGGCATGGTGGCTCAATCATTAGTATTGATGCCTCACAGTGCCAGGGAAACTAGTTCGATGTCAGTCTCGGGTGACTGTCTGTGTGGAGTTTGCACATTCTCCCTGTGTCGATATGGGTTTCCTCCGGTTTCCTCTCACAATCCAAATGTGTAGGTTAGGGTGGAGTGGCTATGCTAAATTACCCAGTGCCCAGGGATCAGCAGGTTAAGCTGGATTATCCGTGCTTAAACTGCCCCACAGTGTTCAGGAATGTATAGGTTAGGTACATTAGTCAGGGGTAAATGTCGAGTAATAGGGGTAGGGGAATGGGTCTGTGTGGATTATTTTTTGGAGGTTTGGTGTAGACTTGTTGGGCCAGATAGTCTGTTAGATAGTCAGAGGCTTTTTCTCCCCCCCCAGGGTAGAAAAGTTAACTACAAGAGGGCACAGGATCAAGGTGAGATAGGGACAGTCTAGGGGAGAATTGGAAGGGAAGATTTTTCACACAGTTAGATGGTGGATGCCTGGAACGCATTGCCAGTGGGTGTAGTGGTAAGAGGCACCTTAGCAACATTGAAGGTGTACCTGGATAGACACGTGAATGGGAGGTGTATACAGGGACAGAATCCATGCATGGGCAATAAATATCAGGTCTAAGTTAGGATTAAAAATTGGCACAGGCTTGGGCGGGGAGAGGGTAGGGGGTAAAGTGAACTTTTGAAAAGCGGGGGATACCTGTATGCTGATGAAGGGGTGGGTGGAGGCTCAGGTGGAGTGTAAACACTGACAGAGGCCAATTGGACCGACTGTGCTGGAGACTCAATGGGACAGAGACAAATGTATCTATTTGAGATCTACCTGCACTTCATCTGCTTCTGTGGACTGTTTCCGTAGGGAAGGTGTAGTCCTGGGCTCAGAGAGCACCAGGCCCCACTGGAAGTAAAGTGGGTGAGAGAGCGGCCAGTCCAACATAAAGGAACACCTTGCCCTTCCCACTTCACCCATAAACAGGGTTCAAGACGTGACTCTCAGCAGCGGTAACAGCAGAATCCAACCCGAAGCCCTGCACCATTTCACTTGTGAAGTTGCTGGTGTCTCCGCAAGTTGCATGACTGGGTGAAGCCTTTGCCTTCACACTGGGCAGGTGAATGGTGTGGATGCGGTGGTGTTTGCGCAGGGTGGAGGAATCGCAGAAATCATTGCTGCACATGGAGCAGGTGAATGGCTTCTCCCTGTAGTGGACGCGGAAGCGGAGCAGCAGGTGGTATGACCGTGTAAAGTCCTTCCTGCAGGCGGAGCAGGCAAACGGTTTCTCCCCAGTGTGGATCCGCTGGTGCAACAGCAGGTGGTGCGACTGAGTGACGTCCTGCCTGCACACAGGGCAGATGAACGGTTTCTCGCCAGTGTGGACCCGCTGGTGGACCAGGAGGTGATGCGACTGAGTGAAGCCTTTCCCACACTGAGTACAGGTGAACGGCTGCTACCCAGTGTGTAAACACCGATGAATCTCCAGCGCAGATGGCAAAGGGAAACCATTCCCACACTCCCCACATTTCCACGGTTTCTCCATGGTGCAGGTGCCCTCGTCTGTCTCAGACCTTAACAATCAGTTGAAAATTTGCTCAAGCTTACAGCACGTGTGTGGTGTTACTGGTGAACCCGCTGGTAATTGGAACACTCTCATTCAGTCTGTAAAGCTTGTTCCAGTCACAACTCGGGTGTGTGAGACTGAGTTTCCAGTCACACTGATGTTTAAATCCCAACGAAGCAGACAGACCTTCTCCCCTTTGTTTTCAAGGCCATCAATATTCACGTCCTCATGAATCGAGTGACTGTCAGAGTTTGACGTGATATTTGGTCTGAGATTTCTGTCGCCAAATTCTTTTCTTGTAATATTCCTGTGAAAAGGTCATCACAGTCAGTTCATGATAGAAAATCTGAACGCAATTGTAGTCACTGTGGAACATTCTTTCCTCTCTTAATCCCAGAGATCTTTGTGTAGATCTATATGTAACTGTAAACTAGCAGGGTAATGAGGCAGACTGCATACCTTCACGAAGAATTCACATGGACTCAAGCTGCTGCATGGACCTCTATAGTGCAGCATTGACGCTCTTACTGAAGATATACAATATGCTGCAGTATGATATTACAAGCCTAGAAACAACTGGGTAGATTAGATTAGATTACTTACAGTGTGGAAACAGGCCCTTCGGCCCAACAAGTCCACACCGACCCTGCGAAGAGCAACCCACCCAGACCCATTCCCCTACATTTACCCCTTCACCTAACACTATGGGCAATTTAGCATGGCCAATTCACCTAACCCGCACATCTTTAGACCGTGGGAGGAAATCCACGCAGACACGGGGAGAATGTGCAAACTCCACACAGACAGTTGCCCGATGGGGGATTTGCACCCGGGTGTCTGGCGCTGTGAGGCAGCAAGTGCTAACCACTGTGCCACCGTGCCACCCGTGCAGCAAAAGAAACTAATATTGCAGGAGCGGAATGTACAGGTGCAAAAAAAACAACAAAAAAAAGAGTTTAATATTAAAAGCTTTATATTAAATGTCCTAGCTGTTTTCTTTGGAATTTTTTCCAGTATAGCAAATTGGAAGACTTGTTGATTTTGCGGTCTTTTGAATAGACTATAAATTACATTAGGTAAAATTGTAAATTTATTAAACTGTAAATTAACCAGTTGATTGGGCAGTTGGCTTGTCCAGTTTTTAAACAACATTCTAATGGGTTACTTCTGTGTTCAAATGCCGTTAAAACTCCATGAAAAACTCCACAAAATCCTACTACGGTGGTACATGAATACTCAGTCTCGACATATGATACATGACAATCCCAGAGTCTGAAATGTGCCACAGATGCAGATCTAGTAAAGGATCTATGTAAGAGATCTTAAATCATATTTTTTCCTCTTATACAAAAATTAACCAAACCATTTAAATACAAGTGTTCACATAGAATTCTGCACTAAACTATTATAAATAAGAAATAATGTTATAAAGTACTGTTGTACTGACAGTTCAAGATTGTGAACCTCAGATACAAAATCAGTTACAAAAGAAGAGATTAACAACCATTGAGGAATTAAAGTAAATGCATACTGATTAGAATTCTATACAGTTTAGAAATTGCACTTTTAGTTTGAAAATGCAAGCTGCACATTTACATTGTACTCCATGTACAATAAAACCAACTCAGATTATAAAAGCCAATCTCCTCAGTGACACTCATATTTCTGCTGGGTTTTAATTGTGGATCATTTTACTTATTTGTAAAAAAATATCCAGCAAACCTCAGCAAAAAGAAGTTTATTAAAAATAATAAATTCCATAATGAATGCTACATATCGGGAGTTTATTCCTGCCAACAATTCAAGTACAGTGCTATATTTAAGTGATCAGATTTGTTTCTCTCCAATTTAACATTTAAGAGGCTCAAAAAGTGATGCTACCTGTTCTACAGAAATATTGCTATCACATTAATAAATTCAAATTAAACTCCTATATTCATTTCAATTATCACACATGCAATCCAAATCGCACTTGAAGTGCTTGCTGGTAGCACAGTAATATTTTAAATAGATTTTTGTGATAATAAGTGGCAAATATAAAAGATAAAGCTGCCATAGTCCTATTGGATCATAGAGCTGTTCTCTCATTAAAGAGAGAGAGAGAGATGTAAGTGGTTGAACCAGAGGGTCGCCACACTTCAAACAAGGGGAGAGGTTGAGAGGAAGAGTTCTTCATAGTAATTTCAGCTGGTGTGGGAACTGAACCCATGCTGCTGGCATATTTCTACATCTCAAACAAGTTGTCCACCCAATTGAGCTACTGCAATTGCATTCCAAACTTCATTTATCAGTTCCCAGAAACATTTCTAAGAGAGGTGCATACCTCCCAAACCATCTTCTAGTCTGCATACCATTTTTATTAGATCAAATAATGAAAAATCAACTATGCTAGATTAATGCAGATTAAGATAGGCCAGAGTTATCAGTCAGTAATATGAAAATTCTTAATTTAATAATACTCAGATACTTTTGCTTTAAGTCACTTGTCTAGCTCAATTCACTATATATTCACAACTTAAACCATTTTTCAGAGCTGGACAGCTCTCTGAACAGGAAGCACAGGACTACTTGGCATGCAGACTTGTATCAAACTCTTACATTTTATACTCAGCACAAAGCATTTACACTTGGCATGGATTGGCCTTTCACCCTGGCGTAACATGATTAGAAGGATTAGTTCTATCCTTCACTGCAAGTTTGCTCAACCCGCAATTGAAATTGGAAATAGGTTTTTAAAAAGTTGTTTACATTCAGTCTACTGAAGCCAGATTTAAATTCTTAGCCCTTAATGTGGTAGTCACAGTGTTTTACATTAGTGGCACCTACAGAATTTGTTCACCAACTTGAAAAGCCAATCTACCAATCACATTTCGATTTCAGTACGGTCCAACAACAAGTCTCAGGAACTAGAAAGGTTAAGCATGATCCAGAAAGTTGAAATACCTGTTGTGGAGTCTGCAATATGAAAAATTAATGCTGGTTCAAAACATCTTACTCTTTCCAAACAAAAAACAAATTTTTTTAAGAACCAAGCTTACTAAAGGTTTCTTCAAATGTATGGCATTTAAAACTATAAATGACAACTTAAGTAAATTAAGTTAACTAAATCTGGTCACTAAAACTTTATTCTCACTCTTTTCAACCACCTTTTGCCCCAAGCAATACCAACCCTCACATGAATAGCTTTCAAAATCTATAATAGCACAATGTCAAAAACAGTGAGACCGTCAAAGTTGTAGGACATCTGTTATATAGTGATATGAAAGGAATCCTGCATCCACTGGTTTCGTGAATTGAGTGTTTTAGGCACTGCAAGATGTGTCTCTAAGTTGTCAGCCTTCCCGTTTTCCACAACACTTTGTTCCTGAAAATACTGCAAACCAGACAAGGTCTTTTCAGAAGTTGGACCATGAACTTCTGAATTTGCTGCTGCTCTTCCTCTCTCTCTGAATGAAGATTGATCTTCACCCAGACTGCAACTTTCTTCCTCTGTCCAAATATTTGTGAGCACAGCCCTTTTTTTGAAGGATGGCATGTTTCCTGATCATCACAATTAAAGGGATGTCTTCCCCCTGATATGCAAAGGGACAGTCAGTCAGGGGAGGGCAGGGTCACGCCTTGTGTTGTTGTGTGGAATCTATGACAACTGCAACAATTCATCCCAACTCCTGTATTCAATGCCCTGATTGATTAAAGCAAGCACGCTGTAAGTCTTCTTCACTGTCCTGTCTACCAATGACTCTACTTTCTAGTAGCTATGAACCTGCACCCCTACATCTCTTGGTTTGAAATACTGCATTTGAAACAGATTTGCTGCTTGTCGGCAGATGTTATTATTTGGTGCTTATTCTAATTCGGTATCTTATGACTGATGAAGGCCAGTGTGCCAAAAAACTTCTACCTGTGACTCCACTTTCAAAGCACTGTGAACCTGTACTCCAAGATCCCTCTGTTCCACTACACTCCTTAAGGTCCTACCATTCACCATGAAATTCCTACCTTGATTTGACTATACAAATGTAAGACCTCACACTTAGAACATAGAACATAGAACATAGAAGAATACAGCGCAGTACAGGCCCTTGGGCCCTCGATGTTGCGCCGATCCAAGCCCACCTAAAACTACACTAACCCACTATCCTCCATATACCTATCCAATGCCCTCTTAAATGCCCATAAAGAGGGAGAGTCCACCACTGTTACTGGCAGGGCATTCCATGAACTAACGACTCGCTGAGTGAAGAACCTACCCCTAACATCAGTCCTATATCTACCCCCCCTTAATTTAAAGCTATGCCCCCTTGTAATACCCGACTCAATACGCGGGAAAAGGTTCATACTGTCGACCCTATCTAACCCCCTAATCATCTTGTACACCTCAATCAAGTCACCCCTAAACCTTCTTTTCTCTAGTGAAAACAGCCCCAAGTGCCTCAGTCTTTCCTCATACGATTTTCCTTCCATACCAGGCAACATCCTGGTAAACCTCCTCTGCACCCGTTCCAATGCCTCCACATCCTTCCTATAGTATGGCGACCAAAACTGCACACAATATTCCAGATGCGGCCGTACCAGAGTCTTATACAACTGCATCATGACCTCAGGACTCCGGAACTCAATTCCTCTACCAATAAAAGCCAGTACGCCATATGCCTTCCTCACCACACTATTTACCTGGGTGGCAACTTTCAGAGATCTGTGTACATGGACACCAAGATCCCTCTGCTCATCCACACTACCAAGTATCCGACCATTAGCCCAGTACCCCATCTTTTTGTTATTCTTCCCAAAGTGAATCACCTCGCACTTAGCTACATTGAATTCCATCTGCCACCTTTCTGCCCAGCTCTGCAGCTTCTCTATATCCTGCTGTAACCTGCCACATCCTTCCTCACTGTCAACAACTCCTCCGACTTTCGTGTCATCCGCAAACTTGCTCACCCAACCTTCTAACCCCTCTTCCAGGTCATTTATAAAAATGACAAACAGCAATGGTCCCAAAACAGATCCTTGCGGAACACCGCTAGTGACGGCACTCCATGAAGAAACTTTGCCATCAACTACTACCCTCTGTCTTCTTCCATCCAGCCAATTCCTAATCCAAACCTCCAACTCACCCTCAATGCCATATCTCCGTATTTTCTGCAGTAGCCTACCATGGGGAACCTTATCAAACGCCTTACTAAAATCCATATATACCACATCTACCGCTTTCCCCTCATCAACCTCCTTCGTCACCTTTTCAAAGAATTCAATAAGGTTTGTGAGGCACGACTTGCCCTTCACAAAACCATGCTGACTATCCTTGATCACATTATTCCTATCTAGATGTGCATAAATCCTATCCCTTACAATTCTCTCTAAGACTTTGCCCACAACAGAAGTGAGACTCACCGGCCTATAGTTACTAGGGCTATCCCTACTCCCCTTTTTGAACAAGGGAACCACATTTGCTATCCTCCAGTCTTCTGGGACTACTCCTGTAGACAAAGAGGACATAAAAATCAAGGCCAATGGCTCTGCAATCTCCTCCCTTGCTTCCCAGAGAATCCTAGGATAAATGCCATCAGGCCCAGGGGACTTATCTATTTTCACCTTTTCCAGGATTTCCAACACCTCTTCTCTACATACCTCAAAGCCATCCATTCTACCTATTTGTGCCTCAGTATTCTCATCGACAACAATGCCCTGTTCCTGAGTGAATACTGAAGAAAAGTATTCATTCAGTGTCTCCCCAATCTCTTCCGCCTCCACACGCAACTTCCCCCTACTATCCTTGACTGGACCTATTCCTACCCTAGTCATTCTTTTATTCCTAACATACCTATAGAAAGCCTTAGGGTTTTCCCTAATCCTATCTACTAAGGACCTTTCATGTCCCCTCCTTGCTGCTTTTAGCTCTCTCTTCAGGTCCTTCCTGGCTACCCTATAACTCTCAATCGCCCCAATTGAACCTTCACGTCTCATCTTGAGATAGGCCGCCCTCTTCCATTTAACAAGGGATTCCAATTCCTTATTAAACCACGGCTCCCTCGCACGACCCTTTCCTACCTGCCTGACAGGTACATAATTATCAAGGACACTCAATAGTTGCCCCTTGAACAAGTTCCACATATCATTTACACTCTTGCCTTGGAGTCTACTTTTCCAAGCCACACATCCTAAGTCATGCCTCACCGCATCATAATTTCCCTTACCCCAGCTATAATTCTTGCCCTGTAGTACACACTTATCCCTCTCCATCACGAGTGTAAAAATCACCGAATTATGGTCACTATCCCCAAAGTGCTCACCTACCTCTAGTTCTAACACCTGGCCTGGTTCGTTACCCAGAACCAAATCCAGTATGGCCTCACCTCTTGTTGGCCTGTCTACATATTGTGTCAGGAAACTCTCCTGCACACATTGAACAAACACTGACCCATCTAACGAACTTGAGCTATAGCTTTCCCAATCAATATCAGGAAAGTTAAAGTCCCCCATAACAACCACCCTATTACTGTCACTCATCTCCTGAATCACCTTCCCAATCCTTTCTTCAATGATTCTAGGACTATTAGGAGGCCTGTAAAAGACTCCTAACAGGGTGACCTCACCTTTCCTATTCCGAACCTCAGCCCAAACTACCTCAGATGGCAAGTCCTCATCCATCGTCCTTTCCACCGCTGTAATACTATCTTTGACAAGCAATGCCACACCTCCCCCTCTTTTACCCCCACCTCTAAACCTACTAAAACATTTAAATCCCGGAACCTGCAACAGCCAATCCTGTCCCTGTTCTAGCCATGTCTCCGTAATAGCCACAACATCGAAGTCCCAGGTACCAACCAACGCTGCAAGTTCACCTACCTTATTTCGTATACTTCTTGCATTGAAGTACACACACTTCAAGCCACTTCCCTGTTTACAGGCACCCTCCTTGGAAATTGATGCCATGTTCCTCACCTCCCTACACTCCAGGCCCTGCACCCTGAAGCTACAATCTGGGTTCCCATGCCCCTGCCGAGTTAGTTTAAACCCCCCCCAAGAGCACTAGCAAACCTCCCCCCAAGGATACTGGTTCCCCTCAGGTTCAGGTGTAGACCATCCTGTTTATAGAGGTCCCACCGTCCCCAGAAAGAACCCCAGTTATCCAAAAACTGGAACCCCTCCCTTATCTTAAATTAAACTTGATTTGCCATTAAACTTAAACCTATGCCCTCTAATTTTGGACTCCCCCACCCAAGGGAAAAGACCTTACCTATTTACCCTACCCATGTCCCTCATGATTTCATAAATGTCTTTAATGTCACCCCTCAGCCTCCAAAGCTCCAGGGAAAATAGCCCCAGTCTATTCAGCCTCTTTTTGAAGCTCAAACCCTCCAACCCTGGCAGCATACTTGTAAATGTTTTCTGAACCCTTTCAAGTTTCACAATACCCTTCCTGTAGCAGAGAGCACAGAATTGCATGCAGTATTCCAACAATGATGGAACCAATGTCCTCTCTGAAGAGCATTTTAAAACAATATTGATAACTACAAGCAAATCAAGTTAGTTGGGCATGACTTTCCCATAGCAGTTTGTTTTGGCTATCCTTCATTAACCTATGCTTTTTAATATATAAGAAAATATTTTGAGGGATGGGATTGTTGCTAGCACGTCCAACATTTGCTCACCACCCCTCATGGCCTTTGGAACGAGCAATTGGCTCCATGTTAGAAGGCAGTTGAGAGTCAACCACATAGTAGGTCTGGAGTCACATGATGTGAGCACGTGCACATATGTGTAGGGTTGTGAATGGTAGATTTCCCTCCCTAAAAGAACACTTTCACAATAATCAATAATGGTTGGAGAAAAGCAACAGTTCTGGCAGCATCTGTGAAGAGATGACAGTGTTACTATTTTAAGTCCAGTGGCCCTTCAAAACTTGGCTGGATTCAAAACATTAACTCTTCACAGATGCTGCCAGACCTGCTGCGTTTCCCCAGCAATTTTGTCTTTTGTTGCTGATCTCCAATATCTGCAATTCAGTGTTTTAGTCAATAATGGTTTCAGTTGTGGCTTGACTAGTGCCTTACATATGTTCACTATAACCTCCCTACATTTATACTCTATTGAAAAGGCCAACCTCCCATTTGCCTCCCTATTACTCACCGAAATAGGCTGAAGAAATTCATGGACGTGATTCCAAAACCCTCTATTCTAAAGCTTTCTCCATTTAATATTCAGTTCTTCACCTCCTGACAAACTGGATAACCTCATTTTCCCATCTGCCAAACTTGCTTAACCTGACTACATCCCTCTCCAGATATCTAACGTCATCCTCACCGCCTGCTTTCACATCAACTATCTCTTCTGCAAACTTAGCAATAGTACATTCACTTTACTTATCCAAGTAATTCATATACATATTGTAAATAATGTTGGCTCCAGCACTGATCCCTGTGGCACACCACTAGTTACAAGTTGCCATCCTGAACATGCCCCTTACTCATTGGAGTTTAGAAGATTAAGGGGAGATCTAATAGAAACTTACAAGATAATACATGGCTTGGAGAGGGTGGACGGTAGGAGATTGTTTCCGTTAGGCGAGGAGACTAGGACCCGTGGACACAGCCTTAGAATTAGAGGGGGTAAATTCAAAACAGAAATACGGAGACATTTCTTCAGCCAGAGAGTGGTGGGCCTGTGGAATTCATTGCCACAGAGTGCAGTAGAGGCTGGGGCGCTAAATGTCTTCAAGGCAGAAATTGATAAATTCTTGATGTCACAAGGAATTGAGGGCTACGGGGAGAATGCAGGTAAGTGGAGTTGAAATGCCCATCAGCCATGATTGAATGGCAGAGTGGACTCGATGGGCCGAATGGCTTTACTTCCGCTCCTATGTCTTATGGTCTTACCACAACTATGGTAGTTAGCCAATCCTCTATCCATGCTAACATACAGCCTCCATCACCCTGGGCTCCTTGCTTATTATTTCATGAGATGTGAATATCATTGGCTGTGCCGACAACTCTTCCCAAACTGACCTTGAAAAGGTGGTGCTGAGCTGCCTCTTAAATTGCTTCACAAATATATGTGGACTGCAACAATGTTCAGGAGTGAGTTCCAGCATTTTGGTCAATAACAAAGAAGCAATGCGATATATCTTGCAGTCGGAATCCTGTGTTCACACTTGTCTGTTCTTGGTGGTTGAGGTCATGGCTTGGAAGATGCTTTTGAAGAACCATCACTCATGAAATCAAGCCAGGCTGATAGATTGTGGCCCCAAACTCTGCCATTTGATTTTCCTCATCAATCTACATTCTTTCCAGACACGTTTCAGCCACGCAATGCCTTCTGTTATGGCTTAAAGGTAAGAATACACAAGATAATCAACCGTATCTTGGGTTGTATAAATCTTAGCCTGCCAGAATTATTTTAAACTGGGTGACTGCATGAAATGGTTTGTTGGTCAGACTTGAACCATCATCCTCAAAGGAGGCAATGCCATTATTATCATTAAACTCCTCTTTTTGTTAAAAAGGACAAGCTCTTGATTTATTTTCACAACTGACTGGTATTCACACCTGCACATTCAATGTCAAACTCAGACATCAGAAATGAAATTACATCATTAATTTTGTTTTACAATAATCCAACAGAATAATTAATAACACACAGTGAATAGCAAGTCTCATTAATATGAAATTAAATTTGACCAAATAAAATGTAAAATCAAATGGGAGATAACAAATGGGGGAAGGGCAGAAGGCAAGAAATGCAGCATCATAGAAGGTGCTCCTCCAGGGAGTGTATTTTACCTACAACTGCTCAATATAAACAAACACTCTGACATGATCCTCCGGTTTTAATGTAAACCATAGCCCCATACAGTAGGTACCATTTAAATAAGTTAATAGATACAAGCCTTGAGCAAATCCAGCCTCCAGCCGGACCCCCCGCTTCTTGGAGCTCGGACCTTCCTCCAGCTCCGGGGGGTTGTTGAGCTCCTGGGCTCCGGCCGCCGCCGAAGAAGCCGCGGGCGCCGGCTCTCTCTCCTCCACCGCCGACATTTTTAATTTGTTTTCTCGTTCACCCGGTAACCGTCACCTCCCCCTTCCCGGGCCCCGGGAATTATACACAAATAAACAATAAACCCCATTTACTGTAATGGGCTGTGGGGGTACAGTGGTTGTGTCTCATGTTGAGGAGGAAGATGTTTCCTCTCATTCAACAGAAGAGGACCTGTTTACTACAGAGGTTTTTTTTGCGATGCAGCTGTAGTCTCCCATAGAGCCCTGAGGCTCAGGTTTAAATCCCACTGCTCCAGTATGTGTAATAATATCCTCAATTTTTTTTCAGCCATAAGTCACACAAACTATAGTCCAACACGTTTATTTGAAATCGCACACGCTTGGAGCGTAGCCTCTTCATCAGGTGAAGGGATGGAAAACAAAACGTGCAGGAAAGAGAATTCAGATAAATGATCAGCCATAGATGGTGATGAAAGACAGAGCATCTCAACCTATTCCCATTCCTATTTCTAATCTTTTTAATATATGACAAGTTGTGTATTTTCCAAACATTAATTTTATTTCCATGATTTAAAAATGAATATTTAAGAATGGTCAGTTTATTCTTTCTCACTTGGACACATTGTGACCCACAACCATTTAGATACCACTGCTAATATCATAGCCCCACTCATGAGATATCAGAGAAACAATTCATAAATAAAACTTGACAGAATCACTCGAGTAGACACTTGAACAGAGAAAGCGCCCAACAGATATTGGGAATCTAAAGGTTATTGAAGTGAAATGTTTAGAGCAGGTGAACACCTCCAATAAGGGAACTCACCTGACTGACCTAATTAGAATCACCCACAGTATCCAGTGCTACTCTTCACCGAACACTGATTACTTTCCTTTTCAGTTTAATGATCCAACTATCTTTTGAATGCCATAATTGAATCTGACTCCAACACTCTCTCTCACAGACCATTCCAAAGGTCGAAGATTTTCAATCATTAACAAAATACGTTCTGGATCTCTCCCAAAACACAATTCATATAGATTCTTGCTTCAAATCATTTGCAGTAAGTTCTTCACATGGACAAATTTGCAGCTTAGAGCATTTGTTCAAATTTCATATCATATTGGGGTGGCACAGTGCTTGGCATTGCTACCTCACAGCACTAGGAACCCAGGTTCAATTCCAGCCTCAGGCGAGTGTCTGCATGTTCTCCCTATCTGCATGGGTTTCCTTCCACAGTCCAAAGATGTGCAGGTTAGGTGGATTGACCATGCGAAATTGATCTGCGATGTGTAGGTTAGATGGATGAGTCATGGTAAATGCAGGAGAATGGGATGATCCTGGGTGGGATGCTCTTTGGTGTGTCAGCGCAGGCTCAATGGGACAAATGGCCTCTTTCTGCACTGTAGGGATTTTATGTATCTCTGTCTGATTTCTAGCACATGCTTCTATGTGAAAGGGACATTTTACTGTCATGTTAAGTACTGCAGTCTCTATATTTTCATACATACCTCTAAATTAGGTTTGAATGAAATCCCCCCCATTTCACTGTATTTTAGCTAGCATTCCCCCCACCCCTTCCATTCCTTATTACATTACCTGTGTTATGATCCCCTTCTCTTTATATATATTATTGTAGACAGGCTAAATCTAGTTACTATGTCTATAAAATATGAGAGGAAAATGCTTTTTTCCTGATCCCATACTTTGAGTCCATTACTACAGCTTGTTAAGGTCTCTTGCCAAAGAGAACTCTTAATCCTGCATCCTTCGGTAGGATTAGATTAGGATATCTGGTCGGCATGGATGAGTTGGATTAAATGGTTTGTTTCTGTCCTGTGCATCTCTATGACTATGACTATCGAATAAGGACCAGGAGCAGGCAGGTGGGACTAGTTTAGTTGGGGATCATGGACTGGTTGGACTGAACGGTCTGTATGACGACACAGCCTCGAATGAATGGGGATCAATTCCAAAGAGATGTTAAAGGTCTCGAGCACCACCTTAGACACGTGTGTGGACCCCTTCCAGATAACTGAGAGCAGTGGAGCACTGTGAAATTCAGTACGTCAGTCAACCAGCAAGTTCTCTCTGGGAGACTTGTCTCGAGAAAGGAAGCGGTTTCCTGTCCCATCAACTGGACTGTGGATCAGTTTGGAGCAGGTCCTTTATCTCTGACAAAATAGGTGGACAGAGTCCAGAGTGTGGTGCTGGAACAGCACAGCAGCTCTGGCAGCATCCAAGAAGCAGGAGAATTGATGTTTAGGGCATAAACCCTTCATCAGCAATGAGGCTTGTGGGCCCGAAGGGCTGAGAGATAAATGGAAGGGTGGTGGGGTTGGGGGGAAGGTAGCTGAGAATGTGATAGGCAGATGAAGGTGATTGGTCAGAGAGGAGGGTGGGGCAGATAGATGGGAAAGGTGATGGACAGGTCAGGAGAGCGGTGCCGAGTAGAGTTTGGGATTGGGATAAGTGTGTGTGGGGGGTGGGGGGAGGGGATTGCATGAGGAAACTGTTGATCCCATGTGGTTGCAGGGTCCCAAGGTGGAATATGAGGTGGGATCATTCCTCCAGACGTCAGGTGATAAGGGTTTGGCGATGGAGGCGGCCCAGGACCTGCATGACCTTGACGGAATGGGAGGGGGAGTTGAAGTGTTCAGCCACGGGGCGGTGGGGTTTGTGGGTGTGGGTGTCCCAGAGAGGTTCTCTGAAATGATCCACTAGTTGGCACCTGTCTCCCCAATGTAGAGAAGACCACATTGGATGCAATGGATACAGTAGATGACACTGGTGGTGGTACAGGTAAATTTCTGTCAAATGTGGAAGGATCCTTTGGGGCCTTGGACGGAGGTGAGAGGAGTGATTTTGGGCGCAGGTTTTCACTTCCTGCGGTGGCGGGGAAGGTGCTGGGAGTGAGGTGTGGACCTGACGAGGGAGTCACAGAGGGAATGGCCTCTTTGGAATGCTGGTCGGGGTGAAAGGTGTTGATAAAGATGACGAACTGTTCAAACTCATGAGAGCATGAAGTGGCACCGATATGGTCATCGATGTACTGGAGGAACAGGTGGGGGGTGGTGCCAGTGTAGCTGAGGAAAATGGACTGTTCCACGTACCTGACAAAGAGGCAGGCATAGCTGGGTCCCATGGCTACCCCTTTAGTTTGGTACATTGGTTTGGATGCCGTCTGAGGTTTGTGTGGATCACTTCAGTGGGAATGTGCAGTCCCGGGCTCAGCGAGCAGCACTGCAAGCAAAGCTCACAGAATCCCTACAGTGAAACAGGCCCTTCGACCCAACAAGTCCACACCGACCCTCTGAACAGTAACCCACCCAGACCCATTCCCCTACCCCATTAGTCTACATTACCCCCTAAACAATACACACCTACACATCCCTGAACACTCTGGGACAATTTAGCTTGGCTAATTCACTTGCATACCTTTGGATTGTGGGAGCACCCAGAGGAAACCCTTGCAGACACTGGGGGAGAATGTGCAAACTCCACAAAGACAGTCACCCCAGGGTGGAATTGAACCCTGGTCCCTGGCGATGTGAGGCAGTGGCACTAATCACTGAGTTGCTGTGCTGCCCGTGAGCCAACCTGGGGTTGGGGGGAGATGGGAGGGGTGTGTGGGTGCAGTCTAGCAGAAAACAAAGAGAGCTCGCTGACGCTCCCAGTGCACCCACTGTCAGAGCGGGCAGGAGGTTCAGTCCTGGGGGTAACCCACAGCAGCGTCGCCGGCGGAATCTGCTGGTGTCTCCTCTGGTGTCTCTGCAAGTTACTGGACGACGTGAACCTCTGCCCGCAGTTGGGGCAGGCAAACGGCCTCTCCCCCGTGTGGACCCGCTGGTGCCTCAGCAGGTTGGAGGCCTGGGTAAAGCCCTTCCCGCACTCAGGGCAGCTGAAGGGCCTCTCTCCAGTGTGGACCCGCTGGTGGTCCAGCAGGTCAGAGGAGCGTTTAAAGTCCTTCCCACACTCAGGGCAGGGGAACGGCCGCTCCCCGGTGTGGATCCGCTGGTGCATCAGCAGGGCAGAGGAATTACCAAAGGCCTTCCCACACTCGGGGCAATTGAAGGGCCTCTCCCCAGTGTGGACCCGCCGGTGGGTCAGCAGGTGGGAGGAGCGGTTAAAGCTCTTCTCACACTCAGGGCAGGAGAACGGCCTCTCCCCTGTGTGGATCCGCTGGTGCCTCAGCAGGGTGGGGGAATTGCTGAAGGCCTTCCCACACTCAGGGCAGGAGAACGGCCTCTCCCCAGTGTGGACCCGCCGGTGGGTCAGCAGGTTGGACGATTTGCTGAAGGACTTCCCGCACTCAGGGCAGGGGAAGGATCTCACCCCAGTGTGGACCCGCTGGTGGGCCACAAGGGTAGAGGCCTGGGCAAAGCTCTTCTCACATGCGAGGCAGGAGAACGGACTCTCCGTTGTGTGGATCCGCAGGTGGGCCATCAGGTTGGAGGAGCGGGTAAAACCCTTCCTGCACTCTGGGCAGGAAAATGGCCTCTCCCTGGTGTGGATCCACTGGTGGGCCAGTAGGTTGGAGTTGCTGGTAAAGCCCTTCCCACACTCGGGGCAGGGGAATGGCCTCTCCCCGGTGTGACTGCGCCGATGAGTCTCCAGGGCAGACGGGAAACTGAAGCATTTCCCACAGTCGCCACACTTCCACGGTTTCTCCATGGAGCAGGATTCCTCGGGTTTCTCCATGGCTGAAACTTCAGCCGCACACAAACGTGTGTACAGCCCCTCCCTGCTGTGAATTCCTCTTTCCAGGCTGTATAACTGTTTCAGGCTCCACACTCAGTGCACTGCAACAGTATGGTCTCTCATCCAGTCCCACTGATGCTGAAAACGTTATGAAACAGGAACCAAAAAGCATTGCTCCATCTCACAGCATCATAGTTGAAAATCTTTGCAGTCCCGATGGATTGAGTGACTGTCAGACATTGATGTGAAAATGAGGACTGCAGACACTGGAGATCAGAATCGAAAAGTGTCGTGCTGGAAAAACACAGCAGGTCAGGCAGCATCCGAGGAGCAGGAGAGTCGAGCATAAGCTGTTGATTTTGAAACTTCCGTCTTCAGATAATCTGTAAAAAGAGATTACAAAAGTCATCACTGTCAATCCGGGGGGAGGTGGGGTCGGAATGAGACAACAAGGTATTGACACCGACACCAGAAAGAAACTGAACATAGAGACGTGGCAAACATTAGTGGCAAGCCAGAATCAGAGAGAGACACAGCACAGAAACAGATCCTTTGGTCCAACTCATCCACGTCAACCAGAAATCCAAAATCCATTTGCCAGCATTTGGCCCATAACCCTCTAAACCCCTCCTATTCATATACCTATCCAGATGCCTTTTAAATGTCATAATTGTTACAGCACCCACTACTTCCTCTGGCATCTTTGTACACGCGCCACCTTCTGCATGAAAAACTTGCCCCTTAGGTCCGTTTCTAACAAGTTGCTCTCATCTAAACCCGTAGCACGATGGCAATCCCAGTATATGTTTGAAAAGTTAAAATCCCTGACAATAACCATCCTATTACTCTTACAGGTAACTGAAACCTCCTTACAAATTTGTTTCTCAATTTCCCACTGACCATGAGGGTGTCTACAACACAATCCCAATAAGGTGATCATCCCTTCCTTATTTCTCAGTTCCAACCAAATAACCTTCCTGGATGTATTCCTAGGAATATCCTCCTTAAGTCCAGCAGGAATACTATCCCTTATCAAAAACACCACTCCCCCTTCATCTCTTGCCTCCCTTTCTATCCTTTCTGAAGCATTTGTATCCTGGAACATTAAACTGCTAGTCCTGCCCATCCCTGAGCCACGTTTCTGTAATTGCTATGATATCACATCCCATCTTGCTAATCATGCCCTGAACTCATCTGCCTTCCCTGTTAGGCTTCTTGCAATGAAGTAAATGCAGTTTAACTTGTCAGTCCTACCTTGCTCTCTGCTTTGTCCCTTCCTGACCTGACTGTTTGACTCACTCCCTTTCCCAACTGTACCAGTGTCAGATTGATCTCTTTCCTCTATTTCCCTGGGTACCTTCCCACCCACTCACCTTACTAGTTTAAATCCTCCCGAGCAGCTCTTGCAAATTTCCCTGCCAGTATATTAGCCCTCTTCCAATATTCAGGTGTAAACTATCCTTCTTGTACAGGTCACATCTACCCCAGAAGAGATTCCAATAATCCAAAAATGTGAACCCTTCTCCCATGCACCAGCTCCTCAGCCATGCATTCACCTGCTCTATCCTCTCTATTCCAACCCTCACTAGCTCGTAGAACTGGCAGTAATCCAGATTTTCCTTGACTCGAGGACCTCTTTTTTTTTAAATTCGTGCCTGACTTTCTACATTTTCCCTTCAGAATCGCATCCTTTTCCCTTCCTATGTCATTGGTTCTGATGTGTACAATGACCTCCAACCGGTCCCTCTCCCTTTTGAAACATTCTGTACCCTTTCTGAGGCATCCTTGATCCTGGCACCAGGGAGGCGACACACCATTCTGATTTTTCGCTGCTAACCACAGAAGCGTCAGTTTGTACCTCTGACTAGAGAGCCCCTTATCACAATCGATCACTTGGAACCTGATGTACCCCTCATTGCATGAGAGCATGTCTCGAGACCAGAAACTTGGCTGTTCGTGCTACATTCCCCGAGAGACCATCACCCCCTACATTTTCAAAAACACCTTACTTGTTTGCAATGGGGACAGCCACAGAAGACTCCTGCACTACCTGCCTACCCCTCCTAACCCATCTCCCTGGCTGTAGCTGCGGCTTTTCTCCCTTCCTATAACTGCCAAACCATCATACCCCCAGGTCCTCATTACCTCGAACTGTCGCTGCAAGTTATCCACGCAATCCAATCGGATTTTCAACCAAACACACTTACTGCAGATATAATCACCAGTAACATGGATATTCTCCCTAATCTCCCACATCTGACAGGAAGAGCATATCACTCTCATAAAGGCCACCTTTGCTCCTTCACAATGTACAGACCCAGAAAATAGCACCGTCTTTTTGCTCTAAAAAAGTGCTCCAGACTAGCACAGTCGTCAAGGTTTATATTTTTACAATTTAATCAAGGAAGAATCCACTCCATTCGCGACTGTAGAATTACAGCAAGGTTACACGTTAAAGACTATACACTTGTCTGTTCCTGTTCTGTGAGCTTCCCCACACAGGTTCCTCCACGGTCAGCTGTGAATTTTTTTGCGCATTAACTTTTCCTAGATGCACTTCAATGTCCAGTAACTGTGCAGATTCACTGCTGTGTCAGGTAGCAGTGTAGGTTTCTTTTTCTCTCTACCTTGTTTTTGGACTCCCCTACCCTGGGGAAAAAATCTTGGCTGTTCATCCTATCCATGCCTCTTATAAACTTCTATAAGGTCATCTCTCAGCCTCCTACACTCCAGGGAAAACAGCCCCAGTCTTTTTAGCCTCTCCCTATAACTCAAACCCTCCAAATCTGGCAACAGATTTCCAAACTCTTTTAAAGTTTCACAACATCTTTCCTATCGTAGGAGACCAGAACTGAATGCAGTATTCCAAAAGTGGCCTAACTAATGTCATGTACAGCCATAACATGACTCCCAACTCAATGCTCTGATCAATAAAGGCAAGTGCCACCAAACACCTTCTTCACGACCGTGTCTACCTGTGACTCCACTTTCACAGAACTACAAATCTGCACTCCATGGTCTCTTGATACAGGAACACTCCCCACGGCCTTACTATTAAGTGTGTAAATCCTGCCCTGATGTGCCTTTCCAAAATGCAACACCTCACATTTATCTAAATGAAACTTCATCTGCCACTCCTCGGCCCATCAGCCCATCCAATCAATTCTAATTTAGATTGAACTTTCTTTCCTCTCTTATTTCCTAAACACTGAAAATCTCCATCCCCACATCCTCCCTCCATTCTCACTTTGCTGAACCTCATCCTGAAGGGTCTGGTTTACGCAGATTTACAGCCCACGCTTGGGGGATCTAATTGAAACATATAGAATACTGATTGGCCTGGACAGGGTGGATGTTGGGAAGATGTTTCCATTGGTAGGAGAGACTAGGCCCCAAGGGCACAGCCTTAGAGTAAAGGGAAGATCTTTTGGAACACAGATAAAGGGGAAACCTTTGTAGACAGAGAGTGCGAAACCTATGGAATTCATTGCCACAGAGGCTGTGTTGGGCAAGTCACTGAGTATATTCAAGACAGAGATAAATAGGTTCTTGTATATCAAGGATATTGAAGGTTGCAGGGAGAAAGCAAGAGAATGGGGTTGAGAAACTTGTCAGCCATGATTGAATGGTGGAGCAGACCTGATGGGCTGCATGGCCTAATTTCTG
This sequence comes from Chiloscyllium plagiosum, assembly GCF_037043375.1. Lineage (NCBI taxonomy): Eukaryota > Metazoa > Chordata > Chondrichthyes > Orectolobiformes > Hemiscylliidae > Chiloscyllium > Chiloscyllium plagiosum. The sequence continues at coordinate 78,374,656 of NW_028270165.1, read as the reverse complement.
CTCCTAGGTCTTATGGTCTCTTGCTGTCCTGGAAATAGTGAGAGAGAACTGGGAGCAGGAGTAGGCCATTTGGTCTTTCAAGCCTGCACCAGCATTGAACAGATCTGCACCAACGTTGAACTGGATATGAATACACCTACATCTTGGTGGATAGGCTGGGACCTTTTTCACTGGAGCATAGGAGGCTGAGAGGTGATCTTATCAAGCTTTATAAAATCATGAGGGGTATAGATGAGGTGAATGATGGGTGTTCTTTCCTTACAGTGGGGGTTTCAAGTTTAGGGAGCAAATTTTGAAGGTGAGTGGAGAAAGATTTTAAAAAGACCGGAGGGACACCTTTGTTCTCTCATAGAGAATGGTTTTTATGTGGAATGAATTTCCAGAGGAAGCGGGGGATGCAGGTACAGTTACAACGTTTAAAAGACATTTGGATAAGGACATGAATGGGAAAGGTTTGGAGGTGTTATGCAGCGCAGACCGTAAATTTGCTATTTGTTTCAGTAAGTGCACCGTGAAAATTACCCAAAGTTAGCTAGGTTGACTACCAGGATTCAAAACAGACAAATGTATTCACAAGAATACAGAATGAAACACGAAGAACAGAATATAAAATACCCACAGAACTCAGTCTATCTAGACTTAATTATGCTATTCCAAATGTACACAACAGTCCCAATAAACAAACCCATTAAACATACAGTAAAACTGAAACAGAAGCTGACAGGTCAAAGTTAGAAGGGCAGAAGGAGAGAGAGTTTAACAGTCTTTCTCCACATAGTCCACTGCTGAACTTACTCAAACAAGGCCTCAGCTTTCACGACAGACCACTCATCTTTCGTTATGCAGGTCACTTCGAAAACATAAAAGCTTGGGCCTAAAGTCTCATCTGTTGACATATAAACAAAAAAGTCAACCAATACCCTTTTCATCTTTGTATTAAACCAGCCGTTTTGGAGCTCAGGGCTGTTTTGCCACCACTCTGAAAAAAACCAAGGACACGGTATCCTTGAGAAGGACCAGCTTTGTGACAGAGGGATATGGGCCAAACACCAGCAGATGGGATTAGTTTAGTATGCAAACATAGCATGGGCTAGTTGGTCTGAAGGGTCTATTTCTGTGCTGTATGATTCTGTAATGGTCTCAAAACCATTTCCTTGCCTTCCCCTATTACCATCCACTTCTTTGTTATTCAAAAGTCAGATGACCTCAGCCTTGAATATATTCAATGACCCCCCCCCCCCATTGCAGGAATTCATCCCGATTTTTGAACTCAATTCCTCTTGCTAATATACCACTCGCCTTGCTGGTTGCTTGCTGCACCTGTCTGACAACTGGCAGTGACTGGTGTAGAAGGACGCTGAAGCCCCATTGTACATCCACAAATCATTCCTGATGAAGGGCTCATGCTCCTTGGATGCTGCCTGACCTGCTGTGTTTTTCAAGCACCACACTTGACTCTGATCTCCAGCATCTGCAGTCCTCACTTTCTCCACATACCAATATATTATCATTTAAACCATGCACCTCCTTTCTGCCTTTTTTTTAAAAGCAAAAGGCTTTAACTTTACATTGTGTTACTGCATTTGCTCTGCGTTTGCCAATTGAGACACAGACCTGGACCAACTTTTCCAGAGTCTGTCCCCTCCCTGGATTCACTCCCTTTCCCTTCAGTTCGTGCAAGTCAACAACTGAATCCCAGGATGAAAAAAAAAATTTAAAAAGTGAGAGTGCCGTACCCACAGATGTTGGGCAGAGTTGCAGTCTGGGGTGAAGCTCAACCTTCATTCAAACAGAGAGAGGAACAACAGCAGCTTCAGAAACTCACGGCCCAACTTCCACATTCAGACAAAGAGGCGGCTCTGATTGGCAGGAGGACCAGGCTCCTTCCGGTCCTCCGGGTCTCACCATTGGTCCTTCAGATGAAAATCATGCGCCGTTTCAGTGGACAGCGTCGAGCATGCTCAGTGCTTCTGATGACACCGCCGCACATGCGCAGTGCTAGCTGACACCGAGAAGCATGCGCAATAAGATCTGTGGAGGTGCTGGCGTTACTGACAGATTTTAAGCGTCCAAATGTCAATCGGAGAAAAAAAAAGCTGCAGCCACAATTTTATTTTTCCTTGTGGCTCGATATTTTATTCCTTTTGAATTTTGTCCGGCTTTGTATGTCTTTTCCCCAGAGTAGAGGAAGTCCAAGACTAGACGGCATAGGTTTAGGGTGAGAGGGGAAAGATTTAAAACGGACCTAAGGGGTAACTTTCATGTAGAGTGTGGTGTGTGTATGGAATGAGCTGCCCAGAGGAAGTGTTGGAGACTGGTACAATTACAACATTTGAAAGGCATCAAGATGGGTATCTGAATAGGAAGGTGTGAGAGAGATATGGGTGAAATGTTGTCAAATGGGTCACTAGATTAATTTAGGATATCTGGAGGGCATAGGCGAGTTAGACTGAAGGATCTGTTTCTGTGCTGTTTCTATGCGTCTATTTCAATGCAAGTTTCGGAAACGTGACTGCAGCTTTTTAAAAAAATTAATTAATATGCTTTTAGACATGGTGGCACAGTGGTTAGCACTGCTTCCTCACAGCGCCAGAGACCTGGGTTCAATTCCCGCCTCAGGCGACTGACTCTGTGGAGTTTGCACATTCTCCCCATGTCTCCGTGGGTTTCCTCCCACAGTCCAAAAATGTGCAGTTAGGTGAATTGGCCGTGTTAAATTGTCCATAGTGTTAGGTGAAGAGGTAAATGTAGGGGAATGGGTCTGGGTGGGTTGCGCTTTGGTGGATCGGTGTTTACTTGTTCGGCCAAAGGGCCTGTTTCCACACTGTAAAAAAAAATCATTTTAGCTGTTCTCAATTTTAAAGATCAGCCATTTCTTGTGCACCCCTGTCTCCCAAGCAAAGTCATCACCATCCATTCTCTCTCTTTCCTGATAAGAGCTGATACAGCAATCAAAGAGGGCTCGAGGCACAAGAAACGATGGGAAAATGGTAGAAGGGAGAGAGAATGGACGGGGAGCGGGGGGGGGGGGGGAGAAATGGGGGGGGGAAGAGAGAGAGGAAGGCTGAGCACAGAGAATTGGTGGGTGCAGAGTGTGAGGAGAGAGAGTGGCTGGGGGTGCAAAGGGTTGTGGGACTGACAGGAAAATCGCACCTTCTACAGGACTGGTGTCAGTGTCTCATGAACTGGAACCCACTCCATCCACAGCAGACCTAAGGCAATCATTTCTCAATAGATGCTTGGCTAAGGCAGTAGAATTATATAACCCCGACAGGCCATTTGGCCCATAAAATTCAGACTGACCTTCCAAACAGTATCCCATCCAGACCCACCCACTTTTCCTGCTGTTCCCCATGGTTAACCGACCCTCAGTTATATATGCGTGTACACTTCAGCATGGCCGATCCACCCTGAACTGCAGATATTTAGACTGTAGGAAGAAACTGGAGCACCCAGAGTTAACTCACGGAGACAGAAGGGTGAGAACATGACAAAGTCCACACAGACTCAAGAGTGGGACCGAATCCAGGTCCCTGACATTGTGAGGCAGTGGCATGAACCACTGAGCCGCCCAGAGCTTTGATGTCCTGTTTTGTCCTAGTAGTTTCTAACTTCTCATGTGCTCTCAGCAGAGGGTCTCTCCTCCTGACATTGTTGGACCACACCCGCTGCAACCGCCCTTTCCCACGTCTCCAGCCCTGAGCACATCGGTTCCTGAATCCTGGCACTAGACAGACACCGATGCCATCTGTGCTCCTGCTGCCAACTGTAGAAAACAGAGACCATCCCTGTCACTGTTCTGTCCCTTACCACCACCTCCCCCTCCCCAATGTTGTTTTTAGTCCCACCCCCCTGAAACCCTCTCTCAGATCCCTTTTACCTGCCAGACCTGCACTTACACCCTCCTGATCCTGTCCACCGACGCAAACAAAAGGCTCTCTCCAGAGGGGAATGACCGTCTCCCAGCATATAGCATCCGGTTAATTTTCCCGCTTTACCCTCAACGTGGCTTCCAGCTCCATCTCTCTGAACGAAGGTCCGTCAGGATGTGTTTGCCCTGAATCACAGCATCCAGAGCCTCCCACCATCTGCAAATTGAAAGACAAGCCTCACCCTGCCCTCTCCAATGTGTGTTGTATAAACTGATTAATCATTTCTTGTGGCCAAGCAGAGCCTGATAGCCAAGTTTGGAACCCTTGAGGATGGCCTCAACATGGACCTTGGGTTCATGTCACACTACAAGTGACCCCACTTACACAGGCTTGTACTCCATTACTCACACACTTTACCAAACATGCTCATATGCAAACACACATGCTCTTACGTGCATACACACACACTCTCATGCATGCATACACATCAGTCTATGGGGTGAAATTGCAATTGTAGAATTTTATTTGCAGATACATTCTATTTTGCTCAAAAAGCGCGCAATTTTCAGGCAGTCAATCCATGTGACATGTTATAAATCCCTACTTTGGAAACAGAACCAATCTGACTCAAGATTGGGTTACAGACAGACTCGAACATGAGTGAATCAGATGGTTTTCTTTCCCCAGAAAATGATTTCATCATTAGATTCTGAACTCCAGATTTCTGACTGAATTCCAATTCCGCCATCTGCTGTGGCAGGATTCAAACCCAGGTGTCCCGAGGAGTCCCCAGAATTGGGTTGATAGTCCAGTCGATAATGGCACTCGGCCCTTGTTCCTTCAATCCCCCTGTGATGACACATGAATACACTGGTGCCACTGCAGGTGGGAGGAGGGGGTGAAGCCCTTCCTGCACTGAGAGCAGGCTGTGCCTGGTGTGGACCTGCTGGTGCATCTGCAGGCTGGAAGAATTGATGAATCCCTTCCTGCGCTCTGAACAGGTGATTGGCCGCTTCCTGTTGTGGATTTGCTGGTAAACTTCTAAAATTTCAAAACATATAATCAAGAAAGAAGCCACTCTATTCCCTACTGCAGACTTACGACAAGGTTACACGTTAAAAACTATGCACTAATCTGTTCCTGTGCTGTGAACTCTCCTACACATGTTCCTCCAAGATCAGCTGTGAATTTTGCTGTTTATTAATTTTTCCAAGATGTCCAGAGATACATGATTTCAAACAGCAAAGGTAGTAACTATGCAGATTCACTGCTGTGTTAGTTGGTAGTGTAGGTTTCTTTCTCTCTCTCTCTTCCTTACAGACCATGTGCTTGCTGCCTTAGGCTGTCTTCCTCCCTTTTAAAAGTGCTGTTGTCTCGATTTATTTACTCCAAAGTTCCAAAACAATACAACATTATATAAAACAATAATTGCTGCTCCTGGAATTCAAGGAAATTGCCTCCAACACTGAAAATTCCCCAAAAAAGGAGCAGCTCTTACAGACACAAATTTTCCCATCCTCCATCTTGGATTAGTTCTTGGTGAACATTCCCATCTCCCAGGTTAGTTATTGAAATAATCTGCTTTTCTATTTTTGCTACCAAAGTGGATCACCTCACATTGATCCACACTAAACTGCACCTGCCATACATTTGCCCACTCACTCAGCCTGTCCAAATAACATTGCATCCTCCTCACAGCTCACCGTTTCACCCAGCTTTGTTTTGTCTGCAATTTGTGACATATTCCAATTAGTTCTCTCATCTAAATCATTGACATATACTGTGAATACCTGGGGTCCTAGTCCCAATCCCTGCAGTTCCCCAATCATGAATCATTATAAAACATCGATCTGACTGATCCTCCCTGACTGACGACAAAATAGCAGATGTTAGCCTGATATTCATAACTGACAGAGATCTGATAAGCAATTATGAACCACTGAATTACTAAAGCACAGAAGCAGGCCATTCAGCCCATTGTGTCCATCAGTTCTCTCAATGAGCTATCTGACCTTGTGTCATTTTCCTGACATTTCCTTGGAAACTTGTACATAACTTGTCATCAAATGATTGTCCAATGCCCTTAATTGAACCTGCTTCAACCACTGCTCCATACAAAGTCTTTCTGATCTATCAACTCACTTTATGAAATTTCTTTCTCACATCACATTTTCTTTCTTGCAATGTATTTGAAATCTGCATTCTTATTCTCAATGCTTTTACCATGGTGAACAGGTTTTCACTGTCTTTTCTGGGTATGATTTTCCTCATGATTTTCAAATCTTCTTTGAAATCCGGCTTCAGAGAGCAGTCCATGAGGCCAAGCCGATCAACAGCACAGAAACAAGCGAGCATCTAAAGGGAGAGCCCCTCAGTCACCAGTCATCACTCTGGTCCCCACAGCAACCTGGGCGGCCATGCATTCAAAACCCGTACATCACCAGTACTGGCCCACAGTTTGGAAAACTGTTTTTCTCGCTACGACTACAAGAATGGAACTTTTTTTAAAGCGGATGTTGCAGGGAAGTTTACTCCTTTGTGTCCAGTAGGAAGTCGATGATGTATTTGGGTTTGAATGACTCGGTGAATCCCTTCCCACATGTGGAGCAAGTGGATCACCGCTCCCTGGTGTGCATGAAGGCATTACATTCCAGGTCAAACAGGGAATTGGATCTCTTCCTACAGCCCATGCATACTTCTGGTAACTCCCCAGGGGGACTGTGCTTTTGAGGCACAGGTCATATTATTGGCTGATTTAGAATATTACAGTACATAAGGAGGCCTTTCAGACTATCATGTCGATAATTGTTCCTGAAACATCCACCCATTCTGTACCGCTATCTCCATCATCTTGTAACTGTTTAGTGTCCTTGGTAGTATAGTGGTTAGTATCCACATCTGTGACTGGAGAGACTGGGGGTGCAATTCCCCATCAGGGAGGATTTGATATTTTTATGGATGTCTTGTAGCACAAGAGAATTTCTGGATTTTCTGGGTAACTCTGGATAATTCTCCCCGTGTCTGCGTGGGTTTCCTCCGGGTGCTCCGGTTTCCTCCCACAGTCCAAAGATGTGCAGGTCAGGTGAATTGGCCATGCTAAATTGCCCGTAGTGTTAGGTAAGGGGTAAATGTAGGGAAATGGGTGGGTTGCGCTTCGGCGGGTCGGTGTGGACTTGTTGGGCCGAAGGGCCTGTTTCCACACTGTAAGTAATCGAATCTAATTCTGGATCGGATACAAGTCATGCCTGCTCCAGAGTTTAAAAGTTCACAGAGAGGAGCAGAATTAGGTCATTCAGCCCATCAAGTCTGCTCCGCCATTTAATCAAGTCTGCTGATCACCCCCACTTTCCTGCCTTCTCCCCAAAACCTTTGAAACGGTTCAGAAAAGATTTACACGGACGTTTCCAGGGTTGGAGGATTTGGGAGAGACTTAATGGGCCAGGACTGTTTTCCCTGGAGCTTTGGAGGGTGAGGGGTGACCTTATGGAGGTTTATAAAACAATGAGGAGCATGGATAGGGTAAACAGATAATGTCTTTTCCCTGGGGTGGGGGAGTCCAGAACTAGACGGCATAGGTTTAGTTTGAGAGGGGAAAGATATCAAAGGGATCTAAGGGGCAATGTTTTCACACAGATGGTGTGCTTGTATGGAATAAACTGCCAGAGGAAGTGGTGGAGGCTGGTACAATTACAGCATTTAAAGGGCATCTGGATGGGTAGGTTTCAGAGGATATGGACCAAGTGCTGGCAAATGGGACTAAATTAGGTTAGGATATCTGTCGGCATGGACAAGTTGGACTGAAGGGTCTGATTCCGTGCTGCACATCTCTATGACTCTATAACAAATAGTAAACAAACTGGTCTGCAATTTCCCACATATTGCCTCCCTCCGATTTTGAATATATTAGCAATTTTCCAATCCAATGAAATTATAAGATGATAAGACATAGGAGCAGAAATTAGGCCATTCAGCCCATTGAGTCTGTTCCACCATTCAATCATGGCTGATAAGTTTCTCCAACTTTCTCCCCGTAACCTTTGATCCCGTTGACAATCAAGAACATATCTATCTCAGTCTTAAATAAACTTAATGAAGCTTTTCCCCTTTGGCCCAACAAGTCCACACGAACCCGCCGAAGCGCAACCCGCCCAGACCCTTACATTTACCCCTTACCTAACACTACGGGCAATTTCACATGGCCAATTCACCTGACCTGCACATCTTTGGACTGTGGGAGGAAACCGGAGCACCCGGAGGAAACCCACGCAGACACGGGGAGAATGTGCAAACTCCACACAGTCAGTCGCCTGAGGCGGGAATTGAACCCGGGTCTCTGGCGCTGTGAGGCAGCAGTGCTAACCACTGTGCCACCATGCCGCCCACTTTGGAATATTGTAACTAATGAATCCACTATCTCTGCAGCCACTTCCTTCAGGAGCCTAGGAAGTAGGCCATCAGGCCCAGGGGATTTGTCTGTCCTCAATCCAAATAGTTTGGTGTGTACCTTTTCCCTATCGACGTTGATTGTTTAAGTTCTACCCTTTCTATAGCCTCTGACTTGCCCGTTCCAATAGGAAGTGTTCTATCGCCTTCCAATGTGAAAACTGAGGACAACTATTGATTTAGCATCCCTGCCATTTCAGTATTCCCCCATTAACTCACCGTTTTCATCTTCCAAGGTACCAATACTCACCTTAGCGACTCTGTTCCCTTTACCGTACCAACAGAAGCTTTTGCTGTTCTCTTTGATGTTTGGTGCAAGGTTTCTTTTGTAATTTATCTTATCTATTTTTATTAATTCTTTTAGTATCCCTTTGTTGATGTTTGAAAGTTTCCCAATGTTTCACCCTTCCAGTAGTCTGGAATACCATTTCTGAAAAGGCTGAGAATTTAAAAAAAACTACATCTAAACCTTTTCTCAACACCTTCATGTGGCTGGGGGCCGGCAAAACGATCGCCCCGCCCCCATGGTCTCCGATTGGTTGGAGGACTCATCCAACCACGCCCCCCCCCACCGGTTAGACGTCATACATCGGAACCCCGCCCCTTGCGTGTTGGCGCATGTGCAGTGTAGGTGCTGCAGTGAGACAAAGGCAGTGTTACTGAGTGTGGGAGAGGGATGGCGCCGGGCGGCTGAAGGAACAGGAACAGGACCCGCTGGAAAAAGCTGAGCAGGTCCGGCAGCTCGTGTCGGGAGGAATGTGAGGAGGTGTTTCGGGTCCGGGGATCCTCCTTCAGAACAGGACCAGGTTTCAGGAACATCCCGGGGAGAGGAGACAGTGAGACAGGGTAGGATTGGGACCCGCGGGAGGAGGGAGACTGGGGAGTTTATAAAACTCCTAGGGCGAGGCCTCAGGCCTCCAATAGAAGCCCCACAGGCCCAGTGTTTACTTCACGAGGGAAGGACCTCGCGGGTTGCCCGGGCAACGGCCGCCATCTTGGTGAGGGTCAGGCGCCTGTTGTCTTGGGGCGGGGAGCGTGGGCGGCCATCTTGGTGAGGGCACCATCAACTGTTATTTCTGGGAAAGACTTCCATCCTTGAGGCAGCCCCGGCCTTGGCTGAGCTTAATTCCCCACACTGTCCAGCGATGTGCAGGTTAGGGTGGATCGGCCGTGCTAAATTACTGCTAATGCCCAAGGATGTTCTGGTTAGTGTTTATCGGCCATACTAACCTACCCTGATGAAGGGCTCCTGCCCAAAACGTCGATTCTCCTGCTCCTCGGATGCTGCCTGACCTGCTGTGCTTTTCCAGCACCACTCTGATCTTGACTCCTTCCGTCTGCTGCCGATTTCCGCTCTCGGCCTAGCACCGCCCCATTTATGACGTCACAACACGGAAGTGGCCCTATCAGTTTCAGTGTGAAACACCCTCCTCTGGACAACTCTTCATCCTGGGAGGGAGAGAGGGAAGGAAGGGGAAATCTGTTTACTTGTAGCAACTGGAATGAATCTAGGGAGGGAGCAGACTCTGCAACCTCTGGCATGTGTCTTACTTACCCGGGTGAGGAGGGACGGATGATAGCGATTGGGGAGGAGTGGATACTTTTTCTGTTTTATTTTAAAATGCACCCGGCTCCCACAAATAAATGCATCGGGTACAAGTACGGCACATGCAATAATCCACATTGCAGCTTCAAGCCAGCTGCAATGGTTTTACATCCTGTTCTTCCTCCGTCTCAGCTCCTGCATTTCAGTTTCCTTCCCCCATTCCCACCCCCGCCCCAAGACATTGGTGCTTCCAAGCTGACACTCAAAAGTTCGGTTGTCCCTCCATTCTTTCCCAATTTTCAAAACCCACAAAAGACAACTTTTCCAATCCTCTGAGTATCGGAGATGGGAGGTTACGTTGTGACTGTACAGGACATTGGTAAGGCCACTGTTGGAATATTGTGTGCAATTCTGGTCACCCTCCTATCGGAAGGATGTTGTGAAACTTGAAAGGGTTCAGAAAAGATTTACAAGGATGTTGCCAGAATTGGAGGGTTTGAGCTTAATTGGTTAGGGCTGTTTTCCCGAGTGTGCTGGATGCATTTATGCACATTTATAAAATCATGAAAGGCATGGATTGGATAAATAGCCAAGGGCTTTCCCCTGGGTTTGCAGGAGTCCAGAACTAAAGGGTAATAGCTTTAGGATGATGTGGATCTGCAAAAGAAACCTAAGGACAACTTTTTAATTCAGAGTGTAGTGAGCATAAAGAATGAGTGCCAGAGGAAATTGTGGAGGCTGGTACAATTATAATATGTGAAAGTCATCTGGATGGTTATATGAATAGGAAGGGTTCAGAGAGAAATGGGCCAAGTGCTGGCATATGGGACTAGATTAATTTAGAATATCCGGTCAACATGGACGAGTTAAGAACATAAGACATAGGAGTGGAAGTAAGACCATTCAGCCCGTTGAGTCCACTCACCATTTAATCATGGCTGATGGGCATTTCAACTCCACTTACCCGCACTCTCTCCGTAACCCTAATTCCTTGCAAGATCATGAATTTATCAATCTCTGCCTTGAAGATATTTAACGTCCCGGCCTCCACTGTGCTCCGTGGCAATGAATTCCACAGGCCCACGCTCTATGGCTGAAGAAATGTCTCCTCATTTCTGTTCTAAGTTGACCCTCTCTAATTCTCAGGTTGTGCCCATGCGTCCTAGTCTCCCTGCCTAATGGAAACAACGTCCCAGCATCTACCCTTTCTAAGCCATGCATTATCTTGTAAATTTCTATTAGATCTGCCCTCAACCTTCTAAAATCTAATGAATACAATCGCAGGATCTTCAGCCATTCATCGTATGTTAGGCCTACCATTCCAGGGATCCTTCGTGTGAATCTCTGCTGGACACACCCCAGTGCCAGTATGTCCTTCCTGAGGTGTGGGGACCAAAATTGGGCACAGTATTCGAAATGGGGCCTAACTGGAGCTTTATAAAGTCTCAGAAGCATGTTCCAGATTTTAAATTCCAACGCCCTTGAGATAAATGACAACATTACATTTGCTTTCTTAATCATGGACTCAACCTGCAAGTTAACTTTGAGAGAATCCTGGACTAGCAATCCCAGATCCCTTTGTATTTTGGCTTTATGAATTTTCTCACTGTTTAGAAAATAGTCCATGCCTGTATTTTGTTTTCCCCCAAAGTGCATGACCTCTCATTTGCTCACGTTGAATTTCATCAGCCATTTCCTGCGCCACTCTCCTAAACTGTCTAAATCTTTCTGCAGCCTCCCTACCTCCTCAGTACTACCTGCCTGTCCACCTCATTTGTATCATTGGCAAACTTTGCCAGAATGCCCCCAGTCCCTTCATCCAGATCAATTAATATATTGAGTGAACAGCTGTGGCCCCAACACTGAACCTTGTGGGACACCACTTGTTACCAGCTGCCATTCGAAAAAACCTTTTATCCTAACTCTCTGCCTTCTGTGAGACAGCCAGTCCTTAATTCATGCCAGTAGCTCAACATGGGCCCCCCCCCCCCTTACTCAGCAGCCTCCCGTGAGGTACTTTATCAAAGGCCTTTTGGAAGTCTAGATAGATAACATCCACCGGGTTTACCTGGACTAACCTACTTGTTACCTCTTCAAAGAATTAAATTAGACCAAAGGGGCAGTTTCTGTGCTGTGTACCTCTATGAATCTGGCTTGGCAATAATATTAGCCATGTCTGTATGTTCAGTTTGTCTCTAGTGTTGGTGTCAATAGCTTGCTGCCTCATTTCGCTCCCCACCCCAAACCTCCTCGGGACATTAACCATTTTGTCACTGGTTGCTTCTAAAGAATACTGTATACCTTTGCTTCCCAAAATCAGTCCTGCTCACTCTCAGCAGCGTCCCAGTGTCGTGAAAGATATTAACTTTTCAGCAGAGTGATCCAAAATTCAAAGAAATGTCAGTCTTGATGTTTTTCTTTACTGCCCCTGTAAGATCCTGAATCAGCACCTTCAGGAGGATTAGTTAGAGTGGAGATAGAACAGAGAGGCTGGGATGGTGCTTTCAATTTTGTGGAATAACAAAAGAAAAGAATGTTCCGCAGAAAGTAGAATTGCTTGTTCTGAATTTCTACCCTGAACTGACATTGACATTTGTAATCTCTTTACAGAGTATTTGACGATCTGATGACTGAAGTTCCAAAATCAACAGATGAAAGGCTTACACCCGAAACGTCGACTCTCCTGCTCCTCGGATGCTGCCTGACCTGCTGTGCCTTTCCAGCGCCCCACATTTTGACTCTGGCTCTCCAGCTTTCGCAATCCTCACTTTCACATCAACAGGTCCGTGACAAATTTTGACTCTGATTCTGAGAAGGAGCAAAGCTCTTTGGTTCCTGTTTCAGTATATTTTCTGCATCAGTGGGACTGGATGAGAGACCCTACTATTGCAGCACAGTGAGTGTGGAGCCTGAAACAGTTATACGGCCTGGAAAGAGGAATTCACGTCAGGGAGGGGCTCTATACATGTTTGTGTGCGGCTGAAGATTCGGTCATGGAGAAACCAGAGGAATCCCGTCCCGTGGAGAAACCATGGAAATGTGGTGACTGCGGGAAAGGCTTCCGTGTACCGTCTGCCTTGGAGACTCATCGGCGCAGTCACACTGGGGAGAGGCCGTTTTCCTGCCCTGAGTGTGGGAAGGGGTTTGTTCAGGCCTCCCACCTGCTGTCCCACCATCGGGTCCATACTAGGGTCTGGCGGTCCACCTGCCCCGTTTGTGGGAAGGGTTTTACGCAGGCCTCCCACCTTGTGATCCACCAGCGCAGTCACACCGGGGAGAGGCCATTCTCCTGCGCTGAGTGCGGGAAGGGCTTTACTCAGGCCTCCCACCTTGTGGCCCACCGGCGGGTCCATACTGGAGAGAGGCCGTTCTCCTGCTCAGAGTGCGGGAAGAGATTTACCCACTCTTCCCACCTCCAGGCCCACCAGCGGGTCCACACCAGAGAGAGGACATTCTCCTGCCCTGAGTGTGGGAAGGGCTTTACCCGCTCCTCTGCCCTGCTGGCCCACCAGCGGGTCCACACCGGCAAGCGGCCCTTCCCTTGTTCTGAGTGTGGGAAGGCCTTCAGCGATTCTTCCACCCTGCTGGCCCACCGGGGACTCCACTCTGGGGAGAGGCCCTTCAGCTGCCCGAAGTGTGGGAAGGCCTTCAGCAATTCCTCTGTCCTATTGAGGCACCAGCGGATCCACACGGGGGAGAGGCCCTTCAGCTGCCCTGAGTGCGGGAAGGGCTTTACCCAGGCTTCCCACCTACTGACCCACCAGCGGGTCCACACAGGTGAACGGCCGTTTGCCTGTTCCGAGTGTGGAAAGGCCTTTGTCGACTCGTCGGACCTGAGGAGGCACCGGCGGGTCCACACCGGAGAGAGGCCGTTCCTCTGCATTGAGTGTGGACGGAGGTTCACGTTGTCCTGCAACTTACAGAGGCACCAGCGGGTGCACCAGCGCTCTCAACAATTGGATTCTACCAGTGATGCTGCTGTGGGTCACCCTCAGTCATGAGTGTATTGGGAATATGTTGCATTCTGTACCTTTAAATTATGATCTGCCTTCAAAATGGTCAATTGGTTCACCCAGCAGTTATTGGTATGATCTGAACTCCATCCTGAAATTGAGTCAACTTTACACTGGTCTCCTAAAAAGCTGGAAATAAATTTTCTCGGTTCTTTACGGTTGTAGAGTCCAACAGCACGGAAACAGACCCTTTGGTCCAACTATGCTGAACATAACCCCAAACTGAACTAGTCCCACCTGCCTGGTCCCAGCCTATTCCCTCTGAGCCTTTCCTATTCATGTACTTATCCAAATCATTAGAAAAACCAAAGGAATTCACTCTTCTTAATCATTTATTTCCAAAAGCAATTAAGGGTCTGACTGCTTTCTCCTGCCCCAATCTAAATCTGTGCCCTCTAGTTTTGGACTCCTCCCAATCCAGGGAAGAGGCCTTGTCTATTTATCCATGTCCCTCTGTAAGGTCACCCCTCAGCCTCTGACGTTCCAGGGTGAACAGCCCCAGCCTATTCAGCCTCTCCTTGCAGCTCAAATCCTCTGACCCTGGTAATGTCCTTGTAAATCTTTTCTGAACTGTTTCAAGATTCACAACATCCGTCCAATAGCAGGGACATTGGTTTGCGCACAGTATTCCAAAAGTGGTCTATCTCCTGCACAACTGCAACATGACTTCCTAACTCCGATACTCGATGCTCTGACCAATAAAGGAAAGCATGCCAAACGCTGCTTTCACTATCCCATCTACCTATGACTCTACTTTCAAGAAACTATGAACCTACACCCCCAAGGTCTCTTTGTTCAGCAACACTCCCCAGGATTTTACCAGTAAGTGTATAAGTCCTGCCCTGATTTGCCTTTCCCAAATGCAGCACTTAAGTAAATTACATCGGTCACTACTCAGCCCATTGTATGCTGTTCAAATAAATACAAATGCCACTTCTGTTAAAAAAAAAATAGAATGTAGAATTTAGCCAGGTCACATGTCTTCAGGAATGCTTTCTCTGTTGTTGTCATTGTTATTGAGATGGTGCCTCCTCTAAGACATAGAGGTGCCTGTGAAAGCCAGTGATTCTCTCTGAAGAGCTGAGGACCGTTAGCTCTGGTGAATGACAACTCTGGGCGCTTTGTCCAACTGCAACCTTCTCTTATACCCTTGATGACTAATCAATATTTCTTACAACTGGACTGCGCCTGTGTTGCCAAAACTATCAGATTTAAATTTAATAGGTGTTTCATGTCTGAGGGTTCAAATTGATTGGCTAAATTCAAAACCTGTTGTCTGAGTAAAAACTGCTGTTTGACACACTAACTGTATGGCCTTTCCATGAGAAATGTTTCTGTTCAGGTGCTCTCTCTGTCTGCTTGCAACCTTTCCGCTCACAGACAACAGTTTTAAATTGCTAAGTGCAGAAAAAACACATGATCTTTTAAAGTGACCACGCAATACTTTCCCCATTTTACAATTTTACACACCACCAAATTCGAACTTACTGCCTCCCAATCTACAGTTACAGAGGAACCTCGATTATCCAAACGAGAATGGCTGGCACTATTTCGTTCGGATAATTGATTAGTCAGTAAATTGATTCGCTGCCTGTCCTCTGGGGCTCGGAGTTTTCTGAAGTTTCCTTCTTCCTCGCTCTGCCTGCCTTGCTCCCTCTCTCTGTCTCGGTTTGTTTCTGAGCAGACACACACTTGTGTGTAAGGGACCTGCAACATTGCTGAAAACCCTGCTGCCCTTTCCCCATGTGTCCCTGTCCCCATCAGCTCCTGTTCGCCCCCTTAAGTCTCCCATCTACCCCCCCCACCCCCTCTCCAGGCCAGTTGGACTGGACGCCAACAGTAAGACTGCTACTGCCGTTGGGGGGGATGAGTTTTAAATTAGTGCATGTGCACACACATGCTACTTTTTATTGAAACTTTTTACCTGTACAGGTAAAATGTTGGAGAGATTATCTGGAGAAGGGAGGTTTAGGCTATATCCCTGTGTAGAACTCCGGGGGAAGTGTGGGGAGAGAGGGCGGGCGGTCAGTCATTTGGAGACTGTGCCTGGACTCCTATCGATGTCCAGGACTATTCTCGGCAGCATTTCAGTAAGCCGAGTGCGTTTTTAATCAATGTTAAAACATCTCTATGTTTCTGTCGGGACCTTGATCTTCTTTTGGATAATCCGAAATTCAGATAATTGATATTCAGATAGTCGAGGTTCCTCTGTACTCTACCCAACTTCACAACACATCACATCTGGAAGATGACACTTCACATCTGCCTTTAACTTAAGAAAGCGATCGGGTTTAGACTACTTTCGCAAAATCTTTTGAAGGGGGGGGGTGGGCATGGGTCCATAACAGTTGTCACTAACTTGTTACCCACTGCCATTAGCGTATAGTACCCAATAGCTGCCAATTATGGCCACAGTAATGTGGTTTCTTGGCTCAAACACCACAGAGTAGGATATGGTCTGAATGTGTCCCTGTAACACAGACCGCTAAGGACCAGGCCAGACCCCATCAAAACATTTGAAGAATGTAGGCCAAACCCTAACATTTTAACTTTTTTTTTTAGGCATTTGTGAAGTGGATATTCCAGGAATGATGCATCTGGTCAAACCACACTGTTACAGCCAAAACAATTTATTTACACACTACAGCTGAAAGAAACACAAACAAAAGAAAACAGAATTGAGAATAACTTGTATGAAAGCTCAACTGATTATTGCAACTTAATAAAGCTGTTCCAATTCTGCAACATCCTGTGAACACAGGTTCTTACAGATTTCGGAGAGTGGAGTCAGGCAAGAAAACATCTATTAAAGCATGTTTCATTGTAGCTGCTTCTCTAGGACCCCTGCTAAAACTAAACCAAACTGGGAAAACAAAACTGAGCTGGGAGAACTGTCTGCTCCCCTTTCATTGTGCAACTGTGTCTGTTAACCATTTTGACACCACTGCTTTTAAACCCCTCCCTTGAAAATAACCAGGGACAATATAACCTTGTTAAAGGGGCAGGATCGTCCCGATACCATGTGGTCTGGGTTCTTGTGGAGGCAGATGTCTTGACATTTATTAACAACACTCATTATGTACACCGTTACATGATCTCAGGCTGGGACACTGTGCTTATTGATGCATCACATAACTAGAACACAACATGTGGCAGAGTGACTGCATATTGCACTGACTACTGAGATGAGGGAATGGCCTTTGTTGTGGAATGCCACATTGTGAGGTGATCCAACTGCCCGAAATATGCATGGTCTTTCTGCAATCCATGCAAAGCTACAAGAGACTTCATCCTCTCATCTTCAAAAAGGAAGGTGCCGGAACTTCATTTTTAATCTTCCAAAATGTCCTAGGTTCTGAAACAGCCACAGCAGACTGCAGGATATTCCTCTCTTCATGGAAGTAGGGATACAAAAGGCAGGAATGGAGAGGCTGCTTGGTTTAACATCAGTCAAAGGGAGAAATCTGCAGTCAGTTATTAAGGAAGATAAATTGTGACATTTATAAAATTTTGTTGCAATCAGGCTGAGTTGACAAAGGTTTATGAAATTGACTCATCATTGGGAGATCTATTTTAAGAAAATAACAAGCAATGTGGATCATTCAATTTTATTTTCTTTACTTTATTATTGTCACATGTACCTAAGTACAGTGAAAGGTTTTGTGTGCAGTACAGGCAGATTATACCACACAAGGTGCATCAGAGTAACAGAACTGAGTGAGAATACAATGTAACAGCTGCGGAGAAGATGCACAAAGAGTGACATCAACATTAAATATGAAATTTGAAGTGTCCATTCAGCGGTCTAGTAACAGCAGGGAAGAAGCTGTTCTTGAATCTGTTGGTCAATAAATTTAAGCTTCTGTGTCTTATGCCAAACGGAACAGATTAAAACCGGGGTGGGCGGCATCTTTGATGTTGGCTGCCTTGCTGAGGCAGCAGGAAGTACACATGGAATCAATGGTTGGAAGGTTGGCTTGTGTGATGGACTGGGCTGTGTTGGCAACGGTCTGTAGTTTCTTATGATCCTGGGCACAGCAGTTGCCGTACCTAGCCACGATGCATCCAGAAAGAATGCTTCCAACGGTGCATGTATAAAAATTGGTAAGTCTTTACAGATATGCTGAATTGCCTTAGCCTCCTGAAATAGTTTAAGTGAGTGCACAAAAGTCTGGCAGTTGAAGTAAAATGTTTATTAATGTGAAGTCATCCATTTTGTTGGAATAACAGTAAAAAGGCTTATTACTTGAATGGTAAAAATAATTGCAACATGCTGCTGTGCAGAGAGACCTGGGTGTGCTTGTGCATGAAGCACAGAAGGTTAGTCTGCAGGCGCGAAAGGTAATTAAGAAGGCAAATGGAATTTTGCCCTTCATTGCTAAAGGGATTGAGTTTAAAAGCAGGGAGGTTATGTTGCAGCTGTACAGGGTACTGGTGAGGCCACACTTGGAGTACTATGTGCAGTTTTAGTCTCCTTATTTAAGAAAGGATGTATTGGCACTAGAGTGGGTGCACAAGAGGTTCACTAAGTTGATTCCGGAGGTGAGGAGAGACTGAGTAGACTGGGATTATGTTCATTGGAATTGAGCAGAATGAGATGGGATTAGATTAGATTACCTACAGTATGGAAATAGGCCCTTTGGCCCAACAAGTCCACACCGATCCTCCGAAGAGCAATCCACCCAGACCCATTCTCCTAACTAATGCACCTAACACTATGGACAATTTAGTCTGGCCAATTCACCTAACCTGCACTTCTTTGGACTTTGGAAATCCACACAGACATGGGAAGAATGTGCAAACTCCACACAGGCAGTTGCCCAAGGTGGGAAATGAACCCGGGTTCCTGATGCTAACCATTGAGCCACTGTGCCACCCCTCTTATAGAAACATATAAAATGATGAAAGAAGTAGCTGAGACAGACCTAGAGAGAATGTTTCCACTGGCGGGTGAAACCAGGACAAGAAGGCAGAGCATCAAAATTAGGGGGAGCCAATTTAGGACTGAGTTGAGCAACAACATCTTCACCCAGAGGGTTGTGAATCTGTGGAATTCCCTGCCCAGTAAGGAAGTTGAGGCTACTTCAGTAAATGTTTTTAAAGCTAAGATCGATAATGTTTTGAGCAGTGAAGGAATTAAGGGATACGGTGAGAGGGCGGGTCAGGGGAGCTGAGGCCATGAAAAGATCAGCCACGATGTTATTGAATGTTGAAGTGGGCTCGAAGGGCCAGTTGGCCGACTCCTGCTCCTAGTTCTTATGAAGTAGAGGAACCCATGGATGTACTGATATTCTAGAAGTCTTTTGAAGTGCCACATCGAAAGTCATTATTCAAAATAAGAGCTCATCTTGTCCAGGTCTTTTAACAGCGTGGATAGAGCATTGGTGTGTGAACAGGCAACAGTTGTCAAAATGTTTTGGGTTGTCAAGGCATGATGAATGGAACATAGTGCAAGAGCTTGCTTTTTTTTTTACAATTTCTATTCACAGCTTTGATGAAGGAAGCATATGCAAGGGTGTTAAATTTGGTGATGGCCCGAATCTATGGAGGAAACTCTTAAGTACAAACAGGGCACAAGACATCTGTGAAGTATGGTTGACAGGTTGGGTGCAGGGTTGGGAACAGGTGAGATAAAAGTTTAATGAAGGAAGCCTGTCAAACGTAAGTGAAATATTGTCATTTGTGGTAAGGGGGCAGAATATAAAGTCAGGGTGTTTTCCTCAGTTTGTCAGTGGTATTGGGAAGACCACCAGATTTGGTCTCTTTACTTAGGAGAGGATATAAATAGCAGTTTATAGCTGATTTACTCAACTTATAATTGGGGTCAAGAGGTTGTTAGGCTGGGGTTGTATCAGTTAGAGCTTGGAAGAATCGGATGATCTGATGGAGATGTATAACATCCTGTGAGCACTTAATGTGAATGTCTAAATCTCATTGTGCCAGAGACTAGAACTGAATGGACACAGTTAACAAATAGGTGGCCTCTCATTTAAGGTAGAGTTTTGTTTTTCTCTCAAGGGTTCCCGAATCTTTGAAATTCACTTCTTTAGAGAGTAGTATGAGATGGAACAGTGGTTAGCATCACTGCCTCAAAGCGTCAGGGACCCGAGTTCAATTCAACCCTTGGGTGATTGGGTGGATTTTGCACATTCTGCCCATGTCTGCATGGGTTTCATCTGGGTGCTCCGGCTTCCTCCCACAGTCAGTGCCGACTCAATGGGCTGAATGGCTTGCTTGCACACTGTATGGTTTCTAGAACTGCCTGGAGTCTGTAACGGACCAAATAACACGTGGACACTTTTCTTACACTGCTTTTATTCAAGGCTGCAGAGCCATTTCCACAAGACGGCAACAAGATCCCCAAATAATCAGATACATCAGCTTAATATATTGTGTTATTTTAAGAGCAGTTTACATAGTCATAAAGATGTACAGCATGGAAACAGACCCTTCGGTCCAACCTGTCCATGCCAACCAGATATCCCAACCCAATCTAGTCCCACTTGCCAGCACCCAGCCCATATCTCTCCAAACCCTTCCTATTCATATACCCATCCAAATGCCTCTTAAAATGTTGCAATTGTACCAGCTTCCACCACATACGCTGGCTGCTCATTCCATACAGGTATCACCCTCTGCGTGAAAAAGTTGCCCCTTAGGCCTCTTATATCTTTACCCTCTCACCCTAAACCTATGCCCTCTATTTCTGGACTCCCCGACACCAGGGAAAATACTTTGTCTATTTATCCTATCCATGCCCCTCATAATTTTGTAAACCTCTAAAGGTTACCCCTCAGCCTCCAACCCTCCAGGGAAAACAGCCCCAGCCTATTCAGCCTCTCCCTGTAGCTCAAATCCTCCAACTGTGGCACCATCCTTGTAAATCTTTTCTGAACCTTTTCAAGTTTCACTACATATCCCAATCAATAGTATAACTTGTTTTATGATTACCCACATCCCATTACAATTAGTGGTTCTGGTTATTTTATTTGTCTTACCTTGTTGTATTTAACCAACTACAGCAACTTAGACACTTGCTTAATTATAATGTCCAATGTCTACAGAGTCACGACCGTTCTCCTGAACACTGACTTGTGACCACCTCATTGCTGTCAACGTTTTACTTTGTCAAATGTCTTCCTGGCTTTTTGCAGTTAGCACCCTATATTCTGCCCTTGCCAACATTTTCCCCTCCAAGTCTGTACTGAGGATTTCATCAGAAACCTCAGAGTGTGGGGCAAGCAAACAAAAAGCCCCCTGATTCTCCCACAGCAGCCACTATTAGAACAGGCAAGAGGTTCAGTCCTCAGGGTGACTCTCAGCAGCGTCACCGGCGGAATCTGGTTGGAAATGCTGGTGTCTCTGCACTTGGGTCAGGCAAATGGCCTCAGCAACTTGGATGAGTCGACGTTGGCATTCCCACACGCTGAGAAGAAGACCGGCACTTGCCTGTGTGAACCTGCGGGTGCTCCATTAGGTGGTAGGAGTGCGCGAAGCCCTTGCCACACACAGCGCAGCTGAAGGGCTTCTCCTTGGTGTGGATCTGCTAGTGGCTCAGCAGCTTCAAGGCCTGGGTAAAGGCCTTCCCACCCTCAGGGCAGCTGAAGGGCCACTCCCTGGTGTGGACCCGCTGTTGCCTCAGAGGAATTACTGAAACCCTTCCCACACACTGAGCAGCTGAAGGACCTCTCACTGGTGTAGACCCACCGGCGGGTCAGCAGGATGGAGGAATGACTAAAGGACTTCCTGTACTTGGGAAAGGGACCAGCCTCTCGCCCATGTGGACTCGCTAGTGGGCTAGTAGATTGGAGGAATTGCTGAAGGTCTTCTTGGACTCTGAGCAGCTGAAGGGCCTCTTCCCCTGCATGGACCCACTGGTAGGTCAGCAGGTCAGAGGAATCGCTAAGCTGGTTCAAGGCCTAGGTAAAACCCTTCCCGCACTCTGGGCATGGAAAGGCTACACTCAGTGTGCTGCAACAATAGAGCATCTCATCCAGTTCCACTGATCTGAAAACATACAAACAGGAATCAAAACGTTTTGCTGCTTTTCACAGAATCATAGTTATAGAATACAGCACAGAACAGGCCCTTCGGCCCATGATGTTGTGCCGAACATTTGTCCTAGCTTAAGCCCCTATCCATGTACCTATCCAATTGCCGCTTAAAGGTCACCAATGATTCTGACTCCCACAGAAAGCGCATTCCATGCCCCCACCACTCTCTGGGTAAAGAACCTACCCCTGACATCCCCCCATACCTTCCACTCTTCACCTTAAATTTATGTCCCCTTGTAACACTCTGTTGTACCTGGGGGAAAAAATCTCTGACTGTATACTCTATCTGTTCCCCTGATCATCTTATTAACCTCTATCAAGTCACCCCTCATCCTTCGCTGTTCCAATGAGAAAAGGCCTAGCACACTCAACCTATCCTCGTACGACCTATTCTCCGTTCCAGGCAACATCCTGGTAAATCTCCTCTGCACCCTCTCCAAAGCTTCCACAACTTTCCTAAAATGAGGCGACCAGAACTGCACACACTACTCCAAATGTGGCCTTACCAAGGTCCTGTACAGCTGCAACATCACCTCACGACTCTTGAATTCAATCCCTCTGCTAATGAACGCTAATACACCATAGGCCTTCTTACAAGCTCTATCCACTGAGTGGCAACTTTCAAAGATCTATGAACATAGACCCCAAGATCCCTCTGCTCCTCCACCTTACTAAGAACCCTACTGTGAACCCTGTATTCCGCATTCTTATTTGTCTTTCCAAAATGGACAACCTCACACTTGACAGGGTTGAACTCCATCTGCCACTCCTCAGCCCAGCTCTGCATCATATCTAAGTCCCTTTGCAGCCGACAATAGCCCTCCTCACTATCCACAACTCCACTAATCTTCGTATCGTCTGCAAATTTACTGACCCACCCTTCGACTCCCTCTTCCAAGTCATTATAAGCATTACAAACAGCAGAGGACCCAGAACTGATCCCTGTGGAACTCCACTTGTAACTGGGCTCCAGGCTGAATATTTACCATCTACCACCACTCTCTAACTTTGACCGGTTAGCCAGTTTTCTATCCAACTGGCCAAATTCCCCACTATCCCATGCCTCCTGACTTTCCGCATAAGCCTACCATGGGGAACCTTATCAAATGCCTTACTAAAATCCATGTATACTACATCCACTGCTCTACCCTCATCCACATGCTTGGTCACCTCCTCAAAGAATTCAATAAGACTTGTAAGGCAAGACCTACCCCTCACAAATCCATGCTGGCTGCCCCTAATCAAGCAGTGTCTTTCCAGATACTCATAAATCCTATCCCTCAGTACCCTTTCCATTACTTTGCCTATCACCGAAGTAAGACTAACTGGCATGTAATTCCCGGGGTTATCCCTATTTCCTTTTTTGAACAGGGGCACAACATTCGCCACTCTCCAGTCCCCTGGTACCACCCCTGTTGACAGTGAAGACAAAAAGATCATTGCCAATGGCTCTGCGATTTTCTCTCTTGCTTCCCACATAATCCTAGGATATATCCCGTCATGCCTGGGGGACTTGTCTATCCTTAAGTTTTTCAAAATTCCCAACACATCTTCCTTCCTAACAAGTATCTCCTCGAGCTTACCAGTCCGTTTCATACTCTCCTCTTCAACAATACGGTCCCTCTCATTTGTAAATACTGAAGAAAAGTACTCATTCAAGATCTTTCCTATCTCTTCCGACTCAATACACAGTCTCCCACTACTGTCCTTGATCGGACCTACCCTCGTTCTCGTCATTCTCATGTTTCTCACATACGCATAAAAGGCCTTGGGGTTATCCTTGATCCTACCCGCCAAAGAATTTTCATGCCCTCTCTTAGCTCTCCTAATCCCTTTCTTCAGGTCCCTTCTGGCTCTCCTGTATCCCTCCACTGTTCTGTCTGAACCTTGTTTCTTCAACCTTATGTAAGCCTCCTTCTTCCTCTTTACAAGACATTCAACCTCCCTCGTCAACCAAGGTTCCCTCACACGACCATTTCTTTCCTGCCTGACAGGTACATACATATCAAGGACACATCGTATCTGTTCCTTGAAAAAGTTCCACATTTCAACGACATCCTTCCCTGACAGCCTATACTCCCAACTTGTGCTCCTCAGATCTTGTCTTGTAGCATCGTATTTACCCTTACCCCAATTGTAAAACCTACCCTGTTGCACACACCTATCTCTCTCCATAACCAAGGTAAAGTCACAGAATTGTGGTCACCATCACCAAAATGCTCACCCACTAACAAGCCCATCACTTGTTCCGGTTCGTTACCAAGTACCAAATCCAATATGGCCTCTCCTGTGGTCGGACAATCTACATACTGAGTTAGAAAGGCTTCCTGGACACACTGCACAAACACCGCCCCGTCCAATCCACTTGATCTAAAGAGCTTCCAATCAATATTTGGGAAGTTGAAATCGCCCATGATTACTACCCTGTGGCTTCTGCACCTTTCCAAAATCTGTTTCCCAATCTGTTTCTCCACATCTCTGCTGCTATTGGGGGGCCGATAGTAAACACCCAACAAGGTGACTGCTCCTTTCCTATTTCTGACTTCAGCCCATACTACCTCCAAAGGCAGATCTACCTCGAACTGCCTTTCTGCAGCCGTTATACCATTTCTAATTAGCAATGCCACCCCCCCTCCTTTTTTACCCCCCTCCCTAATCTTACTGAAACATCTGTAACCAGGAACCTCCAACAACCATTCCTGTCCCTCTTCTATCCACGTTTCCGTGATGGCCACAACATCGTAGTCCCAAGTACTGATCCATGCCTTAAGTTCACCCACCTTATTTCTGATACTCCTTGCATTGAAGTATACACACTTGAACCCATCTCTGTGTCCGCAAGTATTCCCTGTCAGTGCTGCCTTCTCCACAGCCTCCCTACATTCTTGGACATCCTGAAAAACAGCTAACCTACTTGCTGGACTACAATTCCGGATCCCATCCCCCTGCCAAATTAGTTTAAACCCCCCCCCCGAAGAGTGCTAGCAAACCTACCCCCCAGGATATTGGTGCCCTTCTGGTCCAGGTGCAACCCATCCTGCTTGTACAGGTCCCACCTTCCCCAGAATGCAGTCCAATTGTCCAAATACCTGAAGCCCTCCCTCCTACACCATCCTTGCAGCCATGTGTTCAACTGCACTCTCTCCCTATTCCTTGCTTCACTGTCACGTGGCACTGATAACAACCCAGAGATGACGACTCTGTCCGTCCTAGCTTTTAGCTTCCAGCCTAACTCCCTGAGCTCCTGAATGACCTCCCCACCCCTCTTCCTACCTATGTCGTTGGTGCCAAAGTGCACCACGACTTCTGGCTGCACACTCTCCCCCTTAAGGATTCTGAAGACATGGTCCGAGATGTCTCTGACCCTGGCACCCGGGAGGCAACAAACCATCCGAGTGTCTCGCCCATGTCCACAGAACCGCCTGTCTGTCCCTCTAACTATAGAGTCTCCTATAACTAGCACTCTCCTCCTCTCCCCCTTTCCCTTCTGAGCCTCAGAGCTGGACCTCGTGCCAGAGACCCACTCATTGCAGCTTACCCCTGCTAGGCCGTCCCTCCCAACAGTATCCAAAGCGGTATACTTATTGTTGAGGGGAACGACCACAGGGGATCCCTGCACTGCCTGCTTCCTCCCCTTCCCACCTCTAACTGTTACCCTGCTACCTCTGTTCTTCGGTGTAACTCTGTCCCTGTAGCTTCTGTCTATCACCCTCTCAGCCTCTCGAATACACCTCAGTTCAGCCAACTCCAGCTCCAAATTATTGTTGAAAATTATTGTGGTCCTGATGGATTGAGTGACTGTCAGACATTGATTCTCCAGTGTCTGCAGTCCTCACTTTCACGTCAGAGTCAAATTGCAGTGCTGAAAAAGCACAGCAGGTCAGGCAGCAACCAAGGAGTCGGAGAGTTGACATTTCGGGCATAAGCCCTTTATCTGTTGATTTTGAAACGTCGTTCTTCAGATCTTCAAATACTCTGTATAAAGAGATTACAAAAGTCATCAATGTCAGTCCGGGGTACAAATTCAGAACAAGGAATTCTACTTGCCGTGGAACATTGTTTTCTTTTGTTATTCCACAAGATTGAAAGCACTATCCCATTCTCTCTCTCTATCTCTCCTCCTCCCCCCCCCCCCCCCCCCCCCCACCCCCCTCATTCTCACTCTGCTCTTACAAATTCTCCTGAAGATTCGGAGAGAAACTGAACAGAGTCAGAGGTATACAGTGCAGAAACAGACCCTTCGGTTCACCTTGTCTGTGGCGACCAGATATCCTAACTTAACCAAGTGCCATTTGCCAGCACTTGATCCATCTCACTCTTAAACCCTTCCTATTCATATACCTATCCAGATGCCTTTTAAATGCTCTAATCATACCAGGCCTCTCCATTTCCTTTGATAGTTCATTTCATACACCCTCTGTGTGAAATAGTTGCCCCTTATGTCCAATTTATAAATCCCCCCCACTCCACCCTAAACCTATAACCCTCTAGTTCTGGACTCCCCCATCCCAGGGAAAAGACCTTGTCTATTTACTGGATCCAGTGTGGAAGCAGCCCACTCTGCCCAATGAGCCAACACCTTCCTGACAAAGGGTAATCCACCCAGACCCATTCCTCTATCCCTGTTGCTCTACATTTACCCCTGACTAATGCACCTAATCTGCACATCCCTGGGCACTCTGGGTAATTTAGCACAGCAAATGCACCCAAACCTACACTTGCCTGGGCACTGTGGACAACTTAGCATGGCCAATCCACTCCAACCTGCACATCCCTGGACAGTATGGGCAATTTAGCCTGGCCACATCACCCTAAGCTGCACATCTGTGAGAGGAAATTGGAGCGCCCAGAGAAAACACATATAGACACGGGGTGGGAGGAAGATGGTGCAAACACCACACAGTCATGCCCGAGGCTGGAATGGAAACTGGGCCCATGGCACTGAGGAAGCAGTGCTAACCACTGAGCCTTCCTTTTCCACTGCCCACCAAGTCACTCAGTTTGAGTTCAAGCAAAGCTCTGTGTTTAATTTTAGCTTCACACTCCTCAAACCTTTCTCCTGAGTAAAACACTTTATTTTCCTCCCTCACCCCGACCATGGGAAAGGCAAAGAGTTCTGAGACTCTGGAACTGGGGAATACCATAGAATCCCTATAGTGTGGAAACAGGCCATTTGACCCAAAACGTCCACACCAAACTTCTGAAGAATAACCCACCCACACCCATTCCTCTACATTTACCCTTGACTAATGCACTGAGCCTGCATGCTATGGGGAAACTTAGCATGACCAATTCACGCTAACCGACACATCTTTGAACTGTGGGCAGAACCGGAACAACCGGAGGAAACCCACGTGGATACGGAAAGGTAATACGCAAACTCCACACAGTCACCCTGAGGCTGGAATCGAACCTGGGTTCCTGGTGATGTGAGGCAGCAATGCGAACCAGTGAGTCACTTTACCATACCAGTGTGCTGAAAGAGTGCACACTATATTGATTGTATGGCACGGTGGATTATTGAGTAAGGTTAAATCTCACAGGGTCTGGAGAGATCTAACCGACTGGGTACAAAATTTAGGAGCGCATTCCTGCAGGTGCTGGAATCACTCCTGAAAATAACAAATGCTGGAGATCACAGTGGGTCAGGCAGCATCCATGCAGAGAGAGCAAGTTAATGCTGAGTCAAGGCGACTCTTCATCTTAGAGATTCATAAAGTCATGACTGGGTATAGATAAGATGAATGGCAGGGGTCTTTTTCCTGGGCTGAGGGATTTCAAGACTAAGGGACATATTTTTAAGGTGAGAGCAGAAAGATTTAAAAACTAAACAAGGGGCAATGGTTTTATACAAAGAATGGTGCATGTTTGGAATGAATTTGCAGAGGAAGTGATGGGTGTGGGTACTGTCACAATATTGAAAAGACATTTGGATAAGTACGTGTTTAAGAAATGTTGACACGATATTGGGCCAAGCGCTGGCAGGTGGGACTAGTTTAGTTTGGGATTATAGTCGACATAGATTGGTTAGACCGAAGGGTCTGTTTCTATTCTGTGCAATTCTATGACTGGATACAGTGAATGTGGAAAAGAGTTTTCCACAAGTAAGAGAGACTAGATTTAGATTAGATTAGATTACTTACAGTGTGGAAACAGGCCCTTCGGCCCAACAAATCCACACAACCCGCCGAAGCGAAACCCACCCATACCCCTACATTTACCCCTTACCTAACACTATAGGCAATTTAGTATGGCCAATTCACCTGACCCTGCACATCTTTGGACTGTGGGAGGAAACCGGAGCACCCGGAGGAAACCCACGCAGACACGGGGAGAACGTGCAAACTCCACACAGTCAGTCGCCTGAGGCGGGAATTGAACCCGGGTCTCTGGCGATGTGAGGCAGCAGTGCTAACCACTGTGCCACTGTGCCACCCACTAAGACCAGAGGACATAGGCTCAGGGTGAAGGGATGCCCTTCAGAACTGAGTAGAGGAGGAATTTCTTCAAATAGAGGGTGGTGAACTTGTGGATCTCGTTGCTGCGGCTGTGGAGGCCAAATCATTGAAGGCATTTAAGACAGGGATAGATAGGTTCTTGATTAGTAAGGGGATCAAGGGTTATGAGGAGAAGACAACAGAACAGGGTTGAGAAACATATCAGAGCTGAAAATGTGTTGCTGGAACAGCGCAGCAGGTCAGACAGCATCCAGGGAACAGGAGAATCGACGTTTCGGGCATAAGCCCTTCTTCAGGAATGCATGGAGAAGGGCTTATGCCCGAAACGTCGATTCTCCTGTTCCCTGGATGCTGCCTGACCTGCTGCACTGTTCCAGCAACACATTTTCAGCTCTGATCTCCAGCATCTGCAGACCTCACTTTCTCCTCTGAGAAACATATCAGACATGATTGACTGGTGGAGCAGACTCCATGGACCAAATGGCCTCATTCTGCTCCTGTGTATTATGGTCTGAAAACTGGGCAGATGACTGAAGTGGTTTTCATGAATAATTTCAGAATCCCAAAGAAGAGTCGTTGGACTCGAAACATTAGCTCTACTTTCCCTCCACAGATGCTTATAGTTTCTCCAGTGATTTCTGTTTTTTGTTTTAGATTTACAGCACCCGCAGTTCTTTGTTTAATTTATCACAGACACTTCTTGCCCTCCCCTCTCCCTGATCCACAAACTATTCACTTATTGTAGAAATGATCACTACCTCCCTATCAGAGTAGATCCTTTTGTTACACAATGATTGTTCAATTTTGTGACCAAAATAGTTGGATTCATCATTACTTACCCCAGAGACTCTTATTATCTCAAACAAGCACACAGCCGAATTGTTTCAGACCCTACATTTATGTGATTCAATACAATTCCCTCTTCCCTACTTAACCAGAAATGGAGGGTTTGGGTTATGAGGAGAGGCTGGATAGACTGGGACTTTTTCCACTGGATCCGAGGAAGTTGAGAGGTGACTTTATAGAGGTTTATACAATCGTGAGGAGTATAGATAAGGTGTCTTTTTCCTAGAGTTGACAGTCAGGAGGCTGATTGAATCCCTACAGTGTGGAAACAGCCCTCGGCCCAACAAGTCCACATGGGCCGTCTGAAGAGTAACCGAACTGGGCCCATTTGTCTACATTTACCCCAGGCCAATGCACCTGTCCAACACAAATACAGTATGGACAATTGAGCATGGCAAATTCACCCAACCTGAACATCTTTGGATTGTGGGAGGAAATCAGAGCACCATGGGAGGTGGGGATGTGCAAAGTCCACACGGACACTCACCCTGAGGCTGGAATTGACACTGGGCCCCTGGCACTGTGAGCAGCAGTGCTAACCGCTGAACCACCGTGCAACTACACATCCAACTTCTACCATTCTACATCCAACCAAGAATCCACCAGCTCAACAAACAGGTTTTCAGTTTCATTTCCAATATGAACAATTGGAAATTTGCAAAACCCTGCTCTCTCGGCTCAAAGGTGGAAGACAGAGGGTGGTGATGGATAGTTGTTTTTCCCCTCCCCCCACCTTATCTCAGTCCCAACCCCTGGATTCAGCACCGCCCTCTTGACCTGCAATCTTCTTCCCGACCTCTCCGCCCCACCCCCTCTCCGGCCTATCACCCTCACCCTCACCTCCTTCCACCTACCGTATTCCCAGCACCCCTCCCCCAAATTCCTTCCCCCCTACCCTTTATCTCAGCCTGCTTGACACACCAGCCTCATCCCTGAAGCGGGGCTTATGCCCGAAACGTCGATTCTCCTGCTCCTCAGATGCTGCCTGGCCTGCTGTGTTTTTCCAGCACCCCACTTTTCAACTCTGGTCTCCAGCATCTGCAGTCCTCACTTTCTCCTAGGAGACAGTGTACAGTCAACCACACTGCTGTGGGTCTGTCACGTGCAGGCCAGACCGGGTAAAGGATGCAACTGGGATGACTGAATGCATCCTTTCCCACAACGACAGTTTCCTTCCCTGAAAAGGACGTGAGTGAATCAGATGGGGGTTTTCTCCAACCACCACACCCCCCTCCCCGAAGATGGTTTCATTGTTACATTCTGAATTCCAGATTTCTGACCGAATTCCAAATCAGCCATCTGTCACAGCGGGATTCGAACCCGGGAGTCCCTGGAACTGGGGTGATAGTCCAGTTGATTATGGCACTCTACCGTCCCTCTTTCAGTTCCCCTGCGATGGCATGTGAACTCACTGGTGCCTCAACAGGGCAGAGGTCTAGGTAAATCCCTTCCTGAACTCGGGGCAGCTGACCTGCTGGTTTGTGAGCAGGGTAAAGGCCTGCATAAAGCCTTTCCCACACTCAGGGCAGACAAAGGGCCTCTCCCCAGTGTGGACACGCCAGTGGGTCAGCAGGGTGGAGGAATTGCTGAAGGCCTTCCCACATTCGGGGCACGGGAACAGCCGCTTCCCCCGTGTAGATCCACTGGTGCGTCAGCAAGGCAGAAGAATTGCTGAAGACTTTCCCGCATAAGGGGCAGCTGAAGGGCCTCTCTCCTGTATGGATCCGCCGTTGGGCCAGCAGATGGGATGAATTGCTGAAGCCCTTCCCGCACTCGGGGCAGGAGAATGGCCGCTCCCCGGTGTGACTGCGCCGATGAGTCTCCAGGACAAACAGGGCACAGAAGCCTTTCCTGCGGTCCCCACACTTCCACGGTTTCTCCATGGGGTGGAATTTCTCTGGTTTCTCCATGGCCGAAGCCTCAGCTGCACACGTGTAGAGCCCCTCCCTGCTGTGAACTCTTCTTTCCAGGCCCATACTCAGTGAGCTGCAGCAGTAAGATCTCTCATCCACTCCCACTGATGCTGAAAACATACTCAAACGGAACCAAAAAGCTTTGTTCCTTCTCTCGGAATGACAGTCGAAAATCCTTGCTGTCCTGATGGATTGAGTGACTGTCAGACATTGACATCAAAGTGAGGTCTGCAGACACTGGAGAGGCAGAATTAAAAAAGTGCAGTGCTGGAAAAGCACACCAGGTCAGCCATCATCCGAGGAGCAAGGGAGTCGATGTTCCAGGCCTCATCTGTTGATTTTTGAAAATTCTGTCTTCAAATCTTCAAATACTCTGTAAAAAGAGACGATTAAAGTCGTGCCTGTCAGTCCAGGGTAGAAAAGAAAAGATAAAGTAAAAACAGAAAAGAGATTTATTCCACCTCCTTCCTAATCTCTATCCTTTTGTCCCTCCTCACCTGGGTAATTAAAACACATACCTGAATTTGCAGAGTCTGCTCCCTCCCTGGATTAACTCTAGTTGCTTCAAGTGAACAGATTTCCCTCTCTCTGTCCCTCCCAGGATGAAGTGTTGTCCAGACGAAGTGAGTTTCACTCCGAAATTGACAGGGCCATTGTGACGACAACAATTGGAATGGGGGTGGGAGGGACAAGAGGGGGAGGAGCAAGGGGCAGGGCAAAGCCAACAGCGGGTCCCCACTACGCCTGCGTTGCCCTGCACAGTTTGCAAAAATCCCTTCCCCTTCAGAGAATC
Organism: Chiloscyllium plagiosum; assembly: GCF_037043375.1. Taxonomy (NCBI): domain Eukaryota; kingdom Metazoa; phylum Chordata; class Chondrichthyes; order Orectolobiformes; family Hemiscylliidae; genus Chiloscyllium; species Chiloscyllium plagiosum. The sequence continues at coordinate 78,342,718 of NW_028270165.1, read as the reverse complement.
CCCACAGTGTAGAAGCAGGCCACCCGGCCCAAAGACTCCACACCTACCCGCCGAAGGGTAATCCACCCACACCCATTCCCCTACCCCTATTGCTTTGCATTTACCCCTGACTAATACGCCTAATCTGCACATCCCTGGGCACTATGGGTAATTTAGCATGGTCAATCCACCCTAACCTGGGACAATGTTAAAAATCACACAACACTAGGTTAAAGTCCAACAGTTTATTAGGAAACATAGCACTGCTTCTTCAGGTGATTGTGGAGAATAAGATCATAAGGCACAGAATTTATGGAAAAACATTACAGTGTCCTGCCACTGAAATGATGTATTGAATAAACTTGGGTTGTTAAGTCTTTCATATTTTAGAATAGGTTGCAAGTATCATTAATATGTAAATTCCAGAACTTCCTGTAAGGCACCTTCAAGATAGAGTCATAGAGATGTACGGCACAGAAACAGATCCTTCAGTCCAACTCATTCAGGCCGATCAGATATCCTAACCTAATAGATAGGTAGATTAGATAGATTACTTAGTGTGGAAACAAGCCCTTCGGCCATCAATAGCCTCAGGTTTTCATAACAAAAGGTGACATCTCAGCTCAGACAATGCATTAAAGGTGTGAGGTCAGAATCTGTCTGTTTTTCAATCTTCAGTCAGACTGGTTATAAGAATCATAGAGATGTATAGCAGGGAAACAGACCTTTCGGTCCAAACCGGCCATGCCGACCAGATATCCCAATCCAATCTAGTCCCAGGTGCCAGCACGTGGCCCATACCCCTCCAGTTGCCTTTTAAATGTTGCAATTGTACCAGCCTTCACTACTTCCTCTGGCAGCTCATTCCATACACTTACCACCCGCTGTGTGAAAAAGTTGCCCTTTAGGTCTCTTTTGTATCTTTCCCCACTCACCCTAAACCTATACCGTCTAGTTCTGGACTCCCCAACCCCAGGGAAAAGACTTTGTCTATTTATCCTATCCATGCCCCTCATGATTTTATAAACCTCTATAAGGCCAACCCTCAGCCTCCAACACTCCAGGGAACCTCCCTAGCCTATTCAGCCTCTCATGTATCTAAATTAAACTCCATTTGACACTTCTCAGCCCATTGCCTTATCTGATTAAGATCCCATTGTAATCTGAGGTAATCTTTGCTGTTCACTACACCTTCAATTTTGGTGTCATCAGCAAACTTACTAACTATACCTCTATGCTCACATCCAAATCATTTATATAAATGACAAAAAGTAGTGTGCCCATTATCTATTATCAAGGTGGAATTTACAAAATATTACATGTATTGACTGCCTGCAGATTGTGCAGTTTTTGAGCAAAGTAAAATGTATCTGCAAACATCATACTGCAAATACAAAATCACTCCCATTGACGCGTGCGCGTGCATGCATGAGATAGAGAAAAAGTCTATTTCCTTGCTGTATGTCTCTATGTCTATTGGTGTAAATGTTGTAAATCATAGCTGGGTACTAATAGTTAGATGTGAGTGCACTGTAAGAATCCTGGGAGAACCCTATTTTTGGTTTACTTGCTCATGAACAAACATTAAGCACGAGTGCCTATTTATTTATGATTTTGTTTCATTTTTCTTGTTTGATTCCCTGCTGTGACTATACCCTGGGTCTGGATGGTTGACAGGCTGGGAGATTATGGGTTGGATGTCGATTGAATGTTATATTGTTCCAGAAGTTGTAAAAGGGGGGTGAAAGCTTTAGCAGAAATCCAGCAGAATTGAGAACAGACCGACCTCTTACTCTGTGGGAACAGGGAATTCAACAGAGGACAGGAAAATCAGGACCTGAAACCTGAGCTGACACCAGACTACCCTGTGATCAGTGCTTTGATTAGTAGTGCCAACCCTCTACCTTTACTGAGCTTCCCATTTGACTACCCCTCGATATTCAGGATCCAATCCTTTGTTATCCTGAAGCCATGTCTCTGCAAGGAGTCACAGATCATAATTATTCTCTTCAATGTGTGCAGTCAATTCATTCGCTTTTGTTACAATGCAGCACATGTTCTGACGTGCTGTTTTTAGTTTGAATTTTTGTGATCTTTAAAACCAGTTTTGATTGCTGGTATATTTACTCTCCTTGTCCCTTTCTATCATTCTCTGATGTTTATTTTCCACATCACTATTGCTCACCAGCCTTGATATAATTGGCCATGCTAAATTGCCCATTGTGTCCAGGGATATGCAGGTTAGGTGGGTTAGCCATGGGAAATGCAGGGTTACAGTTTCATAGTAATAGAAGCAGGAGACGGCTATTTGGCCCATCCAGCGTGCTCCACCATTCATTAAGATCATGGCTGATCTTTACATCGTCTCCCTGCATTATCCCAACTACCCTTCATTCCCCTACTGTGCAAAAACCCATCTGTGTCTTGAACATACTTAATGAAGCTGCCTCTACTGCTTCCTTGGGCAGAGAATTCCATAGATTCACTACTCTCCAGGAAAAGCAGTTCCTCCTCATCTCAGTCCTAAATCTACTCCCCCTAATCTTGAGGCCTAGTTGCAGCCGCCAGCAGAAATGACTGGATAGAGCAGGGCTTCATCCCCACAGTGCAATGAATTCCCACTTTCCACCAAAATCCTGGATGTACTCACTCAGTTGCTGTCTCACAAATGAAAGATTTCATTGCAACTTATTCTACTCCCAATAAGGGCAAAACACCTTGGAAAGCTGCTCTCAAAGTCCGGTGTTCACAGCCACACTTCTGCTTTCACTGAAGACGCTAGAGTCATCCAGCGTGGAAACAAACCGTTGCGTCCAACTCGTTGTGCTGACCAGATATCCCAAATTAATTGAGTTCCTTTTGTCAGCATTTGGCCCATATCCCTCTATTCATGTACCCATCCAGGTGCCTTTTAAATGTTGTCATTGTACCTGCCTCCGCCACTTCCTCTGGCAGCTCTTTCCAGACATGCATCACCCTCTGTGTGAAAAGGTTGCCCCTCAGGTCCCTTTCCCCACTCACCTTAAACCTGTGCCTCTCTTGTTCTGGACTCCCCTACCCTGTGGAAAAGACTTTGGGTAT